>NC_087067.1:55097814-55517258 GCF_963678635.1 Symsagittifera roscoffensis | reverse complement strand
AAAACCAAACAAACATCATAAAATCAAGCAAAAAAACAGGATAAAATTTCTTCAAAATCTTCATGTGCTCGAAATAAAAAAAAAGCAGAGATAATTTCTCGAAACGTTTTCGGGGTTTGAAAGTTGTCAATTTACCTAACTAGCTCGAAATGTTTTGTGTTCTTGTGGGGCAAGCAGCTATTTTATCTGCCAATAATTTCTCAAACTGAAATGAGGCAAGATATTTGAAGATATTATTACGTTACTAAACGCTGAGAACATCACTTTGTTTTTTCCCAATGTTTTGAGGAAAAATTATTCGGTTGAATAGTCGCTTACGCCACAAAAGCACGAATTATTTTGCGAGTTAATCGTCCCAAATTAACCAAATTGACAATTTTCAAACCTCAAAAACTTTTCAAAAGAATTATCACAAGTAAAATACTTTTTTGGTTTGGTGCTCATAATGTCATTGGTTTTCAGATGCTCAAAAATCCTTACGCTCAAAATGGGTAAATTAGATAAAATGTCGGAGTTAACCTTGAGAAAAAACAACCCGTGAAAAAATTAATGCTGTAGTTATCGAATTTTTTATCCTACTATCGTAATTTTTTCACGGGTTGTTTTTTCTCAGTTGTAGATGTTACTTGAGAGAGTCGATTGTATTCTTAGTTTTGCCAATGAAAGTTTTGATTTTTTCCGACTTTTGAAGAAAGTGAGTCTGAATGTAAAAAAAACGTCCGAAGCAAATATTCCTCAAGTTCTTCGAAAGCAGGAACAAAAGTGAGTTTTCATTTTAAGTATTATAAGCTGCTCGAATTTTGGTAAAGTAAGATTGCAATCGACTTTCGCATGTAAAATCTACAGTTCAACAAATTAGTTCCAAACTAGTTCCATCTACAGTTCAACAAATTAGTTCCAAACTTTCTACAAAGAAAGTTTGGGTATAGCGTATAGTTCGATCCCGAAATTATGGATCACCAAGCAAGTTTACTTGCCTCTAGCATAAATGCAAATGAGGTTTTATAACGGCCAGGGTAGGATCTCGGATTTTTGACTTTTAGTTTTGATTATAATTTTTTAACTTCGAATTTTCTTTATTTTGGTCGACTAAATTGATTTTCGCAACTCTCTTAAAACGCCATAGAGATCCTTCCCTATTTTGACAAACTCTTCTGCGCCGCAAGCAATTTTGTGTAGGAAAAACAGGCCTTCAACTGTATAAAAAGCTTAGGGTTGGCAGTCGAAAAACGATCAAAAATAGTACCAAAAAGGGACTTTTTGGCTGGCGAGGTGTGGAAAGTATTTGAGGTTAATTAAAGGCCAGTCTACGGTGTGGCATTGTGATGCTCCGGCAGTGATGGTTCCCAGCAATCATATATTCGCTTGTTGCTGGTTCAAATCGCACGTGCATTGCACGTAAGCTTACTATGGGCGCTGATTACATGCACTCTTCGTCAATCTAAATAATTAATCATCGGGTTAGGCCTCTGGATTGGTTCTCAACAAAATATCAGGAAGAAAATTCAGCCCCGTTTGTACGAAAATATGAAGTCAGTCGCTTTAATACAAAAAACCGTTCAATTGGTCATTGATAACCGGCTCTCATTTTTGTATAAAAACCTACCCTATGTTGGTGTAGAATTTTTTATTTAAGACTCATCAAAGTACATTGCGAACGTATGCCCCCGTAACGAGTAGAGAGTATACTTCCACCGACTGAGCTTGAACCTTATACAGTAACTAAGTGTCTTCCGACCCGGACCGACCTCCCGTATGCCCAGCGATGTAATTACATTAAGCTTCTGTGGGCCTGCTCGAGGTGATAATCGTAGATGTGGATTAGCAGCATTTTGGCCAAAACGTGGAGGTCGGATTCGAGGATCCCGCGTTGGATGATACTCTGACAGGTATTGAGCAGCGGGTAGAAAGGTTACTGATATCTGACAAGTTGCATCCGTTGCTGTTCCGAGAGCAACTCTTGAAGCGTCGTAGACCGACTAGTAGTTTCGGTAAGAAGGTGATGGATGCAATCTAGCAAGCATTTCATCCCGGGGCGAGACATTCTAACGCCACCGGCTCGTATCGAAGGGGGTCGATCTCGGCGCACACTTCCGTGATAATAGGGTTGTTTCCTATCGTTAGCCCCAGCCTTTGACAAATGCGGGTTCATGTCTAGGGCGGTTTTCGATACAGCATTCGTAGTCAATGCAAAGGACCCGACAGTGCTGACGCAAGTACTTTACGTGCTACCTGGTATGGACTTCCTGCTCCAGTCAGTGAGAGCCTCCTCGATGGCTCAACGTGACCTCATGCAACTCCTTCGTTGTCGAATCAACGTTTGATGTCTAAGCGTGAACTTGAACTCTTTCCGGCAGAAAGCTTTGCGCTGCGCCTTATATATTTTCTGGGAAGGATCTCTTAACCTCGTGAGTTACCATTGTTGTAGTCAATGGTTTCATTATAGGCTTTATAGGTAAATGAAGCGCGAGAGTGAAAAATAAAGAGTAGCACGTTGACGGGTTTCGACGAACCAATACGACGAGTAGAAAAGCAAACAAACGACCATTCTCCTAAATATTTTGACTCTGAAAAAGTTAGTCCCTCCTCTAGTGAAAGTTATAAGACGGTACCGATAGTGATACCCCTCAAGTGGAGCTAAGAAAGTAAACTTTAAGAAACGGATACTAGATACTTTACGAGCGGATACTAGAGATGATTTGACCCCGGCATTCAAAAAATCCGCAGCTATTGGACCCCCGACCCAAGTGAAAAAGGTTCTGGGAAGCGCAAGTAGCCGTATCAGAACACGCTAACTAGCGGTTGAGATGGTACCAAAGTGCCATATGCTATAGACCAAATTGAGAGCAGCTTAAGATTGGAACATCAGACTACCTGGACTATTACTTTCAGTGTTATGCTCTTATTATTTGGTCCCCAACACGACAACCGGAAACCATTTCTTTCTTGCGGCCCACTGAGCGCAGGTAGCCAAAAGATTGGGATATGCTAGGTAGTAAAAAAGGACATCATTTATCATAATGTGAGCCAAATCCGGCGGGAAATAGGCAATTAGACACACCTTAGACAGGAAATAGGCAATTTACGCAAAATAAAGGAGGAGGGTATATTGATTTTGTGGTGGCTATAGACACTAGAAACGAACCCCGGAAAAGACCTCTTCTGAGTAAATCCCTTCGGCAACTCCTTCCGGTGTTGGTAACTTTTTCCTAGGAAAAGTGATAATGGACTTTAAAAAACGGCTAACTTTGGAAGTACTATGGGGATATGGATAAAACCTGGTAAATAGGACCCCTACAGGGTTTTGAACCTCAATATCGAAGTTGACCCTGGATGACTTTTAAGTGACCTCTAGACGTTTAGGGCCAAAAAATTTTGAAAACCCAGATACTAACACTGGAAAATGGCGCCAAACCTTTGGAATATGAATTGGTCACCTTAGTTATATTTGGGAGGACAATTAACAGTTTCTTCCAGCTTCTTCTTCATTTCTGAGTAAATGAGATTTTCCATCGCAACATTGAAGTAGTGAAGCTGATGAAAGTAAAACTGACAAAACTTGGGTTCAGCTTAAATGGGCAAGTGAATTATTATTAGAAACTCAATCAGACAATCGAAAAGTAGTCTCAGAAGAAAATGGCAGTAATAGGAGCGTAGCATGAGTAGTAGGTCTCCCAAATAGTACAAATAGACAGGATATTTACTTACCTTCCATCTCAGTAAGTGATTTAGGCTGACCCGAGGTGCAATTGGAATAGTTCCGGACGAAACAATTGTTAGTCAATTAGTTTAGTTGTTTGAATCCGAGTTCAGTACCCGGATGAGTTTTTTACGTGAGAAAGTTGCGGTATTGGAGTTGGCGAGTTTGGAGTCGAGCCAAGTTCAACGAGTGAGTTAATGAAGACTGTTTGGTTGCTTAGACTGCTTGGTTTTATGCTAATTGAACAATAGCCAATCAATTCAACTATTCATTTGACCAATCAGAATTTGAGTTGAATAATTTGGTACACATCCGACCGATTTTTCATTAGAATACTAATGAACATTGAAGGAAATGGACTTCACTCAGTCAGATCATTCAGGGTTTTGCCCTGATATACAATCAGAGCAGTCTTGCTCTTTTTTCGTGCTAAAATCAACATAAAACGTGGGCGAGTGAGAGGCTGAAAAACAACAAGTTCTCATTGTCGAACCAGCGCAGTCTGCATATTTTTAACCTAATAAATATTGCCCATCACATCAACAATTAAACACTTGTTTTTGAACATTGAAGCGTTTAGGAACATTCGCAAAAAGAAACTTTGATTTTTTTTGAAATTTTCATTGAATATGTGAAAAATATATTCGGACACCTGAAAAATGAGCCGGAAAATTAAAGGCTGAGTCCTGCTACGAACAGTCATTTTTTTTGCGGTAAGTTTTAGTTTAAAAAGTGAAAACTGAACTTTAAGATGGTGTTATGAGGGATTTGGGTGGTATCTACTTGGGTAGGTGTTGTGCAGCGGGGGTGGTTTAGGGGAGGATTAGTAGTTAGTAGTGGATGTTGAGGTGGTATGTTGAGTGGAATTAGGAAGGGGTTAAGTTGGATCTTGTGGTGGATGAGGGGGATAGGAAGGGGATGCAGATAGAGGACGCCAATTGAGCAAACTTGTGTTCAAAGAAGAGATAAGCGACCGAGTCTTCTTTCTGAGGGGATTTGGCGGCAACATGAAATTAGCTTTTGTGCAGACTGTTTAGTCTCTCTAATCTCCCCTCGCATTTGTTCAGCTGATGAACCCCCTCTACTCTACACCACTCTACACAACACAACACAGCACAGCACAGCACAGATCAGAAGAGAAGAGAAAATTGATATAGGGATAGGCGCTTGCTCAAGTGGGCCATTGGAGAAGGGAGGCACAGTTCATTCTGGCTTTCAGACCTCTTTGGCAACGGCCGGCCAATCTAGACAACATTTACTTTACCTGAATAAAAGAAACAGCAGCATTGCTTCTTGTGTTTTCAATTTGAATGGTCGCAACAGGCAGTCATAGTCACTCCATACATACAACACACACACACACACACACTCTCTCCTCTCTCTCTCTCTCTCTCTCTCTCTCTCTCTCTTTCTGAATTGAGGGGGCAGAGGAGAAGGAAAACTACGAGCGCGTAGTTGGAAGCAGGGGAGATTAGGGGGCTGAGATGGATCATGAGAAGGGGTAGTGATATAATGTCATGTTGTGTGTGTGTGGGGGGGGGGGGGGGGAGTAGCATGAAAGAGTGGGGGTCTTATCTCGAAATCAATCAGGTGGCCTGTGCGGCAGTCACTCTTCACTCTTTGTTCTCTCTCTATCTCTTTTCATGTCGTCTTTTCTACTCAGTGCAGATGATGTCGCCACACAGCACACACGCCATAGTAATTCCTATTCCTCCATACTCCCCCTCCCCAAACCCCACTTGACAAAGCGAGTGATGATAAGGATGCGATTAGAACATAGAGCCAACTGTGTGTAGTTCTCTTATGTTCACCAATGTCGTTCATCGTATACGGTTGCATAATCAGCCTTCAATTGTAGTCACTGATTCGGTGGCGCCAATTTATTTTTAGCATACTCGTACCCGATATATCATGAACATAGACATCTTATGCAAACCCGTATCCCGACATCTGGGATTAAGTTTAATACTTATAATTAGGGATTAGGAAATTACTTAATGCTATGATAAATACAAAAATGTCTAGCTGCAGCTAGACACTTTTATCTTTCTCATAGCATTAAGTATTTTCCTACTCTTAAAACTATTGCCAGGCACCAAAGCGATGTTGAAATGACATGTTTACTAGCTCACAGCTCCTTAATAACTTCCATTCATGCAAATAGGTGTGTGTGTGTGTGTGTGTCCATATCTATGTAAATATTACTTTGTGTGTGTGTGTGTGTGTTTAGGGGCCACTATCCTGTCTATCTTCCCCAGCCACAGACGGAGGGTGCACTGTGTGCTGTTTGCGATCGGAGTGGTCGGCTGTCTGCTCGGAATATTCGCCATCACCCAGTCAGTTCACACGCCCCTCCTCCTCATCTCATTCACACTCATCGGTAACACTTTTTTCATATGTCATTCATACTGTTTTTTTTAAAAAAAAAACAATGTGAATTCAAAATGACCACTTGGTTAAACATACATGCTGCTAGAAAATAGAATTATCAAAAAATGTTAAAAATCAACTACTACATCAGCATGTAAAAAAAACGAATAGAACTTGTATAAAAATGAATAAAACAATACTAATATTAGATACAAAAATATTTTCGAAAAGTTTTGGAAGAAATACACGAAAAAATTCCTATTGATTGATCAATCCATTCATTCTTTTTGAGATTATTTTCATATCTAGCATTAATATATTGTGTTGTTTTTTACTTGCCGGTGTAGTTGTTGAGTTTTCATCTTTTTTTCAAATGGTTGGAACAATAAATTAAAATAGAGTCCTGAAAACGAGTTGAAATTTGTAGCAAGCAATAATTTGTAATAAATCGAACAATTTAGACGTATTGCAGGGAAAGTTAAATCTAAACAAAAGTTTAAATTTGAACATTTGAACTTAATTGCTTGAAATGAAAATGATAGGCAGTTCATCTATGACAGAGGACCGGTGAAACTTAACGAACACACTAATCAAACAAGGATAGCCGGTCACTAGTTTTTTTACATTAGTATCTGCGTGATGTGATAAAAGGATCTGTCGTAAAACTAGAGTTCAAAAGTTTTCGACAGTAATAAAAAAAGGCAAATTGAACAAAAATTGTTGAAGACAACTAACTGAAAAAAAAACTCCAACATGATATATCACTCAACTCTCTCCGATGATTATTTGTGGTTGCTGATTCTGCGTGAAAAACAAAAAAAACACTCCAATACAAAGTTCCTCCCCGTTTTTCAAATGCTCGTAACAAAAAAATGAAATCTAGTCCAAATTTTTATCCAGCTATAATTAGTAATAAATGGAAAATTTTAAACGTACAGCTGGGAAAATTAAATCTAAGCAAAAGTTGGACTTTCAAAAGAACTAATGGATCACTCAAGCGGAATTTTTTCGTGTATCTCTTTTAAAAATCTTTTCAAGTTCAAATTTAGAGATACACGAAAAAGTTTCTATTGATTGATTTTTTAGTTCTTCTCAAATTCAAACTTTTGCACGCAGTTCGGAGTTCGTAAAACTAGAATCAAGATGAAAAGCAATTTTCGTGCAAAAACTTTGTTTGTATTTCAAATACTATCCGCTTAAAATATTTTATTTTTCGTAGGAAACTACAAAGAAAAATGGAGAAATTGTTTTAAAAAAATCTAATTGTTCTGGATGTAAAAATTTGCATGTTTTTGATTTTGAAAATGGCACAAACAAACTCCAAAATCAAATTTTAATTTTACTCCGGTAAAACGGTAAAACTAGATTTAATTTAAATACAATTAAGATAGTTTAAGCATGCTCGCTCAACTTATCCACGCAAAATCAGCAACCACAAATACTCAGCGGAGAGAGTTGAGTGATATATCATGTTGGAGCCCTTTTTTCCAGTCAGTTTTCTTCATCAATTTTTGTTCAATCTGCTTTTTTTGCTATTACTGTCGAAAATTCTTAAACTCTAGTTTTACGACAGATCCTTTTATCACATCACGCAGAACAAACTTCACTAATGTAAAAAAAAAACTGGTGACCGGCTATACTTGTTTGATTAGTGTGTTCGTATAGTTTCACTGGTCCTCTGTCATAGATGAACTGCCTATGATTTTCTTTTGTCTTGCTATTCCTCGGCACGTTACTCATTGTAGCCTGACTAGAATGTTCGATGAGTAATTTTTCTGGAAGAAGTTCAGATTTGAGAATAAATCCAGTGCATGATCATTTTTCCTACGGAGGTAGCAAACTTTGATTCCCCCATTACTTGTCTGTTTTTTTTCTGTTAACTAGAGACATAAGAAGACTTTGAAAAAATTTTGACTGATTAGTTACCATTTTTTTTTGGTCAAATTTTAGGTTTAATTTCAAGCAATTAAATCAACCGAGTGAGCAGGTTTAAATAGACTTATTGTAATAAACTTACCTTCCGAGTCAAGTCGTGATAAATTGGCTTTTCCCGTAAAAGAAACTTGAAGCTTTCTAGCGCCTTTACGGAAACACAAAAAGAAGTTTTCTCGCGCCTTTTGGAAACACAAAAAGAAGTTTTTCGTTATTAAAAAAATGTTGGGTTTTTTTTGTTTGGTTTTTTCTTTTTGAGAAAAAATTCTGTCGAGAACACTTGACTATCAACTATTACTATCAATTATACTTAAGTTCCAGGCTCTCCTTCAGATCCTCCCATCACGCCGGCAACAAAAAGAAACGAAACAATTTGAGAAAAAACGATAAGTCCGTCGAAATAAAAAGAGACTGGCTCAAAAAATCTGTTTGAACGATAGATCTTATGGTTAACTTCGAACCTTAACGATGACTTTCAGATAATTTTACTCAAAATGAAGCAAGTTTCTTTAGGTGATCAAGTTGCGCTTCAAAAAACTGACACTGCATAGTTAAGAGATGGAGTTTTTTGAAGTTATTTTTTCAAGTTATATTCGGAATACTATACTAGCGGATCTAGGATTTTCTCGAGGGCGCGGATTTTCAAAAAAAATTCAGAAAGTTTGTCGACATATTTTTTTATGTCGACTAATCTGATTTTGTGAGCTCTCCCAAATCGTTGAAAAGCTCCTATTGTTACCAAATTTTCTGCGCCGAAGCTAAATGTTCGAAGAAACAGACCAAAAAAGGCGTTTTTAGGCACTGTTTGCTATAGTATGACTATAAATTGCGTTTTTTTGGCGAGCGCTTCTCCTCAAAATTAGAATATGTTGGCGCCAAAGGCGCCTTTAAAAAAATTTAAGGGAAAATCAGCCGAAAATAGATATCTCAAAATCGTACAACAGGGGACCTGAGTCGGCAGGAAGTCGAGTCGCTCCCCCCTAACTCCGCTGGTTACCATAGGATTACGTGGACCATATTGAGAAACACGCAAACAGCATGTGGTAGGAAAACAGTTAAGGAGTCAAAAAATAGGATTTCTGATGGTTAACCAAATGATGTCACCGGGTTGTTGCTTTCCGTCATTCCGTATTGGCGCCCATATTTTCTAACTTTAGAGGAAAGCCAAAAAAACCGGATTTTTCAAAGTTTTCCAAAAAGTGCCCGAAAAAGCAGTGTAGACGTTTTGGACAAAACAGGGTTTTTTAGTGCTTTGGGAGACCTCGAAAAATCAATTTAGTCAATAACAAAATTTGAAAAAAATCGACAAAATTTTCGAAAGTTTTTTTGAAAATCCCCCCCGCTGAGAAGTTCCTAAATCCGCCCCTGCCTCGGTCAGTGTTCAGTCCTGCCTCAAATAATTGCCTCGAATAAACCCATCAAACAGCGTTCAGTCAATAGCCATTTAGTATGGCGAACCTGTTTGACATCTCACAATTAATTTCTCCAATACAAGAACAAGTCGCATTCTACCAAAAGCAGCAGCCCCAAAAAGGAGCAGAGGCAACGATTATCTTTTCTATTCTGTTTTGGGTCAGCTGTGAGGGGGGGGGGGGGGGGAAGGAAGATGAGAGATGGAGGGCGGCGTCTCTGTTGTATTTTTCTTCCATCTCTGCTTTTTATGCTCTCTTTCAACTGTGTCTTTAACAGAACAACAACAACAACAACTATAGGCCGATTAGATTGTGCGTCCATTCATAATTTGCTTTCATTCGATTATCCAATTGTTCATTTGAAAACAAAAAGGAGACCCCACCCCTATCTGCCTATTGTGTGGTGCCAATTTGGAAATACACAGTCAGAATATGGGAAAAACGAGGTGTCTCTACATCCACTGAAGTAGCCACCAAATAGCCCACAACAGAGTAGCAACCAATAACTCAAATTATTAATAGCACCAAAAAATTAAATTGTTGTTACGATTAAGCAATTTTTTAGTTTTATTGTCCCAGAGGTTAGGGGTTCGCCCAATGAGTTTTAAACCAAAGTAACGCTAAACTCCAGTTGAATCAACGTATGCAATAATTCAGGGTTTTTTGAAGTGTGTTACTGCATACTCATAAGCACAAGCACACAATTTAAACAGCACTCATATGCAGTAACACACTGGAACCTGATCTAAACTATATTTTATGATTGGATAAATTAAATGTTTTACCAATGTAAAGTATTTAATATTAACCAATCATGATCCATCTAACTAACAACCCACTTATTTGTAAGTGCTGAAGTTACTTGTAATTTCAGCACCAGAGAGATTTGAATTTAACTTAGAAATTAGTTGGACTCTCCCGAGCACTTCAGCAGCCGCAATAAACCAGTATACCCTAGATCTATTGAGCCTAGCAGAGACTAGTTAAACAACCTGAGACTAGATAGTATAAGAGTAAGATTAGGATCGGTATTAGACTAAGAAGTTGCACGAATCTATCCGGCCGAAAATAAGATAGCGTGACGAGCAGACGGTGTACCCTATCCGAAATTACTCTATGAGTTACACTCCAGTCCTAACTCATCTGGTGCGACCATAAGTCTCGAACAAGACCTTATTAGATTAGAATTAACCAAAATTAGATTAGAAATTAGACAAAAACATTTACAAAATGTTATACGACAATAATTTAATTGAAATGTCTCTCCGACTCAATAGATCCGAGCCAATATTCCGAACCATAATAGAACTACCCGGAATTGGAAGAAGACATCGAACCAAAGACGACATACGACAAAGTAGAAACTTGCCGTATAGTTACATGATAGTTCGGCAAAAGCCAGAACAAACTTTTATATTTCGAATACTACTTGCAATGAATTTAGATTTCCATTTGCAAACATAAAACCTTGAAGTAAATCTTCAAAATCATTTCAGGCGCTAAACAAAATTAATATTATACAATAACGATTGATAAAAAGATCTAAGATCGTTTTCCTAAAATTCTGCAGTATTATACAAAACATGTTTGAAAAATATTTATTGGAAAATAAAAATAAAAATTAGTAGCATGACAATAAATGGTTAGTAATCATAAATCATCCTGTTGTTCCAGCTTCATCACCTAAAACATAACAGCAATCATCAACTCACTAATATCATAAAATACTAAATCTTTCCTTTACACAAATTTAAAACCTCATTAAAACTTAAAGTCACTTAATTTTAAAACCAGATCATCAAGGCTTATCCTTGGATCTTAAATCATTTTCTACTTCATTACATTTTAAATTTGATCATCAAGGCTTATCCTTGGATCAAACAGAACAATTTTGTTCTCCCCCACCCACTTAATTAGTGTCTAACGACCTCAAACGTCGATTCACTACCCAACCCTTTCTAAAGACCCAAGACTAATAGAAATTTTTAAACAAAACTAATCATTCAAATTAGGATAAACAGTGAAGAACTTCGGTTATTCATCCTTCACTTGATCCCCCCTCTTACCAGACCCAGGATAAATCTTAGACTTAGTAAGTTTAAAATAGTATCTAACGAACTACTCGCGTTCTAATTATACCTGAACCTTGTGGATCGATTTACTATTCTCCAACCCTTGAACACAATCACTACCCCTAAGTAAGATTAAGTAAGTTAACACCTTAGCTTATACTAGTCACGAGAAAGTAAAAATCATTCTTCGGAATCGATATACTTTTCTCTCCAACCCTAAACAAATAGACCCAGGTTAAGCTAACCAAAAAATCGTAAGAACTAACAGTTTAGGAAAATAGAAATCATTTAACAACCTTTTGCACCCGTCATCCTAAACCTTATGTCATTTAAAAACCTAGGGAATAAACAAACAATCGTTTTACACAATTGTGAAATAGATAACAAAAAATACGACCTTGTAATCACACCTCATACACAAACAGTTGGATACATTCGAACAAAACGACAAACACTAAAGAGAAAAATAATCACTAAACAAAGACAAATAACACGAAAAAGATTTTCAAAAAATCGAAACGCATTTTCAGAATCAGAAACCAACAGTTTAGACGAACTCTACAAACTAAAAGAATCAATAGATAAAAATTACCCACAACACGATCAATTATATTTTTCTGACTCAGAAACAACTTCAAATTCATCACAAAGAGGAAAAAGAAGAATAAAAAAGCAGTATAAACACAAACCAGTACATCTATACAACTGGAATCAACCAATTCGACACATTAATAATTACATATTAACAGTCATCGAACGAAAAAATGAGTTCAACGCACACCCCAGGTGACGAAACTCCAGATGATGATGAAATCTTTCCTTTTATAGTAGATGCAGATACTGATAGAGGACAACACATATTTTGTCAAAATTTACTCGTAAATTTATTTGAACCCGGAATCAGTCCATGTAAAACAGAGTTCCCTGATGTAAAAATCAAAAGACAAATCATAGATCACTATCTAAAAGATATATGCAACATAACACAACAATATGGAATCTACTCTATAGAATTCACTTCCCCAAACCATAATAATAGAACATACACTATTCAAACAGACGACCTTGATTTAGAATTTTCAAAAGTTTTTTCAGAATATATAAAAAGCATACAATACCATAACTCACAAAGAGCAAACTCCATTTTCACCAATGAAGTTTTCGCACTAATATATAGTTATATTTCGATATTAGAAAATGAACTCCCATTAACAAATGTCTCACCGACAGAAACATCTAAACATTTAAGAGTACGACATGAAATCACACTACTCTCTAGTTATTTAAACATCATTAAAGAAAATTTCACGAAAGACGACGTTTCACAACATACCAAACACGATTTACAAAAAATTTTAGCATGGTTCATAATAGATTATTTTACACACAATATTGATTTAATTGCACAAGCAAGAAAAAATTTTAGACCCCAAAACTCGAACGATGATACAGCTATCACAGAACAATCAGATTATGTTTGGGACCCCGAATGGTCTCATCCCGTATTTATAAACTTTCCACAATCAATCTCAAGTCAAGCAATAGGTACAATATCTTACATAAGAGATTATGTAAGAGTAATACCATTAACAATTGATGCAACACCATTAAACTATAATACATTTTTACCCGATACACAAAATAATAGTTTAAACTCTACAGTCATACACAATGAAAACCTCAATGGAACTAGGAATCTTACTCAACAAGATATACAGACACCATCACACTTCATAAATGAAGAAATTGTACACACAACAACTACACAACAAAGTATTTCACCAATACGCCCAAATTTAACAACACCAAGAAATACAAATCCTTCACAAACACAGGTAACCTTACAATCAACCGTTAAACCTTCGGTTGCCCCTAAATATTCACATATGGATTACCAAACATACAAACCCATGACAATACCATCAAAAACACGCAAAACATTCACTAGAAACAACTTTGCAGACCATAATTATAATTATACACATCCATCAAAAACAAATTATAAACCACAAAGAAATTTTAATCAATATACAAAACCTCGAAACTGGGATAACCCAACGGCCCAATATAATTCCACAAATTTTCAACCAAATCCTCCACAGGATCGCAGTGAAAATTACCCATTTTTTCAACAAAATAAAAATAAAAAACAAACATCTTATCAAATGGATTATTTATCCTCAGATGAAGATTTCTTACAACCAGATATATTTGCACCAAATACTCAAGAATATCGTAGACAAGGAATACAGAAAACACGTACAAACCATATAAATTTTTCTCCACAATCAATAGATGCACAATATCAACAACCAATTCAACAACCAAATCCAATTAATATACAATCTTTTCAACCAATTCAACAACAAAATCCAATGACTACACACTCGTATCAACCATCACAAATGCAAAATGAAATACCACTCCCGTATTATCTTCAACAACATGAAATAACAAGAAACCAACTTTCAAATTTTTCTCAAATGCCAAATGCAGCTGAATCATTACAAATGACAATGAATCCATACCTTATGGGTGGATCATCAATAACATCAAATAAACCCTTAATGGTTTTCACAGGAACAGACCCTGAATACTCTGTAGAAGATTACTTAAATGCAGTAACAGCAAATTTAATTTTAAATATTGGACCTGAACCAATTAACACGCCACTACATCAAAACTGGATACATCGACGCACAGCGTTGATACAAACAACCTTAGATGGCGCAGCCCAAAAATGGTTTTCAGTACTACCTCAAGAAATAAAATCAAACTGGAAAAGATTTACACAAGAATTTTCAAAAATGTTTGACTCCGAAAGAAACAAACAACAACAAAGAGTTTTATGTAATGAAATTCGCAGATTACCAAACGAAACCATCAAGCAAATAGCAGTAAGAATCGAAACACTAGTTCGAAAAGCATATTCACTAAATACACATGACTATAAAAACACTAAGATGACAGAAATCTTAATGATGACCTTAACACCACAATTAAGGAAAATAGCAATAAAAAAGAGAGCATCACATCCTTCTTCAATTCGAGAACCCGATTTAGATTTTAGAAAACTAGTAGACAAACTAGAACAAGCAGAAATCACAATGAAATTAGAAGAAACGGAAAATCTGAAATTACAATACGTTAACAAAATTGAAACGACTCCCACTAATATTAATAATATACAAGAATCAGAAACAGATCTCGTTGAAAAAATCACTGAAATACTCAATATTTACGAAAAGAACCCGAACTTTAAAGGCAAACCATCTTTCAAAAAATGGTGTAATTATTGCCGACGATACGGACATAGTATTTCCGAATGTAGACAAAAACAACAAGATAGTCAAAATAAACCTCAAAAATACAAAGAACCAAATAAATCATTTTATCAATACATGAAAAAAGATCAAAACCTACCAAACAAAAATGTATACAGCAACAACAGTTCAGGAAAACCACTCCCAAACAATACAAGCTATACAAGAAATCAATCTCCATATAACTCAAGTTATAGAGGAAGATCACCAGAACGAAGAAACACGTATAATTCATCACAAAATCACTACAATAGACCGAATAGTCGAAATAACTACTCCAGATCAAATTCAAATACACAACGATTTGTTTCTAGATCTAATTCTCAATCAAGAAATAACTATTATCCAAACAACCAATCACGAAATTCATCATACAATAGGAATAGAAACTACTCCTATAATCGAAACAGAAGTTATTCAAACAACCGAAACCAGAATTACCCGAACAACCGATCAAGGAATAACTCATATAATAGATCGAACTATAACAGACCAAACAATAATTACCAAAACAGATCGCGAAATAATTCACAAAACCGACACCCAAGTTATAATAATCGCTATCGAAATTATTCCCAATCACCACACCGAAATAATAATCACTACAATAACTCTAATAATCGTCACAGAAGCAGTACACCTAAACATCAAAGACAAATCAATCAAGTACAAGCTAACCCAGAAACAACATCAGACCCTCCAGGTATTGATGACACAGTAACTGATACGTTACAACTCAATCAAATAAACTGTACATCATCAGATTCAGAAAGTGATACTGAAAACACTCTTGATATCAATATGATAAAAGTCGAAAATGACTATGAATCTGTCATATATGAACAACCCTTTCCATCACATATATATGAAAATCAATCACAAATTCTTCAAAATCATTACACTACACCCATAAATTCCACACCAACGACGCAAGAAACAAATGAGATAAACACTACAAATCAAACCAATAAAAATACCAAAACAAAATGCTTGAATACAAACCACATTTATCAAAATATACAAAAAGAACAACCCAAAGAAAAAATTTGGACAATACCATTTCTCTTAGAAAGCCCAAGAAATAAAGAATTTCAACCACCAGACCTTGAAATAGATTTTTTAATTGATTCAGGAGCAGAATCAAACATAATAAACATTCCCACATGGAATGAAATAAAAATCTTACACCCAAAGCTAACACCTCTTGAAACCTCCAGCAAACTAGCGACAGCACAAGGATCAACATTGATAAACTACGGAAAAATCCAATTATTTCTCCTCCCTACCAGAACAATGGAACAAAGTAAAATTTTAAATAAACCATTTAAACAAATATTCCATATCACCGATATTAAATATAATATCATTGGAATACCATTTATTTCAAAGTATATACCAACAATTAACATACTAAATAGTAAAATATTAATCAAAGATAAATATACAAAAACAAAAGAAACATCCTTAACATTTTTTCAAAGATTGAATAAACAACCACCATTCTTTTCAAAATTTTATCCGATATTTAACCAACAAAGAAAACACCTGAAACCACTATCAGGAAACATCTATAATTTTTCAATCAAACAAGTTCACCAATATGATAAAGCACAAAACAAACAAAAATTTTATATGTCAGATTTTGAATTCAAACCGATTCATAAATTTTTCAAAATCACAATCTCTTCAATAAAATATTTGAAAAATTCGAATTCAGATATCATCTCCTTACATGTCTATAACAACACACCTTACCAAGTAACATTACCATTAGGACTTTTAGGATATTGTGAAACCAACGCAACAATATCACCAATACACGAAAAAGCCTATCGCGTAAATAATATACTCCAATTACTAGATATTTGCCAATCTACAATTCTTAATGAAGAATTATCTATAAATAATATAATAAGTAACGAAAACAGAAATACGGATTATTTCACAAAAACTCCATATTTCAAACCTACATTCAACATCAGTAACTACACAGAGGACCAACAGAAATTTTTAACAATGTTTAATTTCCAACATTCACAAATAACACAAGACGAATTTGAAAAGTTAGCCAAACAGCTAATTCAATATTCATCAGTCTATGCAACATCAAAATTCGATGTTGGCAAAATCAGTTCATCACTACATCTCCCATTAAAACCAGACGCAGTTTTCAAAAAACAAAGAGCAAGTAAAGTACCAATTCACTTACATGATAAAGTAAACAGATTACTCGATATTTTAGAGCAATACAACATTATATCACCGGTTAATAAAGAAGAACAACCAAAAGGCAACACATTCATCAACCCCGTTATCATTCTAGCTAAAGGAGAATCGTTAAAAATCGTTCTCGATGCTAGATACCTCAATTCACTCATAGATGAATCAAAATGTAATTGGCCCATTGAACCAATACAAGTTATTTTAACAAAAATAAACGGCAAATACTTCACAACCGCCGACATGAATAGTGCATACAATCAAATGCCACTAGATGAACAATCACGACGTTTAACACAATTTGTTATCGGAAACCAACAATATGAATTCAACCGCTTATTCTATGGAATATCCATAGGACCAGCAGCATTTTCAGCCTTTATGAGCAAAATTTTTAGACCACTAATACTCAAGAAAAACGCAATCACCTATTTAGACGATGTTTTTATGCAATCACAAACAAAAGACGAAATGTTCAAAGTTTTAGAAACATATCACCAAATACTTCAGAACGAAAATCTGAAGGCCGCCCCCGATAAATCACACTTCTTTTTGACTAGAGTTAAATTCTTAGGACATAATATAGAAAGAAAAACAATCACTCCACTGAAATCACGCATTGACGCTATTCAAAAACTTCAACCACCAACAAATAAAAAGAAAATCCAAGAGTTCCTTGGAATGTTAAACTTTTTAAGTAAATATGTTTATAAAATGCAATTATACCTACGACCATTTTATAACATCCTTAGACAACAAAACAACTTTGAATGGAATACAGAACATCAAACACGATTCGAAGAAATAAAGAAACTTTTAACTGAACAAATTTCAAACACAATTCCAGACCCTGATCAACCATTTTATGCAATGTGCGATGCTTCGAACTTTGGCATCGGCGCAGCATTATTACAATCACATAATGGTACAAATAAAATGAACCTCATATCAGCAAATTCTCGATTATTCACTCAAGCAGAGCTACGACTCTCAACTCTAATGAGAGAATGTACAGCCATAATATATACACTTACAGAATATGAATTTCTGATACTTGGATCAAAACATCCCACAGTTTTGTTCACAGACCACAAACCAATCATCTTTCTTTTTACACAGAAATCTAACCCAAACCACCGAGTTTACAGATTTCAACTAATTCTAATGAAATTTCCAAACTTACATATAGTTTGGACTGCAGGAAAAAATCTTGCATTACCAGACACCTTAAGTCGAAATACACCACCTGAATTACTTACACGAAAAACAACAGTTGAAATACCCAAAAATATAAAATTCTACCTTGCAGAAAACGAAACATCACCTCGATTAGAATGCAAATATGCAGTAAAAACTGATATTGAACAATCACAAATAAATAATTTACAACATTTCCCACTTTATTTAGATTGTCAAAATAATCATTATGAAGTTGACCTACTTGGAACATCAACTTTTAAACCAATTCCATATTCTCAATGGATAAAAAATAACACCCAACAAAAACGAACAAAACAACACCTACCTAAAAAAGACCATTTTCCACTAATTGAAAAAGAAGATTTAACTGATAAAATAAATTTATCAGGACCACAAACAAATGATTCAAAATACACAATAAATCAAGTTTTTGACCTTCACGACCCACTTGATACAATACCATTATCTAAATTAGAAATCGAAAACATTTTTCTCCCCCCAACAGAAACAATTACAATTTCAACACTGAAACAATATCAAAACCTTGACCCAGTAATTCGACAACTAAAATCATGGCACAAATATAAAACTAAACCTATCAAAGCAGATTCAACCATTCTAGGAAACAAAACACTCCTCCGATACTTTCGCAAGTTTAACAATACAACAATTAACGAAAATACAGACCTTTTAGAGTACAACCTTAATGAATCTACAGTTCCCTGTCTCCCTATAAGTATGATTCTTATAGCTTTTAATATTTCACATACACAAAACATTAAAGGACACTCTGGATCAGAGAAAACATATTCAAATTTTATACAAAATTTTTACTTCCCAAATGCACCAATTTGGATAAAAGTACTATGCAATGATTGTATAGTATGTCAATTAAATAAACCTTACCCAAATCAAAAACAAATAGCACAAAAACAAGATTTTAAAGGACAAAGTTTATACTTTAATCATCGTATCTCATTTGATACTAAAGGACCAATTTCACCCTCATCAGAAGGAAACTCCTACATTATGGTAATTGTTGACGCATTTACACATTATGTAGCACTTAACCCAGTACCACATTGTAACGCTTATTACGCATACACAACACTTTATGAACACTGGATAGCAAAATTTGGACTACCAGAAATTTTAGTCACAGACAATGGTACAGAATTCATAAATAATGAAATAATAACACTATGTCATTTATACAACATTAAACACAAACCACGTACATCTCATGCACCTTGGACAAACGGCTTAGTCGAAGGTATGAACCGTTCACTACAAGAATATCTTAGATGTATCATCAACGGAAATGATACCAAATATACCGAATGGTCAGCAGATGTAAAATTATTTCCATTAGCATATAATTCACAAATCACGACAACTTTAGGAATGTCACCATACGAAATGGTTTTCAACCAAAAGCCACGCAAACCAATAATGTTTACAGCAAATTCCCATAAAAACGCACAAGGTTATTGTCAACCAAATAAAGACTCAATTTGTTATAACCTACCATTACATACGCACGATGAAGATCATTTTCATCACCCACAAATCCTTAAATTAGCCTCCGGTACACACACCGAATGGATTTTAAATAGAGATAAGAAACACAATGAAATTTACCAAAAAATAACGAAAAAGTTATTACAAAGACAAAACATAAATGAACAAATCAATTCACGTTTTACACCAGCTTCCGATTTAAAAATTGGAACATTTGTTTTAATACCTAATTTTAATACTCAAAAAGGAATTTCTAAAAAATTACAACCCCTCCGAAAAGGACCCTATCAAATAATTGCAAAACCCACAGATGTCACATATAAAATTATCGACTCAAACAAAAAAGAAATCGTTCAGCATCGAAACAACCTATTACCTTATTACCCAAAAGAATACGCACTCCGCGAATTAACCCAATTATATTCTTTCACAGGATTAAAAATTATTCAAAACGAACCACATCTGAAAAACACAGAACAAAATGATAACCCCACCGAAAATCAAAACACAAAACCAATCGCTACCAAAAACAATACACAAAACCATAAAGAATCTCCAAAACAAAGAAAAAATAGAAAAATGACAGAACAAATAATACCCCAAGAAGAAATAGACAAATCAGAACATAGAAAGACAACAAGACTCCGAAATCAACCACGTAAAAACTACAAAATGTTCATCCCCCAATCTAAAATATTAAAGAAAGTAGAATTTAAAAAGTAATTTTAAAATTTTATACTTCACAATCTTGAAACCTCCGTAACATTTTTCATTTCCATTTTTCAAAATAACATGCTCACAAGTACGCAATAATTCTAGTTCAAAATAGACCAATAGGATTCATCCAATCCGCCACTTTCTCTAACTCAAACTAAGATCAATTAGACGAATAATCTAGAACTCCAGGCACATCTCTAACTATAACTTTACAACCTCCAGGTCAAAAATAAGCAAACCACTCCAACTTGACAGCTAAAATAAATATCACCATAATACCGTACCCCTCCCTTATCTAATAACCCAAAGATCAACAATATTTCCCCAACTCAGACCACGAATACCCCCAAAACAAATTTGATAACTTAGCCTAAAGTCACAAAATGAAGATTTTAATTAGCCTAAAGTATAAAAATCTCACCATACCCCGGATCATTTGACAAACAAAAATAAAGAAAAAGACGACCTCCCAGTCACCATGAAAATTGCCCCCAACAATTTTTTACGAAACTCAACCCACTTGTCAAAAAACTAATAAATAACTCGACCACACTAGAAAATCGCCTCAAACAGCAAAAAATATTCGACAAAGAGATCATTTCTTAAATGCTTTTCTCTCAAACAGTCGCTCAAATATTTATCAATTTTAAACATTTTTTTTCAATACTTCAAGTCTTTATAATCTTTCTTTTTGATATCATCGAATCTTTTCTAATAATCATAATAATTTTTTGTAACATTTTTTTAATTTTCTACACAATAATTGAACTATTCCTCCAACTTTCCAAAACCCTTGAATATATCCACAGGTACGATTTTAACAACTTGTCTAAATGATACGAACAATTTTCAGTAGAACTGATATTTTTTTATTGTTTGTAATTTTCATAACATTTCTATCATCCCTCATTTTGACAATATGTAAATGTATAAAGAAAGCAATCATTACATTTGCCCTAGCAACAATTTTTCTAATTCTTTTTTTAGAAGAATATTATAATAAACATAAACCCTCTCACTAAAGTAACAATTTAAAAATCCATCAAAAATTGCTACCCAACAGTCACAGAATCAGTCTTCACCGACATCATCCCAAGATAATCCAACACCACCTTCAACTACTCAAAACCCTCAAACATCTACACGAATTTCTTTTCAAGACAATCCATACACCTTTGAAGAAAGGCACGCTCGTTTATCTGAACCACTAGAACCAGTTCAACGACAAGCATCCCTAAGTGAACCAACATATAATCTTTACCCAACACTACCACAAGAACTAAGTAGAATACGAAACCTTAGTCAAAACCAAAACACAGCAGAAATAAATAGACAAATTATACATCCTCGACGAAATAGAAATTTTCAAACTCCCCGAGTTCATTTTGATATACCTCAATCCCCAACACAAACCACTCCAGAAAACACCACTGGTATCACACCAGAAACTCCTACACTTTTTTCACAACGAAGCACTTCAAGTCTACCTTCAGACTACTTAGGTTCAACACCAACATCTGAACAGATACGTGAAAATCCCTTTAACCCCCCAAACCTAACATCACGACTGCCATATTGGACTACAAATTCATTCACACAAGGTGAACCAAATTTAGTCAATGACCCCATAGATATTTCTACGGATACAACAACATCCTCATCACTACCAGAAACATTATCACTACCATCAACACCATCAATAAGTCAATTTTCACCACTACCCTTTAACTTAAATTTTCCAAATAATCTCGACGCCAGATATCGAGAACAATCATCAATAAATATTCCTTTAAGATTAGATTGGAATTCATCCACAACACTAAATTTAACCACAAGTTATATAACTTAATCCAAAACACACCTTATGAGTTTGCAGTAGGCACTGAAGAACTAACCACTATTAAGGCACTTCAATTGCTTTGGCCACTACTTCAAACTAAAAATATCATCCGCATCTTAGCTAAACTACTAACAACTTCAGAACTAATTCACGATATCTTCCCCCACGGTTTTTTCCCCGACGACTAACAGGTAAGTATGAACTAAATGAATATTACTAACTAATTAAAATATTGAAAAACTCACCATTCCTTATTCATGTTTTCTTTAGATTTTTAGCCTTCATCTTCAATCATCTGAAAAATTCACAAAAGAAAAATAAAAAATAGCAAACTTCTTCAAAACTATTTAAAACCCTATTTAACTTTTGCACCAACAATTAAATAAATATAATACCAATGCAGTAAATTAATTTATAAAATTTTCCCCTAAAAGCAGTAAATCTACATATGATGAAAATTTGTATCTTAAAATTCCCCCATTACTAGCAGTAAATTTCCAAATTCTATGCAGTAAATTAATAAAATGCAATTGCAGTACTAACCTTTTGATATTTTCATTCATTCGCACAGAAATTCTATCCACACTCGCACAGCTCGCCCACGAAGAATTGTTTAAAATAATGAATTTCAGTTTCAAGTTTTCACACTCAACAACTCTAACAAATAATAACAAGTTTCAAACTTTCCTTTAACCCGGTTGGAAAGGAATCATATACTAAACAAAACTAACCAACGCAGCTTACTAAATACCACAAATCATAAAATAACAGCATGACTAAGAAAAGGAAACCAACGGTACCCAAACCGGATTAACCCAGTTTAAAACTGGATAATTTATTCTTTTGAAGACTATTACAAAGTCTTAGAAAGAAATAATAAAACACAAAAAAGTCAAAAGACAAACCCATACCACAAACAATTTGCTTTTTGGAAAAAGTACATAACCAACAAAACATAAGTAAAACCACAACAAACCCAACATAAAATGTTGTCACATAACAGGACCCCTCATAAAAACCGCATGAAATCATACTCCCACTCCTGGCCTAACCCACCAGGAAGGACGTCCTGAGCATGCTCTATAGCCGGCCTAACCCACCGTGCTACATCCACGCTTTGTGACCACACCTTTATTTTTAATAAGAGCTACTCAAGGGTGAGTAACTCTTCAAAATAACCGAACTAAAACAAAAAGCTTTTGTGAAAACAACTAACTAAAATCATAATTAAAAAATATTAAATTAATAAAAGTTTTATAAAATGTAAAATCACATGATGCAATATATAGATCAGAATACAACACCAAGGACGAACATCAAAAGACAAGACGACCTCACTACACTCGAGAGAGAATGACCAACTATAATCGATATGACGCTCACAATCACAACTCAAAGGATTTAGAGTACGACTTGACCTCGCAGAAAAGGACTTCATTGAACTAGACCAATGACCACCTCGATGTTCAAGTATACGTACAGATCCGAGCAACCAGGCATCCCCTCCACGCACAATCTCCACGCCATTCCCGAGCTAGATCAAACACAAAAGAAGTTCTCTCCGAAGAACAGAAAAACCTGACATAGCCAACCATTCTGAAACCAGAATTGATGCTGTTGCAGAGACTCAGTCGTTGTCACAAGAAGAACACAACGTCTTGTGTCCTCAATTCCAGATCCCTGGAACTTCCTTAACAAAAAGGAAACAAAAGAAAAATGATGTTCGCCAAATACCAACGTCCATCATCCATCCTTGAACTACAAAAGAACTGTTCTAAAAAACTCTGTAAAACCCGGATGGGTGGAACCTGATCTAAACTATATTTTATGATTGGATAAATTAAATGTTTTACCAATGTAAAGTATTTAATATTAACCAATCATGATCCATCTAACTAACAACCCACTTATTTGTAAGTGCTGAAGTTACTTGTAATTTCAGCACCAGAGAGATTTGAATTTAACTTAGAAATTAGTTGGACTCTCCCGAGCACTTCAGCAGCCGCAATAAACCAGTATACCCTAGATCTATTGAGCCTAGCAGAGACTAGTTAAACAACCTGAGACTAGATAGTATAAGAGTAAGATTAGGATCGGTATTAGACTAAGAAGTTGCACGAATCTATCCGGCCGAAAATAAGATAGCGTGACGAGCAGACGGTGTACCCTATCCGAAATTACTCTATGAGTTACACTCCAGTCCTAACTCAACACTTCAAAAAACCCTGAATTATTGCATACGTTGATTCAACTGGAGTTTAGCGTTACTTTGGTTTAAAACTCATTGGGCGAACCCCTAACCTCTGGGACAATAAAACTAAAAAATTGCTTAATCGTAACAACAATTTAATTTTTTGGTGCTATTAATAATTTGAGTTATTGGTTGCTACTCTGTTGTGGGCTATTTGGTGGCTACTTCAGTGGATGTAGAGACACCTCGTTTTTCCCATCTTCTGACTGTGTATTTGAGAAACACACAAACAGCATGTGGTAGGAAAACAGTCAAAAAAAAATATATATATATATATATATATATATATGTGTGTGTGTGTGTGTGTGTGTGTGTGTGTGTGTGTGTGTGTGTGTGTGTGTGTGTGTGTGTGTGTGTGTGTTGGGTGTCGTTTATGTTGATGTTAATGTGTTAATGTGTTGATGTGTTGATGTGTAGGGACTGCGACTAGTATCCAGCCGATCACAGTGATAGTGCCGGTGCAGGACGAGATGCAGACGGCGGTGAATGCGAATGCGTACTCCATGTGCAGACAGCTGTCCTACGCCACCACCCTCCTGTTCGCCCTCCTCTACGACACGTTCGGCTGGAACTTCATGTGCTGCCTCACAATACTCCTCTTCCTCCTCGCCGGCTGGGTCACGTGGCTGGTGGAGAAAGAGGGCGCCGACAAACTCCTCCTAGTCGCCACAAACCCCACCTCCTTCAAGCACTCCTTCCACATCCTACCCAAGTTCGTCTGGGTCATCCTGCTCGCCTTCTCCGCCTCCGGATTCACAGAGGGCATCAACAACTCCATGTCTGTGCTGGTGCTGAAGGACATCTGGGAGGCGGAGAGTGTGGAGGCGTTCCTGAGGAGTATGCTGAGTCCCCTGATAGCAGTCGTCATCTACCCCTTCATCGCCTGTTTCCTCACTTACAGGAAACAGTTCCTGCTGGCCATGTTCCTCCTCGGCACCTTCATCTCCCTCTATCCGCTGATGCCCAACGCACTCCTAGGATTCCTCATGCTCATCTTCTGGAACATAGGCAAGACATGCATGCACTCCTCCGTCTACTCCGTCATCCGGGAGGCCACTGACGACGGCTCGATCATAGCCAGATTGGTGGCCCTGGAACAGTGGACATGCACGCTCTTCTATGGCTTCGCGGGGGCCATAGGGGGACCACTGTTCGGGGTGGGCTACTGGGTCCCCTTCGTGTTTGCTGGAATCATCCAGATCATGCTCCTAGTGGCCAGTTTCATGGCCTTCGTCTACCACGACTCCAGCAGTCCAGAGTCCTTCTGGTTCAGTGCCAGAAATGCCCTCAACAAACCCATTCCCAAATCAGAGAGCCAGTCCTACCTGGTCTTGGAATGACCACCTAGAACTTCACTGGCGAAACAAATCACAAGCAGGCCCACACAATCATCGCTCTGAAAGAAATTCAACTGGCATTTAGTTCGAATACGAAATATTTAAATCACTTGCGATTTACAAATGACTATTTCCTAACATAGACTAAGGATTTCAGAAAATTGTGGCAGCGTTAAGCCCAGGTTTAATATCTTAACCATTTAATTTTAAAAACCTGACGATTTCAATGTTTTCAGACCACCTCTCAAGAATTTGGCGCTCCGACTTTTCAAAAATACTCACTTTGATACAATTACATTTTTTTACCAACCAATCGGAAAAGACTTTTGCAAATGTGGTTGTTACAAGGACTTTGCGTACCAATTGCGGTTTTTGTTTCCTCGAACACATAAGTCTCAGATATATTACATTAATCTGCTGTTCTTGGGAAAGATACTCAGAGCTTTCAAATTGAGTGATTCAGATTTCTGAGTTTGTTTGTGAATCGCAAGTAAGGCTCAGCCTCTGTGATTATAGTTTTAAATCAAACTCCCTTATTCGATATAACCGCCACTCCTTATGTCTAGCCCCCCCCCCCATCACCCTTGAAAGAGGGAGTGACGGGACTGTTTAGCCACACTGACTGGCTCAGTGTCAATCATTAATTGAGCCAATAGCTCTTGCAAAAGAGATGACGAAGAAACTGAAGACGCTTTCTGTTCGTGGTCCCAATCAATGTTGTATATAGCATTCATTCATTCGTTGATTCATTCATTAATACTGCCGCCATGTAGCCATATGTGTCATGTCTCTAATCCATACGCCCACTGCAAACAATTTCTAATTAATCTAACCTTTCCTGACGCATTTTTTCAAAACTACTCTTAAGCACGTCACATTTTTTTCCATCATTCTGAGCATTTCTAAACAAAGTAAGTCGTAAAGGGGCGCAGATTAAGCTTTAATTTAATGAGCCGAATCAATCGACTGTTCACATATGTCAGTTAGTTAGTTGTCTTGTCTTGTCTTCGGACATTTCTGTATTCCATACATGCCCAGGCGGCCATCAGTGCCCCATGCCTCTATTAAGCCCACTTATTCCACTTAGTGTACATGTGGATGTGAGGTTAGAGTGGTGTGAGGTGGTAGGGGGATTAATTGGTGACAGGTTGCAGAGTGAGATGAAACACTATCCCCCCTCTCCCTCTGTCTCCCTCTCTCCGCGGACTCAATTAGGCGTGTGATCATTTCACTCCCGCACCATTCGCCCCTTCGCTCTCCCCTCTCTCTCCTTTCTCTGTTCCCCAGGAGAGAGAGAGAGAGAGAGAGAGAGAGAGAGAGGATAATCTGCGGACCCATTTCAGATACAGTTTCATTGCACCCACTTAATCCACATCACAGCCCTAATTGCTCCCTTCACCACACAACACCTCAGCACAAAGCAGCACACCATACTAACTAAATCTAACACCTCCTATACCGAAGAGAGGAGATAGCAAGACACCCTCGTTCGGCCAACTGAGCTGAAACCCAACTACTAACTTACTATCCAAGTTCACAGCTCAGACACCATCTTCTTCATCATCATCATATACAGTTACACTCACTCCACTAACTGGACAGGGGGATCAAGTTGGACAGTAAATCCAAGTACCCATTCAACAACCCCCCCCCCCCCTCCCGTTTATCACTCATTCAATCCAGCTACGTATAATCGCACAATTGCATCTATCACAATTGCGGCCCAATCAACTCCTCTGTCCCCTTCCTCCTCTCTTTCTCTCCCTTCTTCCCTTCTCTTGGCTGTTTTGATGTTGCCTCAGTTATGCAGATGAGTGAACAAGTTTGCTTCATTACCATTGCACTGCACACCCCTCAATCAATCCACCCCACCCGACATGAATAAGGACAAGTAAAATTAAGAACAGCTATAGGCAGGCTTCATTCTAGCATGATGCTGTATTATAGAGGGGGGAGAAAGAGTGTGTGTCTGTGTGTGTGTGTGTGTGAGTGAGAGAGATAGAGGTAGTGCAATTAGGCGTGATTGATTAAATGACTGCTCTGGCTGGTGCAGTAGGGCAGTACTAGTGCGACTAGTGCCTACATACTCTCTGTTAGAAGCAGAGAAGGAGGGGGTTTATTTAACACAAGGTACACTCACTAGATCCACCCCCCACCCCCCCCCCCCCTCTCTCTCTCTCTCTCTCTCCCTGCGATGAGACATGTCACCAACATGCATGCTTCACATACCAAATCACATCACATCACATCACATCACATCACATCACATCACATCACCGCCAGTGATCTCAATTGATGATGACATGGAAAAGGAGACAGGGGATGGAAGGAGGACTCTAAATGCCATCCCACCACACACACACACACACACACACACACAAACACACACACACACACACACACACACACACTACAACACAACACAGCATAACATACCAAGATAGAGGGAAGAGAAGACTAGTGTGTGTAGCTAACAGGTAGAAGAGAGGAGGAGAGACAAAAGGGAGCAGGGTGGGTGGAAGCTAGGTCAAAATCAAACTCAAAAGCAAAATCACAAACACACACACACACATTGTTCATTCAACACAATTCACATGTCAATACCAATATAGCACTATCTCTTTCTCTTTCCTTTCTCTCCTCTGTTATCCTTTCTCTCTTTAAATGTGACATTCACCCTCCCCTCCCCTCCCCTCCCCTCTCCTTCCCGCCTGGAAGAGGAGTCTGATCAAAAGGAGCCGCACTGCTTGCCCTTTGTTCTCCTCTCTGTCTTTTCCTCTTTGCCACCACCCACCAAAGCTACAATCACAGCTTGATTCGCATTGTCACCCCCCACCCATTGCCGCAATTGTTGCCTACAGGTTGTGTGGGGTGCATTACTGTCCTCATTGCAACAATCTAAACCGCCTTTTGTCCCCTTTTCCCTTTCTCTCTCTCTCTCTCTCTCTCTCTCTCTCTCTCTCATCTTCACACACATGCGATCTTGCGCCTAATAAAAAACGAAAAAAGTTTTCGAGGTGCCTCTATGGAATTTAAACAAGAAAGTAAAATTATTTATGTTTGACGGAAAGCTAAAAAACAATGAAGGGGAATCCAATTTTCAAAATTTCTTCCTATTCATTTTGTAAAACAAAATAGTGGACAGAAAACAGCCAAAAATACTTAAGTTTAACTTCTAGACAATTTGATACAATGTGTCTGAAAACAAGGATAGCCGGTTACTATGCAGGTAGCACAGAATGTTCCGACAAAAGTTTTTAAAAAATGCAATAAAACTTTTGCAAATTATTGTCCTTTTTTTTCGGCGTGGTGTGATAAAAGGAGCTGAAAAAAAAACTGGAGATTAGGTATATTCGACAGTCATACTATTATCTCCAATTTTTTTTCAGTTGCTGGGGTGCTACTTGATGGGCTGCACAGCCCGTATAGATACTCCTGATGCATTATACATATAATTTCTTTATTATTGTGTATAATTGTATCGAATTCAAATTCAATTCAATAGTGAAATCAGTAAACTGAAAAACAGTTTTTGAAGAAAAATTACTAGAAAAACGAAAAAAAGTCAAAAAAAAAATTCGATTCCAAAAAAGGCGCTAATATACTCAAAGTAAACTAACGTTATTCAAGTGAAACTAAGTTTTTACGTTTCAAATTAGGCTATTCTAAGCATTTAATCAATTAAAATAAGACTGCTCGCTCGAAATAAGTCAAAGTTGAAATTTCAAACCGGTTTCTCTCGACACTGTGAAGACTTTTTTGAAAACACGACTGAAAGGGCTTTGATATGATATATCACTCAACCCAGTCCGATGATTATTTGTCGTAGCTGATTTTGCGTGGAAAAAAAAGAACAAAGAAAAGAACTAAAACACCCGAATACAAAGTTACTCCCCATTTTCAATAGTTGGAACAATAAATAATTTGTTCCATTATGTTCGTGGATATGTAGAAAAAATTCGGCATCTAATTGTCGAATCAAAAAAGAGCTTCATTCTAATTGTGTTTTTTAAGACTGTGTTTTGTGTTTTTTAAGACTGGTCGGAAAATTTTTTGCTACTTGCACAAAAAATAACTATCCTTGTTTAGGTAATAAAAATTATAGTTTCTACTGGCTAAGAATAAGAATAATCAATTGCTCTCAGGCCTAAAATAAAATTCAATTTTTTTTTTTTTGTAATTTCAGTCTCTGTGCTCCGTTTTTAAATTGGTGTCTCTTTATCTGCGAGAAGTAATGAAAGGATCTGAACGAAACAAAAACTTAGGCATAGCTGACAGTCACTATAAAAAAAGCAAAATGGACAACAGAAAAATGACAACAAAAACAATCGTTTGAAAATTTTTTTTAAGTAATCAAATTTTTTTCAGAGTTTTTTGTTTAAATTTTTGATTCCCAAAATGGCGCTAAAAACACAAAAACTAATTCTTCTGGAGTAAAACTAATTTTTCACGGTTTAAATTAAGCACAAATAAGCTGTTGTAAACCTGCTCGAATTTAAACTAAAAATCAAGAATTTTAAACCTGTTTTTCTCGATAAGGGGAGAACTGATTGATTTTTTTGTTGTTAAAATCACGAGTAATAGGGCTTTGGCATGATATATCTTTCGACCCATTCCGATGATAATTTGTAGTACCTGATTTTGCGTGGAAACAAAACAAACACCCAAATAGTTCCCCATTTCAATGTTCGAACAAAAAGCAAAAATCCTACTTCTTAGTTCAGTTTCTTAAAAGGTCTTAGTAGAAATTTGAGCTCCACTAAGACCCGGTTATTCAGTGTACTAAAATAAAAGTAGTCATGGCACCCGCTCCAACGTCTGATTAGAATAAAATTGGTTAAGACTTTTATCGGTCAGCCTTTTTAGGGAATAGAAGTGGGCTGTTGATCGATGCTGTTTCTGAAAATGAAGTACATGCTTAAAAGGCACAAGGAAGGCTATTTGTAATTCCATGTTGGCTGCTGGCTTTGTGGATGATAGCAGTGCTAATCTGGCAATCTTCTGTCTAATCTGAACAAGCTGGCTGAGCATTCTTATCTCATCTGCCTTTTATGATCTCAATTCTGTGCCATTTGTCTTGTTGCAGACGCCATAAAGAGAAGCAGGAGAACGAAGAGAAGACATTAGATATGCACTTATAGCCAGTGCTTGTGGTGATACTGGATGTGCTGTGCACTATATAGTTGTAGCCTAGGTTGGATTGGATTCTGGATTGCATTCCATTCTTCTTCATCTCAATCTGCGCTGCTGCTGATCCGATCAATAATGTTTATAGTGAGAAAGTTGATTAGAAGCGCCTATTGCACTGAATGCCAGGAATCAAACTTCAATCTACCTTCTACCTGTTCTTCATTCCCCCCTTCCCCACATTTGTTCTGCTCTTAGACTCTACTTTCAAACCCCTCCCCCCACCCGATCTACTGCCCACAAGCCCGCCTGTGGTACAACATATGCCTGCTAGTGCGTCATAAGCAGTGGCAGATTAAGCCAGTGCTTCATAAATTTGCATAACCACTCGCAAGAACAGAGAGAAAAAAAACTAAACTATATTGCAACAACAGTAGTAAAGTCAGTAGGACGATGAATGAATGAATCCAAGTAACAAATAAATGCAGCTTCAAATGCGATACCAGATACGAATCAATTGGATCGATGAAGATGGCGCCGCCAAAACAACTTAATGAGCGGAAAGAAATAATCACTCTGCTGAGATAGCAGTGCTGATAGCAGTCTACCATTAGTGGAAAGGCAAGAGACCATGTTAATGACTTGAAAAAGCGAACAGTCGCTGAAAGCCAACTAAGTGTGCGAAACATTCCCAATCCAATCTCCAATTGGCTATTGGCTTAGGCATGGCCATTTAGTTGCGGTTAGGTTCGACATTTATTGTGAATTTGTTATGTTAATTAACCCACACGAGTTAGCCGCCATTCTGAATTAAGTCCAATCAAAGTGCTATCTGAACTCATAGTCAAAACAGAGAGACTAAGCAGTGATTTCCCAGTAATTCTCCACAGAGCACACTGAACAGAGAATAACTTAATGTTAACTACCCGGGTCGACCAAAAATGCTTATCATACAATTTTCATAAATGGGAAATTTCTTTTCATACTGTATGAAAACTCTATAATAAACATTTTCCCATAAATGGAAATTGTATGATAGGGGTTTTCTCCATAAACCAAAAAGTTGGTTTTTGTTGCTACGTTTTTTTTCTGACAAATTTTCGGTTGTGTTTGCAACCGAGCACAAGTGACTAAGACATTGGTTACTCAAAGCACCAAAGTTTGGAAGGTTTTACATTTTCAATGCATGAAAAACGACCTGATTTGTCTTCGAGTTGTCTTTCATAAATGGTATAACAAAGATAACAATCTTTTAATTTTTGGCAAAATTTTTCAGTGATGATTATTTTAAATTTTCAAATTATCAGACATTGATCGAGGCATACATAAACACGCCATACAAAAAAAATAGGAATTTTCACCGTTTTTGAAAAAAATTTTGAGTGAAAAAACGTTATGCACACAAAAAAATTATATTTTATATGCAAAAAAAAACTTTTTTCGAAAATTCGATTTGCGGTTAAAAAAAAACAGAAAAATAGTTGGGACAAGTTTTCAAAATTACTTGAAAAATTTTTTCTGTCGCCATCAAAAAATGCCAGTCATACAATTTCCGCATATGGAAAATGTATGGATAGCATTTTTTTCAAAAAAAAAAACATTTCAAATCAGTTTTTTTTTGTCACCAGTCTGTTCAACAGTTCTCAAAAAGCCGCAGAAATGGTTTAATTTTTTTTCTATTGTTTTTCAAAAATGTATGAAATTTTTTATGACAAGCATTTTCTCCATATACTTGATGTATGACTTGGATATAAAGCCTTCTTATTGTTTTGACTTTTGTAACGAAAGTAACGGAATATTTGGGCTCGGGGTGGTTCTTTTTCTTCAGACAAACTTCGACTTTTTAACTAGCCATTTTTGACGGAGTTTTTAAACATCATTCGAAATCTATTGTTGCCTTAGCTTAAATTTGAAAAGATATTTTACCTGTGATCATTTTTTGTAAAGTTATGGGGGTTTAAAAATTGCGATTTTGCCCAATTTTGGGCAATTAAGATGCGATATTTTTCCCGCTATTAACGCGTAAGGGGAGATTTAATCCGTCTTAGGAATCGTTCTAAATTGGTTCAAGGAAGCTTATTTGCTATAATTGATTTGTTAATAGGAGCCGAATGTATCACTTTATATGGAGAACATTTTTATATGGCGTGTGGGGGGATGATTTTCACAAAAAAGTCTTAATTTTTTTTCAAATCTAGTTTTAATTTTTTTTACATTTAATTTTTTCATGCTATTACTGCTCCATAGAGCTTAAAAGGCAGTCGGAACATTCAGGACTGTGCCCTGGAACGAACAGTCTTGTTAAGAATTAGGCGCAGATCTAGGATTTTCTCGTTTCAAGAGGAGGGGGAATTTTCAAAAAACTTTCTAAGTTCATCGATCTTTTTTTCTACTTTCCGAGTTCAGACAAATCAGAAATAGTATAAAACTCCTATTTTTACAATTTTTTTTGCACTGCAGGCTTTAGACTTTTTTGGACCTGGAAATTGTGTTTTTTCGTCGCGCGCTTCCCGCTCAAATTTAAGGTCCGTTCGCCAAAAATGGACATCTCAAAGTAGTACAAAGAGGGCCGAATCCCTGCTCGTGGCGGGAGAACGTTCGCCCCCCCCCCCCGCCCTAGATCCGCTGGTGGGTATCATATTTTTAGGCTGACCTACCAAATCAATTTTCCGAGTGCTCCTAGAGCACTGTAACGACCCTATTTTGATATTTTTATAGAATTGTTGAAAAACAAAAACAGGTAAAAACAGACCGTTTTTGGGCAGTTTCAGGAAAACATTCAACCAAAAAATCGCATTTTTTCGGCGCGCGCTACCCTTTAATATTAGTATATAATGGCGCCAAAGACGCCTTAAGAAAAATTCTTGGTTTGGTTTGCCGAAAATGGATGTCATAAAGTAAAACCAGATGGGTACCCGTTGGTTGGTGAGGCGGTCGAATCACGGAGGAGGGCGTTCCGCACCCTTCCACCCTAAATTCGCGCCGGTTATGAATATTAAAATAGATCAAAAACAGGCGAAACCGATCGCACTGAATTTAAAACGTTCAAACAAGACTGCTTGTATCTGGGCGAAGCCCTAAATGTTCCGACTGCCTTTTAAAGTCTATGGAGCAGTAATAACATGAAAAAAAAAATAACATTTTGTTTTTATTTATGAACAGTAATACCATAAATAAAAACAAATTGAAAGTTTTTTTTAATTGTGATTTTTTCTAAAAATCTTAACCCAGACATGCCATTTAAAATTAAAACGATAGATTTCGCTCCTTGTAACAAAAAAATTATGGCAAAAAGGCTTCTTTCAACCATTTGGCACGATTTCTAAGACGGATTAAATCTCCCGCTTACGCGTGTTAATAGCGCGAAATATTGTGCGTTAATTGTCCCAAATTGGCCAAAATGGCTACTTTTAAACGCTCAATTTTTCACAAAAAGTAATCACAGGTGAAATATCTTATCAAATTTAAGCTCAAGACAACAATACCTTTTGAATGATATAAAAATACTCCATCAAAAACGGCTAGTTAAAAAGTCGAAATTTGTCTGAAGAAAAAAAACCCACTCCGAGCACAAATATTCCATTTCTTTCGTTACGAAAGTCAGAACAACAACACTGACGGTAAATTTTTCTAGATGGTTAGTTTTGCTACAGTTGTTCAAAGTTTCAATAGTTTGTTCAAGTGGCTGTATAATTTTGCATATGCGATCCACTGGATTGGTTAGCTCTCCTGTAATTTCATTCACACGCAGCAAAGTTCTTCCTACAGTCTGGGGCCAGCTGGCGAATTAAGAGGAGAGACTACTGCGAAAAATAGTTTTGAGTTTGCTCCGCTGGTCAGTCAGAATCATACGAAACTGCAGAGGGTAGCGAACAGGATACAGGATACTTCAAGCGATATCTAATGAGTTATGACCTTTGGCCTGTACTCGTAGAGTAATTTCGGATAAAGTACACCATCTGTTCTTCGCGCTTCTTATTTTCGGCCGGATAGATTCGTGCAACTTCTTAGTCTAATACCAATCTTAATTTTACTCTTATATCTCCTAGTCTCAATAGATCTAGTGTATATACTGATATTTGCGAGTTAGTTCTTGGAGTTTATCCAGAAGGAGAACAACTGTATTCAAAGATTTATTCAAATTGTTCTAGTGCTAAAACTACAAGTAGTTTTAGCAGTTACAAATAAGTGTCAAAGTTAGAGATGGTTAGTACTAGTTAGTACTATTTTATAGTGGTAATTTATTTATAATATAATTGGTTTATAAATACTAGTTTAAAACTGGTTCCACCAAGGACCTATGAATTTCAAAACCTCCTAGTTGATAATTAGCATCTATCTCAACACAAATGTAAGGGTTTAGGTTTAACCTGTTTTTTACAAAGCAAATTACAATCTGTAATCACATGTTCAAACAGACTGGTCTCGGATATCGAAATAAAAATTTATTTGGATTGTCTATTGCAAACGCTAAGTCAAACGCTACAGTAATTCTGTAAAACTTGTTAGAGAGACAATATAGCTTGAGTTTTAAAGATCTTAGCAATTGAAAAAGGCGCAGCATGAGCTCATTGAACTTATAATTCCGCTGTTCACAGCCTCTGTGACTGAACTATTCAAGGGTTACGTGCCCGGGTTGACCTCCATAAACCGAAAATGCTTATCTTACATTTCCCCACACCGAAAATGCTTATCATACAATTGCCTGCATCAAATGTATGGAAGAATGCTAATCATACAATTTTCATACAAATTTTGAAAAAGTAAAATTGAAATTGCCCCAAACATTTTTTTGTTTTTTTTCAACCTCAAATCGAACTTTGTACTCAAACAAACATTTTCCAAAAAAAATTGCAGGCAAAATCTAATCTCTTGTCTGCATTACGTAGTCCACAAAGCACAAAATTTAGTTTTTTCCGTTTATCTAGATAACTTTTTTTGAAACAGGCTAAAAACTCCTGTTTTTTTTGTATGGCATGTTTATATATGCCTTGATCAATGTCTGATAAGTTGAAAACTCAATTAAGAAAAACCATCTCTGAAAAATTTTGCCAATATTTAAAAGTTTGATGCTTTCAGTATATGATTTGTGAAGTAATCACAGTTACAATTCAGATCGTTTCCAATGCATTGTCAATGACAGACGATCAACATTCATTTTGGTAACTCTAGTCTTGAGTAAACCATGGGTTTAGTCACTTGTGTTTGGCCACGAACACATCCCAAAAATTTTGAGAAATAAAATTTAGAAAAAAATCAATTTTTTGGTTTATGAAAGAATGCTTATCCTAGAGTTTTTTTTACAATTTTCTGAGTCTATAAAACTGTAGGAAATTATAGGATAAGCATTTTTTTCATATATGGGAATTGTAGGATAAGCATTTTTGGTCAACCCGGGTGAATCAAAATCTGAAGATTTTAATAACAAAGTGAGATATGAAACGGATGTCAAATCACTGAAATAAAACTGAGAAATGATTTTGAAAAGCATTGGGCATAGCTACTTGGTGGACTTATTGTCAGGCATCCGAAAGACATGCTGTGCTGTTTACATCAGTTTGAGTCGCCAAAACCGAAAAAAGGAATAGTACTGGAAAATCTCACATGAATTTACTGTTATAGAAAAACCCATTGAGATGATTTAGATTAAAAGAAGTTCCATAGGCCACTGGCGGATAAAACAAACAAAAAGAATATTGATGGATCGAATAGAGCAACTAACCAAATGAAAGAACCAACGAAGTCACAAAAACCAAGTGACATTTTCTGATTGTATTAAGGAGCGCAAGATCATGAGCGAGCTCTAGTCCCCAAAGAGGTACTAAGTGAGAAATCATAGAGAACATTCCCGTGTGATTCGTGTAAAAATGTATGTTCCGCGGGCTTTGTACTCCGAAAGCCTACGGAGATCCCATACTGCAAAGAGAAAAATTTTGCAGCGAATATGACGTGCAACAAAAAAGCGTTTCGACTAGGAGAAGACGGCGTAAACTCGCAGAAATTAAGTGCTTTGGATGGGTGTGATTTGAAATCTCAATTTGACCAAATGCATTCAACCTCGCAAAATCTAATCTCTTGTCTGCATTACGTAGTCCACAAAGCACAAAATTTAGTTTTTTCCGTTTATCTAGATAACTTTTTTTGAAACAGGCTAAAAACTCCTGTTTTTTTGTATGGCATGTTTATATATGCCTTGATCAATGTCTGATAAATTGAAAACTCAATTTAAAAAAATCATCTCTGAAAAATTTTGCCAATCGCACACACAACAGCAGAAGAACCCACAAAAAACGGTCGTGTGACGAGAGACGATTAAGAAGACATTGCTATATCTGAAACAAGAAATACTGTTGAAGCCTACGGATGCAACACGCAGACGCTATAAGCAGCTTAGTCGCGAGATCGCGTGGATCCCGAAGTTTAGAGCACGAAGAAGTGAGGAGGAAAGGGTCAACCTATCTCTAATGGATCTAATACTCAGTTGTCACTAAAAAATCTATAATTGTGGTTTTTAGTGAGAATTGTTTTAGCCCTGTTTTTAGTGATAATCATGTTAATCATGTTGCATGGGATTTCGAGATCCAGCTATGTGGTTAATTCCGCATGAGAACGAAAGCTAAAAAAATTGTTTGGCTGATAGCCTGAAAGCTGTAACAAGATGGTTAGTCCTTAAACAGACCAAAAATCAACTGGTTAGAGAGAAACGGCGAAAAACGAATAGAATTAAGATCACTGACGTCAGCCAGTCATCATTAGGGACTCTTTCTATCCTCCGTTGCAGTGTAATTTCCGGGCGAATGTTACACTGTACTAGAAAAACTCAATTGGGTAGGTATAGTTTGGAAAAAATTCTAAAGGCCACTGGAAGATAAAATAGACAAAAAGAATATTGAGGATTGAATAGAGCACCTAACCAAATGAAAAAACCAAAAAAAAAATTCAGTAATGAGAGAAACCAAAAGTCCAATAGGAGAAAAAACCCAGCCGGAAAGCAAAATGACATTTTCTGTTTGTGGTAAGTAGTGCAGGTTTATCTTACAAATAAGAACAAGATGTTACGAAATCGTTCAACTGCCTGAAAATTGAGAGCTTTTGGTCAACCGGTTAGCGTCTTTTCAACTTAAGCATACATTTTATCCTGTTTTTACAATGAAAGATACCACGTGTAATCACACGTTCAATGAGATTGGAACCGGCTGTCGAAACAAAAACAAGTATGGAATGTCGGCTGTAACCGTTAAATCAAACCTTACAATAAGTTTGCCAAGCTTGTTAGCGAGACGTTATATCTTGAGTTTCAAGCATCTTGAAAATTAAAAAATTTATCTGGAGTTCGCAAATGCTTTTGATTTGACTATCAAAGTTATCATTAAGATAAAAATTTCCTGATACGTCAATATAAGGTTGAACAAAATGTCACTTTTGAAAATTTTGTAGATGATACCTATTGCCTCGTCAAGATACCCAAAATTTTAAGCTTTTTGATCAAAATTTATTGGCGGAGGGATCGGGAGATGTACCATTTTGGTTTCAAAGACCTCAATCTCAACTTTATTTTCTTTCAGCACGAAAGTTTTTTTAAATTACAGCTAAACAAATTGTACGCTGCTTTTGTTTTTTGTCTGGAGTTCGCAAAAACTTTTGAGTTGACTATCAAGGTTATCAATTAGATTAAAATTTTGTGATAAGCCAATTTCAACTTGAACAAAATATCAATCTTGAAGTTTTTGTAGTGGTTATCTTCTGCTTTGTCGAGATACAAAAGTATTCTAATTTATTAGGCGAAACTGATTAAATTAAACAGCAGAATGATCATTTCGAAAAGTTCGTGCTAGCCCAATTTTTTAAATTTTAAGACGCTTGAAACTCACAAAATTTTAGAAACAATAATTCTGCTGTTTAGTTTAATCAATTTCGCTTAATAAATTAAAATACTTTGGTATCTCGACAAAGCAGAAAATAACCACTACAAAACTTCAAGACTGATATTTTGTTCAAGTTGAAACTGGCTTATCACAAAATTTTCATCTAATTGATAACCTTGATAGTCAACTCATAGGCATTTGCAAACTCCAGACAAAAAACAAAAGCAGCGTACAATTTGTTTAGCTGTAATTTAAAAAAACTTTCGTGCTGAAAGAAAATAAAGTTGAGATTGAGGTCTTTGAAACCAAAATGGTACATCTCCCGATCCCTCCGCCAATAAATTTTGATCAAAAAGCTTAAAATTTTGGGTATCTTGACCACGCAATAGGTATCCACTACAAAATTTTCAAAAGAGATATTTTGTTCAACGTTATATTGACGTATCAGGAAATTTTTATCTTAATGTTAACATTGATTATCAACTCAAAGGCGTTTGAGAGCTCCAAATGGAAACCAAAAGCAGCGAAACAAAATCAGCAAAAATTTTTCAATCTGGAATTGAAAAACGTCCTAGTACTGAAAGAAAAATCATTAGTATCTCCACATTTTTGTATCTCCACAAAGCAATATATAGTCACTTCAACATTGGAACATTATTAATCAGTTCAGAAGAGTTGGCGAACTCCAAACAGAAACTAGAAGCACCGATCAGTTCTTTTTTTTTAAATTAAAAAAATATTTTAGCCCTATTTACCATTTTGCGACATATATAGAGTTGTCGCAAAAATTTATCACGGATATTTTTTGATTGTTTTGAACTTTTTATGAAGTTTTTTGTTTAAAGGAATGTATCGGCCACTAAAAATGGAGAAGAAAATTGTCTGCAACAATGCGATTATTTTTTATTTTCTAACTTTTCCTACGCAAAATGTTTTAGGCTTTGAAAATGTAGCTTCAACTGTGTGAAAATCACTTTTTTGAGTGTTTTCCAAAGATTTATATTTTTGCAAAAGTATATATCATCAGAAATGAAAAGTATCTTGCAAAGATTAACACAGACGCAAAGCTGTGCTTCGCAAACACTCGCGAGAAAACGACAAAAGGCAGTTTTACTAAGTGAAACAAAAGATAGAAACAAGCCTCGAATAAGTAAAATTTTATTACGTATGGTCTTCAATCCTGCGACCGTCGGAATTCGAATCTCATTTCCTGTCCTCTCTACCATGAAAGCTTAAAACCAGCAAACACTAGTCACAAATAAAGTAGCTGCATAAGCTAATCAATTGCCAATTAGATGCAGCAAAACTAGCACTGAACACAAAAGGACACAAATTTTCATATATAATTGGAAAGCGTAAAGCCAAATTATGTATAAATTATGCAAAGTGAAAAAGTTTTGAAAAATTATTTAAAAAAATTTCTCGTTATTTGTCTTCAAAAATTGTTTTCCAATTTGCGTATTTTACATGACTGCCGAAGTAAAATATTTTACATAACTGCTTCACTTTTTCGCTCAGATACCTTTATCACACCAAGCCGAAAAAACGACACTAATTGGAAAAATATTTTTGTTGCAACTTTTAAAGACTGGTCGGAATACTCTGTGCGTTTTGCACAGTAACCGAATATCCGTGTTTTGTTTTGGCTTCTTTCGTAAATCATTACCGAAATTTAAGGTCAATAGAATTTAATTCTGTTATGTTTCTTCTTTGATGCCGCTCAAGTCGCATCCGCGACTTCATACCTAAAATCGGAAGCACGCTGAGAAATATCTTTGCATTTACATCGTTCTTATGACTTAAATTAATGCGCAATCACATAAGTAAAAAAGAAAACCCTGTTGTTATGCAGGTAGCAGATACTAATCCACTCACAAATCTACGCAATTAAAAAAATGAGGATTATTATTTTTTTAATTTTCAATATTATAAAATTTTTTCTAATGTTTTTTCCAAAGGCGTTTAAGGCGGAGGGATTACGCTTAAACCGATACGCGCTTTCCTTGAAACGTTTAAAATTGGGAAGCAAAAGTTAAGCCATAGTTCTTCAAAACTTTTATGGGGCGGTATTTGTCAGAAAAATACGATTATCTGGCGCTTCAAGTAGTACAGATTTAACGACTAGTAGTAAAAAAACTCCCCAGTCTCATGCACCACCGTCTCTCTTACACTCATGCACCACCGACTCTTTCTTGATTATGCACCACCACCTTTCAGCAAAATCCCCAAAAAGATCTACTGCGTACCGGGTCATATTTAATGAGCAGTCTGGCTCTTCGCTCAAACAGTGGCATTAGTCACTGATCCTTCCGCAGGTTCCCCTACGGAAACCTTGTTACGACTTTTACTTCCTCTAGACAATTAAGCTCGATCCGCTTCCACCTATTGCCAGGACCGAAGTCTCAGCGACGGGCTTCCGCAATTCTTGCTTAAACATCCAATCAGTAGTAGCGACGGGCGGTGTGTACAAAGGGCAGGGACGTAATCCCCAGTAGTTGTTGACTACCGAGTACTAGGAATTCCTGGTTCACGAATGCAAGTTACAACATTCGATCCCCTTCACGCTCATGAATTTTCTAATTTCTCTGTTTTTTTTTGACCCTGAGATTGGTTAAGTTTTTTCAAATTGAAAAAATTTCCAGCTGATAAAAGTGAACTCTCTTCATTTAAAGCAAATCAAAGATAAGAACTATTTTTTTCACAACTTAAATCTAAGTTCATCGTACAAAGTTTTATTTTCTCTCGTAGACAAGCTATCCGTTCTTCGCTAAGTTTGACAGCGAAAAGCAAAGACATGGAGAGCAGTTTTTCTCGACACAGGTCACACGCTTTATTGCACGAAAACTAAAATGTTCGAGCACAACAACAGCACCGTACAAATGTACAAAATGATTATGAGCTTTGACAGAATTAGAAAGTGAGCCTGGCGCATTGAGACAAGCAATTTAGCTCAAATATAAAAATAAATCACTTAGTTCACTGCCACTATCCACTGCATTCGCTCTGCTTCAATAAATTCTATCAATTGGTCACTGCTGAACTCCAATGGTCGCAATTTTAAAATTAAATAGACAAAAGCTAATTCTAACTTACCATGAACAATTCAGACACTTAAGTTACAATCATTAAAATAATCTATTTAACAACAGTTTTTTCAGGCCAGATGCTTCGAGGAGTTCGTCCAAATGTTGTCCAGATAAATCATTTTGGAGTTTAAGTACTGCCTTTGCGCTCTCTGAAGGAAGGTACAGTCGCTAGCTCGTCTTTTGTTCATCGTCTCCTAGGTGTCTCCCAGCCCCCCTCCCCTCGCTGTTTTCTCCATCTTCCCAACCATCCGGTAATAATGCACTGAAAGTCGATAATTGGACATGCATCACAGGTCGTTCGTTTCTGATCTCGAACGAACTCTACAAAAATCATTTTGGCGCCCAAGACGCTCATTCATCTTGTGAGATTCTCGTCTGTCGTTTCATGATGGAGTTGGAGTTCTTGATGAATCCATGGAAGCGTTAACGGTTGCGGACCAACTTATTCCAAAGAATGAACAGAGTTGCGGCGTCGGGAGAGAAAGGGAGTTGCTACTCTATTACACACTGCGCGGTTGTAACTGGAACTCTGCTTGACCTTATGATTCATTTCGAAAGAAACATTTGCCGAACTTCCCAAAAAAACGTTTCCTTATTTGCTGAAAAATCTCTATTGCTCGTTTCGAATCTCAAGTTCAGTTCTTCTGTTAGAACTAAGGCCAATTTTAGTTCCGTTCTTTGACGATAGAGTAGGCGAGGACAGCGAAAGAGATTGAACCAGAAGTGAGAGGGGACTGGTTTTGCTATTTTCCTTGCCCCCATCCTCTTTCCACCTAATAAAAGCAAAAGGCGTGTAGCTGAAGGTACCTGTTCGGGATCCAGGAGCACCTTCGCTGCGCATCTTTCCAGACAAAGCATTACATGTCATGTATTTGCAGACATGCAGTCAACTCACCAGATCACTTTGGAACATCATTAGCACCAGGAGCGCATTGTCGATCACTGTCATTCCAAGTGGTGAGATCATCGTTACGGTTTACAGCTTGGCTGATAGAACTCTGTTGGGTATTTGGATGAAGAGGGGCTGGAGGAAGTCATCTTGTTCGATTAGAGGAATGGGTAGCTCGATGAAGTGGAAGAGACCTTTAATCCAATCTGAAACGCATAATCACATGCAAATATATGTACCCCCGAAATTATGCAATATAAGTTCACTGAGACGATACAACATAAACTGAAACTGTTTAAATATTTTAAAAAGGAAACAAAAAAACATGAAAACCCAAAATCTGAAATTTTACAAATTAATTAACTTTCAGTTATAGTAAAAAAAGCTGTTTAAATTGGAACAAAGCACATGCTCTAGAAAGTGAGCCAAAAAACATTCAAAAAAATTGTGAAAAAATGTTCAATAAAGAATCCATAAATTGTGTTTCAAAAAAAAAAGAAAATGCACCGACAGAAACTAGGACGAAAACCACGAACCCGAAAAAAATTGAGATACTTTTTTGAAAAAAAACAATTACAACCTGAAACGGGCTTTAGCTAATTAGTACTTAAATTTTAGTTTTTTTTTTTGAATTTCCACGACATCCAGCATGTCAGAAGATGAAGGAGTCAGGAGATGAAATGACTGCTTTGAACAAAGTTTTTTACGGGAAAAAGACATTATCGCAAGGGTAAAAAATATAGGTATGGATATTTTCTCACAGGTGAATTGAACTGAGAGTGATCTGGTTGTAACTGTCTATTTTTACCCGATTGACAAGGCTCCTCCTCTTAAAAGATTAAGAGTCTCACACACTAACCACTCAACAACGGACAGTTCACTCAGCCACCGGGTTGACCTCCATACACCCAAAATGCTTATCATACAATTCCATACAACGAAAATCATTATCATACAAATCCATACATCACGTGTATGGAGAAAATGCTTGTCATACAATTTTCATATATTTTCGAAAAACAATAGAAAAAAAATTAAACCATTTCTGCGGCTGTTTGAGAACAGTTGAACCGACTGGTGACAAAAAAACTGATTTAAAATTTTTTTTTTTTGAAAAAATTTTTTTCCATACAATTTCCATATATGGAAATTTTATGACTGGCATTTTTTGATGGCGACACAAAAAATTTTTCAAGTAATTTTGAAAATTTGCCCCAAAATTTTTTTTTTTTCAACCGCAAATCGAATTTTGTACGCAAACAAACATTTTCCGTACAAACTTCGTAGTCGTCATGCATAACGTAGTCCTGGATTCGATAATATTGGCTTTGTTTTTCTTTTCACTTAATTTTTTTTTCAAAAACGCTGATAATTCCTATTTCTTTTGAATGGCCTGTTTATGTATGCCTTGATCAATGTCTGATAATTTGAAAATTCAAAACTTTAAAATAATCATCAAAAAATTGCCAAAAAATAAAAATTTGTTACTTTTGTTACATCATTTGTGAAAGACATCTAGAAGACAATTCAGGTTGTTTTTCATGCATTGAAAATGTGAGACCGTCCAAACTTTGGTGCTTTGAGTAACCAAGTCCTTTGTCACTTGTGTTCGGTTGCAAACACACAACCCAAAATTTTTCAGAAATTAAATTTATAAACTAAAAATATTTTTTTAGTTTATGGAGAAAACACCTATCATACAATTTCTATTTATGAGAAAATGTTTATTATAGAGTTTTCATACAATTTTCTGTACGTATGGAATTGTATGAAATTGTATGAAAAGAAATTTCCCATTTATGAGAATTGTATAATAAGCATTTTTGGTCAACCAGGGCATTTAATAGCTTACAAATACTAGCCACAAATAAGATTGCCAGAACAGATGTCTTGTGTAAACAGTGCGAATTAAAATAAGAAATCGATGCACAAAGCTTTTTATGAAATTTACTTATTGTACTATAGAACCTGAGGTAAATCGAATAATAAACAGAGGTGAAGTTGCACTTCGCATACACAAGCAAAAAACATGACCAATAAAAATACTGGGAAAAACTGACTGAGTATAAAGTTGAGTCTACATAAGCCCTTAAGCGGAGCACGCCAAATTTGAGTCTGCAGAAATGCTAAGTAACGCAAGCCAATTAGGACGCATCAGTAACACCAGTCAGTTTAAAAGAAAAATTACTAACTAATCTGCCTCAATTTATAGAGCGGATCAATTTTAACTAGTGTACAAAAAATTACATTACAGAAATCCGACCCAGGTTCGAACCCTCCTATTTTGTTGTGGGTCACCTTCACTACCTCTACGCTACAGATCCATGATACCTTGAAGCTTAGCTTAAGTGCTATTTGTAGTTTTTTTAGTCTGTGTTATTATCCTTAGCATTGGCTGTACTTAATAGCTTGTGATTGATCTTATGCACATACTGCAATAAAAGAACACTTTCGAAAAGAACACTAATATTTGCGACTTATGTTGGAAAAAAGAGTTCAAACTATCACAAATGCTTGCTTGTGTAAACAATAGGAGGTTACCTACTCACCTCAGAAGTCAAGTTCAAAACGCAGGAACTGATAATGCAATCAAGATGATTTGAAGCAGTCTGAAAATTTCATGCAACACACACCTGGAATGCTACAAAAAAAACTGCAGCAAGCAGTCAGAATGCCTCCAGTAACCAGTCAGAATGCCTCCTACTTCCTCTTCTACCTAATGGTTGTGGTAAACTTATTAAACAGAAATGAATGTCAGCTGTACTTTAGTTGCATTTATTCCCGCTGGAGCTTTCGCTCTAAAAACATGACCGCTGCCATCAGACAACATATTGAACAGTCGAGTCGGACTTTTCTTATTTTGAAGAATTGAAAACACTCTTTGGTCAAATGTTGAATCTCATCGACACCGAGCAGCAGAAGATTTTTGCCCTAGAAGGTGAGAATAACAAAATACTACACAGCCAGTGACTTATCATGAGAAGGATGCCTAATATAGAGCGTTATTCCTCCAAATCGTGTACGACTTTTCACTGACTAGATGCATCAGATTCTTGAGATGCTGTCTTAAAGGTAATTAACAATCAAATGGGTATTTCTATCAATGATGTGGACGTCGCGGCTTGTCATTTTTCTCCTGGAGCAGGATTGAGACCAATAATTGCCAAATATGTTTATCATCATCATCGCGATTTGGTTTGGTACAAAAATATAATAAAAATAAGAAATAGTGGTTGGAAGTCTATTTAAATTGTTGAAAGGCGAAAACCAGCTGACAAAAAGATACTGGAGCACGCAAAGGCTGCTCATCTGTCCACGACAACGCGAAATGTCATGTTTTTGTTAAAAGGGATTTCAAAAATTAAAATGAAAAAATCGATTAGAGTTAACTCGAAAAAAGAAATAGATGTGTGTTTCGGATTTGAACCAAAAAAAATGAGGCTGGGGTTTCAACGGATTATACTGATGTGCCAGGAGAAAAATTGCCTAAGCGTTATGGGACAAAACGCAAAAACGAAACAGAAGACAAACTGGATCAGCTCATCAATCTTGTGACTCAATTAACCAACATGGTTTCTCCTGTAAGAGAGAACTCTTCTAGAATATTTTGTTGATGATATTGGTATAATTACTGCTGGTTAGCTTAGAGCGGGGTTAATTAGGATAAATTGATAACAAAACTCGAACTACTTTTAATATTTATGTTTGTTATGGAAAACCAGGTGAGTATTAAACTACTACACGAACAAAAAATGATTCATTAAGACCTTCTAAATGTGGAATAGAACGTTTTGACTCGTTAAGCGCAGTAGAAGGTCTTTGTGGAGCATGGTTACATGATGACGACCCATCAGATTTATACGGGGTCGTCTTCATGTATAAATGCCGACACCGTATTCTCCAAGCAAGGGGAAAAGGAGGGGGTATTGCGGCATTTATGATAGAAGGCGCACCCGTAGAAAAACACACATTATTGAAACAAGTAGAAAATATGGTTATTTCTTTGAGAGACACAACGGATAAACATTTAATCTGCATTTTGTACCGACCACCATCACTTCTCTTTGGTAAAATCCTACAGGAGCTGGAAAATCTAATATTTGATTTGAAGCCGCCAAGAAAAACATCCTCTTCTGCGGGGACTTAAACGTAGATACTCTTGATCAGCATTCAAAATTAGCTCTAGATTATTTTCAAAATTTGGACTTTCAATTCAAAACTCATTACCAACCAGAATTACAAGTATTAGTTCATCATGCCTTGATCATATTATATGTAAAAACTTAAGGAGTGGAAACAGTTCAGTGTAAAATAAGTGATCACTCTACTATGGCTAGAAAGTAGACCTTGATATTTGTTTATTCGCAAAAACTTTGATTGTTTTAAGAGCAATAACATTCAATGCAAGCGATTTATTCTTATAAATCATATAATTGGTTTAAAAAAACAAAATCTCTCTATTGAATCATTGATTAAATTGATTATCGATGTTTTTGATAAATTTTGTTAGCTGGAAAAATGACCATCATGAAAAGAAAAGTCTTGAGTGAGTCGTAAATTTAACAGTCTTTGCAATAGACTGACTATATAAAAGGTATATTTCAAAACCATCAGAAAACAAAGTATTGCAGTATGATTTTGAGGAGCCCAATTTGTTCGTCTTATTAGACAGTGCAAAAGGGCGTACTATGATAAGAAAAATACAGGCCTATTTGTAGTGCCAAATCACTGTTCTCTGCTTTTAATGAATTTTGCGGGAAGTTAAAAGAAAAAGCTTTTCAAAAAGATTTGAATGAATTCAACCAGTTTTTTGTTTACATTGAAGAAAAACTGGTTAACATGCAAGATGATCAAAACATTAATTGTTTTAGAGCTAAACAGAACTACACCTCTAGTTTTCCCTACTCCGCATATCATGATGAAGTACTGAAAGTTATTAAAACTCTTTAAAACAAATTGTCTTGTGGTCACGTGGCATAAATAATAAAATGATTAAATTATGTGCTGTCAAAAATAGCTATCCAGTAGCTGATTTGTTGAATCAAAAGGTAATCTATGGAAAATTTCCAGATGTGTTTATAAGAAGGGTTCTTACGAGGACCCGTCCATTTTTAAACCAAAAAGTCTGCTTTCATCAATAAGCAAAGTTTTCGAAAAATATATCAAGCAAGGAAGATTTTTTTCTCGAAAACTCCTCCTGAGAAGATTGTATTATGTTTATGCCAAGCGAGTAATTCGACCTAAAATCCGCCCCCTCGAGAAAACTCAAGATCCGCCCCTGCTTAAGTCTTTATTTACATGGTTGTACACAGAATGGAAACGAAGCTTCCACCACTTGCGATACAACACAAACATAAAAAAATTATGTCGAAAAAAAAATTAAATGTTGAAAGAAAAACAAGTTGAGCCAATAATTTCGTTTTTCTAGTTAAAAAAAAACTGCCGGCCCAGCTTAAGCTAGAGGTATGTGTTTGATATTGAATGAACTTGCTTTACTGATGCGGCACGAAAAATGTGATTTCAAAAATTGGACTTCGTCAAAAACCTTAGGATAATTTGGTTATCTCCAATTTTTCTTTTACTCTTCTCGTTTATTTTAGTATAGAAACAGCTAAGGTTTTTGACGAAGTCCAATTTTTGAAATCACATTTTTCGTGCCGCATCAGTAAAGCAAGTTCATTCAATATCAAACTAAAATAAACGAGAAGAGTAAAAGAAAAATTGGAGATAACCAAATTATCCTAAGAATAATTAAGTGGGCGAAGCTTCTGCAGGAACCATTATCGCAACCGGTTTTTTCAGTTGAACTTTTTGTCTCACAATTGATTGCGTAAATTTTAAGAAAGTTCAAAAACTATCTCAGAAACGGTCAAAAATTCCAAGAAAACAGTCAAAAAGATTTCTAAAATCCATGAAATTTTCCTTCAAAGAGCAGGTTGTGGTTGCTGAAGTAGAAAATACTCCCATAACCGGGTTTCTCGATTGAACACAACGTGAAAATCAGCACGGTGATTTTCGCGTAAAGTCAAAAAGTTGCAAAAAACTGTCAAACTTTCAAAACTTTGACTTGTTTGAAGGCCATAACTTTTTTATTAAACAAAACAGTTTTTGCCAGTTCAAACCGTAGAATTTCAACAACCAGTTGCTTCGATAAAACCTATGAGATCAGATTTGGCAGAAAACTAAGACAGAAAAAACGATCAACTAATCGAAAATTTGACATTTCTGAGAAAAATAGCTTTTTGAGTAAAAAATAGGGCGTAGCCGCTTATGCAGAGGGGATTCATTCAACCTATTATTTCGATTCAATCCAAAACCCCAGGTTTGAGATGATAGTTCTCGAGAATTGCTAGAAAACCGCGTCAAAAAATCAAAAATTTTGACTTTTTCGAGGGCCATAAGTTTTGATGTCAGAAAAACTTGGGAGTAGTCGCATAAGCAAATGAGCTTCCCACAACGCGTTGCATGAATGAAATCGAAAGTTTCAAATATAACAGGGTAGTTTTCCAGAATATTCTAAAATTTTAGAAAAAATGGTCAAAAATCAAAAATTTGACTATTCAAAGGGCCATATTTTATGTGTTAAAAAAATTGAGCGTAGCCGCTCATGCAAGAAGCTTTTCGAAACCGTTCTATTCATTGAAGAAAGAACTCAGATTTAACAGGGGTAATTTTCGAGAAAACGGACAAAAAAAATGAGTTAAACATTCCCTCACACTGTTTCGAAGGCTGTAGACAGAGGGGTCATGTAAAAAGATTCTATGATAGTATACAAGCACACCGGGGTGTAGGCGATCTTTCAATTAATACCATTTTTTAATTAATCAGTAGAGGCTTCTGAGAAAAACTAAAATTATCAAGTGTGTGGGAAAATGCTTGTCATACAATTTTCATACACTTTCTAAAAATGGTTGAAAACTGGTATAAACTCTTTTCTGTGGCTGTTTGATTCTAATAAAACAATCTGGTGATAAAAAACTGAGGTTTTCGTTTTTTGAAAAAAATGCTTATCATACAATTCCCATATATGGAAATTGTATGACTGGCATTTTTTTGATGGCGACACAAAAAGTTTTTCAAGTAATTTTGAAAATTTGGCCCAAAATTTTTTTGTTTTTTTTTTCAACCGCAAATTGATTTTCGTACGCAAACATACATTTTTCGAAAAAAAAAATTTTGCATGCAAAATTTAATATTTTGTGTGCATAACGTATTCCTGGATACGATAAAATTGGCTTTTACTTTCTTTTCACTTAATTTTTTTTTTCAAAAACGCGGAAAATTCCTATTTCTTCTGTATGGGGTGTTAATGTATGCCTTGATCAATGTCTCATAATTTGAAAATTCAAAAATTTAAAATAATCATCATTAAAAAATTCTGACAAAAAATAAATGTTTGTTACTTTTGTTATATCAATTGTAAAAGACAGTCACATTCAGGTCATTTTCTATGCATTGTCAATGCAAGACCATCCAACCTTTGGTGTTTTGATTAACCACGGTATATGTCACTTGTGTTCGGTTGCAACTACAACCGAAAATTTTTCAGAAACTAAATTTAGAAATAAAAAATCAGAATTTTTTGTTTATGGGAAAACACCTATCATACAATTTTCATATATGGAAAAATGCTTATTATAGCGTTTTCATACAATTTTCTGTACGTATGGAATTGTATGAAGTTGTATGACAAGAAGTTTCTCATATATGGAAATTGTATGATAAGAACTTTTGGTCAACCCGGGATCTCTTCAGTATTCCCTTCCTATGGTACCTAGTAACGAATCTTCCCCCCCCCCCCCATTAAGAAATGGGTAAGAGGGGTAGAAAGGAGGGGGTAATTGTAAAGTAGATCCAAGATTTCGGCTATCCGGGAACGAATAAATTTTTCGGCTACCCGGGAACGAATTTATTTTTCGGCTATCCGGGAACGAATTTATTTTTCGGCTATTCGGCCCGTGACACGCCACCATTACAAATGCCAAAGCTCGAAATTGATTTGATTAGACGTCGTCTCCGTAACATCGATTTGACGCAGGACTGCGCCAACTAATGTTCCACGCGAGACAATTCCACTGGTGGGAGGAGGGGGGGGGGGGGGGCGGAGAGGGGGGTTAAAAGAGGAAAGGCGGCGAAATAATAAGATAGGAGCTGCACCTCTCGGAGTAGGATGGTGAGGCGGAGGCAGCTGCTGTGAGGAATGAGGGACTGGCGGGACTGCTGCTACTGTTGTAGTTGTTGGTGTTGCTTCTGCTGTTCCTCAGTCGACACCCACACGGCAGCTCACCTACACAACACAACAACAGACGACACTCAGACAGACAGACAGACAGACAGACAGACAAAAAGGAAGAATACATATCCGCGGCTCAATCACAAACATAACATACAGCACAGGCTGTTTTCAAAACACTTCCTTTATTAACCCTACAAATGGCTACAAATGTGATAGAGGAGGCGACTCCCGTCCCGGTAAAAACCAAGTGGGAGAGGAGAGAGGTGTCTAAAATAGAACAATTTACTAAATCAAATGCGCCGATCGGCCCTTTCAAAACTGTTTCTCAAGCCTAATTAACCAGCCTCATTTACTGGGCCTAGGAAATTAGACGATAAGCAAATTAGACGGATACTACAAAAACGAAATTAGACGGAATTTATTTTTAACAGATCTGGCATTTTAGACGAAAAAGCTATGAAAAGGAAAGGGCCAACAAAATTTTTTCTTAAGAGTCAAGTTTCACAAATACAAAAAGAACATAAAATGTCAATACCTATCAAAACAATTAGTTCAAATGAACAAAAATGTCAAATCTGAATATTACAGGAGAGTTTTGAATTGAATAAATATGCATGATTGACTTGTAAAGTTTTTGGCCACCGAAATTGAACTGTTGTCTACAAACAATTTTATTTTTCTAACGCAATTTGTGTGCAACAAAGTTAATTTCTCTCACTTTCGTCTATTTTCTCACAACCGTCTAATTTCCTTTTAAGTACCTCCGTCTAATTTGCTTATCGTCTAATTTATCAACCCCCCTCATTTGCGCTTACTTACTTCATACTTATTTTTTTGTGCAAATTTGGATCGATATTACTAAGAAATGCTGAGTGTCAATAAAGTACAGACCGAAACGAAGCAATTTAATCTAATTTAGCTCAAACAGGTCTTTTTTCCTCTTTTTTGCCGTTTTCTTCATATAAATTTCACAAGTATGAGTCCAAATGTTTTCTGAATAGTCGTTTATTACCTATTTTTGCAGTTTTCCGAGTTGATTCAAGGCTGGATAGCAGCCTTGTAATGTAGTAATATTGATCCAACTTGTAAAGTTTTTTTTTTCATTTTCAGTTCAGTTTTTTTTCCGGGGGGAGGGGTTGGTAAACCGAAACGACCAGCTTTCTATTTACATAAGGGACGCGGTTAGATTCTTATGGCCCTTATCACACTTGTACCAAATCCTCTCTCAAATCATACACAATTGGCCTATTAAACCTTTCCCCTTTTCAATGGGCAGAAAAAATCTGCCCAATTTTAATATATTTCATTAAGCTGGCTGGATTTTTGTTCACGCTTGTTTTTGCAGTTTATCGAATTTTCACTGCATTTTGTGCCGATGAAGCTACTACTATAGCGACGGTTTGAAACAACAGAATTACATGTACTAAAACAACGATCTCAATTTCGTTTCTCTCAAATTTGGTGAGTTTTGGACAAAAAAAAAGACCAGGACAAAAATTAATTGGAATTTTGCAAGCTTCTTTTAGGTGCAATTTATTTCGCAAAAAAATCACACTCAAATTATACCGTTAAAGCCGTTCAATTCACTTGGTTTGAAATGAAAAGGTGGTTTAACTGTGCCTGTTTTGATTGTGGGTTTTAACGTAGTTACCTTGACCTCTAGCAACTAATTAGTTGCCAGCCAGTTGTGCTTTATACGAAGTCCATTGGACTTCGCGTCACTTTTGTTCTCTTTAGACAACAGTCAGTTGTAATTCAACACAATAACTTTTATTCTTTTAAAACAGCTTAGTTAGCTTTAGTAAACCAGTGGTAATTGAACACTTCTTATTATGGCGCAGTCAACTGATTCGAATCTTCGGGAATTGCCGCCTTTTGGCCAACCCATACTGTAGAACCATCCACCCAATGGACTAGTTGGATCGACCAGTTCCACCTGGCCATCATCGCCAAAGAGAACTTGAACATAGATAACTTGAAAGAGCCATTGGATTCGGAAACGACTGTCTCTAGTTTAGAAAGCGTTTAGGATTCAGAAAATGAACCACAGAGTAAAGCCAGGGAGGCCAGAAACAAAGTAATGCGAGTCTACGAAAACGCTGAGGACAAAAGCATCTTAGAGGAGAAACAAAAATTCGGGGGACGAGGAGAAACAAAGCAGACAAGAAAGTAAGATCCATCCTTTACTTGGCCTTAGGAGCCGAGGGGAAAAGAGTGTTTTTTCAAAAACACCCGAAGGTGAAGATCATCAAAATTTTCCTTCAAAAATTTTTTCGACCTTTTGGACGCTGTATTTCGCAAACCAGCAAATATAACGTTTAAACGACATAATTTATTGACCTGAAAACAGAAGGACAGATTCCTGCGAACAATATTGGGTAGCGTTAACTAACTTAGCTAGATCTTGCGAAAAAGGAATTAATGCAGAACAGGAATGGATAAGAGATGTATTCATATTCAATATGAGAAATTGCAATCTCCAGCGAAGACTCTTATCTTAAACGCTAAATCCTGTGGATGCACTCAACCAAGCAATTATCGATGAGAAAGGTTATTACAATCATCTCAAACTAACGAACATGACGAGGGCCAATAACAACAAAAGCGGCAGGGTGTACAAAAATTTCATTACTGTAAAAAAGAACCAAATCTCAAAAAAGAAAAATCCAACACCTGTATGAAATGTGGAAATGCTTTTACCGAAAAACATTTGAACGTTTGTCCAGCAAAAGAAATATTATATAACATTTGTAAACACAAAGGACACTTGGGAAGACTCTGTAAATCAAAAGGCAGAAGGCCAGTTTAAAATAATGTAAGAGATGTAAATGGTCAGAATTGTCCATACTCCCCAGGGGACTCACAACTGAACTCAGAAAAAAAATTTTGTGGAAGGTTAAATGCCTGGACAGAAGAAGGAACAAGTGACAACGATGATTACTCGGTGTTAAACATACGAACTATCTACGATGACAATGGCCTCGAAACAAAAAAACTTGTAAATATTGGATCAGGCGAGGACGCAATTGTAAATATGAATATTCCAGTGGATTCAGCTAGTCCAGTAAGCTTCCTGAAAATGAATGTGCCTAACAGAAGTGGTATTTGAACACTTCTTATTAATGCCCAACTGATAACTTTCTGAACTGTTGGACATTTTGTTTTTGAGCTTGAACTTCGGAAGTGTTGTACTGCCTCAGATGACCTAAAAACGCCTCCCCTAGGTATATATGTATGATTTTTTTACTTCCAGAAAAGTAGAAAAAACTATCTATATTTTTGAATCGATAATTAAGATTACCATGCTAAATAAGCCATTCTTACACCAGCATCATATTTCCTTGGTCTTACTTGTTAAGCAAAAATAAAACAGAACAAATTTTAATTTTCATTTTTAAATTTTTTTTCCTTTCGACTAAAACATAGCCAACGCATATTTTGCAAAGTGTTATTCAACTTAGGGAAACAAAAGGGCTATTTACCGACATATTTCATCAGTTTTATAAATCAATACAGAAAATGAATTGGCACAGGGCCCTTCTTTCCCAACAAAATTACATGAACATAGCTAACAGGCAGTTGGAATAAGTCAAGGTTCTCGGAAACCGAAAAAAATTCCGTAAGAAAGATTTATAAAAAAGTTTCAGACGTTTGATCTTCAAAGAAAAATGACCTTGAGCTGTTTGAAACTTAAGAATCATTGATGTTTGAATGTTTCTTCCGTAAACTTACCCTAATTAGCAGACATTAAAATAAAATACTTTCTTTAAAATTGAAAATTATCTGGATAAATTAATTCAAGTTCAAATTGAGAAAAATGAATCAAAAGCGTAAGTTTTATTTCTTCGAAGAAGACCTAGAAATTCAGACATACAATGAAAAAAAGTCATTCACGTAGGCTGAATTGCACTTTTGCTATATGATTGCGTTATTTCAACACTTTCAAAGGATCAACTGTACAATCCCCTACCACAATCGAATTAGGGCAGATAAAATTAGAGATATATATATATATATATTTCATACATTAACTTTGAGGACAAAATAAAGGAATCTAATTATGAAAAGTATTTCGGATAAGCTCTTGCTTGTGTTAAATCTTTCGGTGAACAATATCTTCTAAATAATAATGTTATGGATAGAATCCTGCAATGCTAAGATTGATTTGAAATCATCCCAAAGTTTTTTTAAAAAACTCGATTTCCTTAAAAACAGTACCTAATGCCCTTTGTACTATGCGCGAGATGGTCCTTTATCAAAGCTTTGTTTTATCGCGTTTTTACATAGGTTCGCCTAATTACGCAGCTTCCCACGCTGATCTGGTCTCCAGGAACTAGAAACCACTCAATTTAAGGCTTTTCGTTGGACTTTCCCTTTGTCCATTTTGCCTAGAACTCTACGAAAATGAGCTTACACTTTTGTGGAAGCGATGCTAAGGTTAACTCGGCATCGATCGTACATTGGATTTCTATGATATACCAACGAGATCTTTGCCAAATCATTTTTCAAAATAGTTAGAGGGACAATACACGGTAAGTCATAATATAACAAGGGGTAATTGTACGGTTAACGCCTTTCGATTATCGAAGAAAAAGGAACATAACGTTCAACCGCTTCAATTTCCCACAAAGTTTTAAGATTGGTCTTTCTTTCATAGAATAAATGGGTCAATGCCAATTTTTTCATTTCACTGGGAATTTGAGTCCATTTATTGCCTTTCAATTATTACAGAAATTTATTTAAAGTATTTAAGTTTCGAGAAAAGAAGATTTTTTTTGCACCATTTGCACTTTTGTTACAGGAGACCGTAAACAATCAAATCGAAATATAAAAGTAGTGTTAATAAATTGCAAGTCATTTTCCTTTTAAAAAACGAAACAGGACCTAGATTATTATTTCAAATTGTTTATTACTACATGACCGTAACACTTTTGCTGTTCGATAGTGGAGTTTAAGAAAAATTCTTTAATCAAAATTTAAGACTTTCCTGAAAAAATCATCATGACCTATACACTACGTTCATCAGCTCTTTAAAAAGGAGAAACATTTTAGCAAAAGCGGGAGGTGATACTTACGTTAAGCTAGAAAAACCTCATTAATCGCTAAATCACACATTAATACAGAGGCGAACTTGCACTTCGCATACGCAAGCAAAAATATGACCAATAACGCTACTGTGAAAAACTGAATGAGTAAAATTTTGAATCTACAAAATTTCTTATATGACGCACGCCAATTATGAGTCTACATAATTGCTAAGTGACGCAAGCCAAGTATGACGCATACGCAGTACCAGTCAATTTGAAAAAAAAATTACCAACTAACATGCCTCAATTTATAGAGCGGATTTCAATTAGTATACGAAAAAGTTCATTTAAACATCCAACACTGCCCAGGTACGAACCCTCTTATTTTGTTGCTGGACTCTTTCCCTAACTCTACGCTACATATTCATGATGCCTTGAATATAAAGCGCTATTTGTAATATAATAGTCAGTGTTAATATCGTTAGCATTGGCTGTATTGACAGCTGGATCAAAACGAACACTTTCAAAATAAACACATTTGGTCACCACAATTCCATCGCAACAATATTTGCGACTAGGTTGGAAAAAAAGTTAATACTATAAGACAAGATATGCTTGTTTAAAAATCATGGTTTACGAATAAATTCTCAGCAGGAGTCAATACCTGACTCAAGAAGTGCATGATGTCTCAAAAAACTTGCACATACATGTATATATGTTTGAAATCAACTTTTTTATGATTAACCTTTTTTTGATTAAATTATTCAATTCGAGAAAATTGGATCGATAGGTTAATTTTTGATTCCGCTGGCAAACCTAAAAATCCAAATGCATTTTCGAAACGAAGTCATTCAAAATTGTTTGTGCCATTTCCCCGTTCGGAGATGCAATTTACCCAACTTAAAGCAGACGAATAAGGATTGAATACACAAATAAGCATATATTCCTAAGTGCACTCATAAATGCGTTAATTTACTCATTGGTTTCAATGTAGGCAAAAGGGACAGCAATTTTAGTAGAAAATGACTAGAAAAACAAAAAACTCAAAAATTGTTTTTCAAACTTATTTTCGTCGAGTTTTTGATTCCCAAAATGGCGGTAAAAAAATTTCAAAAATAGTTTTTTTGCGAGAAACCAACTTTGCAGGGCTTAAACATAGCTTAAATAAGCTATTGTAAGCCTGCTTTTCGCTTTATTTGCTCGAAATTGCACTAAAAATCAGAAATTTAAACCAGTATTTCGAAACTGGAAAAACTTTTTGAAATTTTTTTAATGTCATTTGAAATCGCGACTCAAAGAGCTTCAATTTGATCACTCGCACCATTCCAATAATTATTTGCGGTACCCGATGTTGCGAGGAAAACAAAAAAAAAACTAAAATACACTTGATAAAAAGTTTCTCCCCATTTTCATTGGTCGGAACAATAACAGAAAAATGAGCTGCTCAAACTTTGCATTTGCTTGAAAAAACTTCGTTCTTCATCATTTATTATTTGAATTTTAACCTTATTTTGTGGCGCTTATTATATTTAGCGTGTCTTCTCTGCGGTCTGTCTAACCTAGACTCTGGTAAAAAGGCTGCTCCCCCAAAGATCCTGCCGAGTACATTGGGAGGGTAGTGGAGACACAGGAGGTGCGGATGTCTCGAACAGACAGAGGAGACTGGTCTGCAGCAGTTCCTTCACAATGGGAGAGAGGAGGAGGTAGATGTTGGCCCATCCTGTCGTCTTCAGGGGGTCTCCCTTCAGGAAGTTACTGATGTCACCTGCACACAAACAACCAATGATGAAATATAAAAAATAATTTCTCTATTTTGAAATCATAATTAATTGTTTTGATTAAAGCGACTGTTCAAATTCATTATTTAAAAATTCAACTAGTTTGCTCAAAATTAAATGAAGCAGTTGTTGTGGTTGTTGATTAAATTATTCCGTTGAAAACACCCAATATTTGAAATCCATCATCATTTCAGATAACACGCCAACCTCTCTTTTTTTTTACATAAGTGGAGTTAAACCAACGTATGAACTGTTCAACTCTGCACGGAAACAGCTGTTGTTTGTTATCCTGGTTAAAATTAAAATTCCATGCAATTTTTGAGGGTTTATGTTTCTTTCCCGGGTAGAATGCTTCAGCCACAAGCAACCAGCATGGGTAGTAGTTTCATAAAAACTAAAAATTCAAAAAACCTAAAAATTTAACTGATTTTTAAACTGCACAACCTCAATCATTCCAGGCCGAACATCAAATTTGGAACCTGATCTAAACTACATTTTATGATTGGATAAATTAGATATTTTACCACTGTAAAGTATTTAATATTAACCAATCATTATCCATCTAACTAACAAACCACTTATTTGTAAGTGCTGAAATTACTTATAATTTCAGCACCAGAGAGATTTGAATTTAACTTAGAAATTAGTTGACTCTCCAAGAAGACTTCAGCAGCCGCAATAAACCAGTATACCCTAGATCTATTGAGCCTAGCAGAGACTAGTTAAACAACCTGAGACTAGATAGTATAAGAGTAAGATTAGGATCGGTATTAGACTAAGAAGTTGCACGAATCTATCCGGCCGAAAATAAGATAGCGTGACGAGCAGACGGTGTACCCTATCCGAAATTACTCTATGAGTTAACCACATAGGTCATAACTCATCTGGTGCGACCATAAGTCTCGAACAAGACCTTAATAGCTTAGAATTAACCAAAAATAGATTAAAATTTAGACAAAACATTTTTAAAATGTTACACGACGATAATTTAATCGAAATGTCTCTACGACTCAATAGATCAAAGCCAAAATTCCGAACGATAAGAGAACTACCAGGAATTGCAAGAAGACCTCGAACCAGAGACGACATACGACAAAGTAGAAACTTACCAGATAGTTATATGATAGTACGGCAAAAGCCAACACAAACTGATAGCTTGATTACTTCGCCTATTTGCTTCAGCTCTTCGATAGTTAAGGTTGGTACGTTGACAGTCTGCAATTGATCTTCATTCAATGGCAAAGTATCCATGAAGCTAGTGAACTCACTAAATGCACTCTGAGTTTGCGTTTGCTGAGATCTGAAATGGGACACAGTCAACAAAACAAACGTCCAAAAAGTAACTTACAACATTTGATCTAACAGCAAAAAACTTTCTATTTATAATCCTGTGAGCAGAAACAAAAACAAAAAAGAAAAGTCGTTTTACATACGCATTCCAAGAAACTTTAGGCCTGACATTCACTTTTATGATAACTTCTTTTCTGATTATCCTCCGACTCTTTTACATTTTTCGTATTTTCCGCAGGTCGGCATGTTCTTAATGAATAAGGCTGCATGTTGACTGGTTCACAAAACACACCTGTTTGACGCAGACTCATCTTCGTCCTTTCTTTTGGCACCCACAATTGCAGTTGCGCTTTTTCGCTGCTTGGATGAAGACCTCTTCTTTTCATCCAAACTCGCAATATTTTCCACATTCACCTGTTTCTGGCACTGCTGCTGGAGCAAATTGGATTGGACTCGCTCTGAGATTTTGCTGAGAAGAGTTTCGATGAAGGGCAGATATATTTGTGCATACACCTCGCTGACAGACACTTTGGATCCGAAGATATCACTCAGAACAACAAACTCGTCTTCCTCCACCATCAGCTAAAAACAGCTTTGCTGAGAACACTTGAAACTAATTGTCAGTAGTTTGATCTCCATTAACGGAAATCTGCGTGTTTAATGAGGTTTTAGTGTTTACTTTCCGAATGATTCCACTTACTTTAACTTTGTTGTAAAACGTAGGCAGTAGTTTGACAAACTGGTTGAAATTGGTCATCTGCATTTCATGACCTGCAGTTCCGACACTTCCCTGCAGCCCAGCAGCAAAACGTGGACTGCCTATTTGATCTTCGTCATTCAAGTTGGTCAAGTTCACTTTACTTCGTGGACCAAGTTGAAAATGCAAAACCTGTGACGTCAGCTTATGCAGGTCTTGCATTCGGATTGCGCAATATTTTGACCAAACATGATTCACAGGAAGAAGGGTACATAGCGCTTCTAGTAGGAAGTGTCGTTTCTGAAGCTGGTTTTTGATAGGTGAGCTGTTCGCAACTGGCAACGTTTGTAAGAAACTGATGAATGAAGATTCGAACTTTTTGCAGATTTGCTGCCACAAAACAGCATTGTATTTCTCTTCTGTATCCATAAGTGATGACACTGTAGGGTCTAAATACATGAATGAAATTATTATGTTAAGCAGCCTTTAACATCAACACTTAACCTTGTTACCATGGCTTGAAATAAAATATCTCGCATCTTTTTGATTTGATTAAGAACCAGTGGAGTCCTCCACGAAAAACAGGACATGGATACTGGCCGAACTTGAACTTCTTGTGTTTATCGACCCTGACGTTATCGTTACAGATCGTTAAACATTTATGTTGCGTCATCATCTCTTCAACTTCTGATCAAAGCACGTGAACAGTATAACTAACCCTGGGCTGACACCGACGATGAATTCTGAGGTTTGAACGGCAAGCAAAACCCTTCATGCGTTGACAACTTTATCAAACTGAGAAACATTTGCTGTTCGCATTCCGCAACTACGGCAGACGATGCGCTTCCTGATTGTCCAGGTGCCAAGTTATGTCGATTAATTGCATCCAAGATGTGCTGCAACACCCGAGTCACGTCTTCTTGGCTTGGCACAAAACAAGCATTCTTCTCGAGTACATCGGCAGAAACTTAAAACAAGGAAAGAACTTCTGACATCTTATTAAGAAGCGTAAATTATTAAAATATGCATATACCCACCCATTATTGAGAAATTTACCCTTCACAGCCCTTGAGTGTGAAGATAAAAACAGGTCAGAAATTATCACGGTAACCGAAGTTACTACACTAACTTTCGTCATTTCAACCGGACAAAAACTCTTGTAAGTTCATAAATTAGGGGAAAAGGACGAAAGTAAAACGCAAAGGAAAATCAAATTAAGTCGAGATGGTTGAGAAAAAGAACACAAAATTAACACATGCAAAAAAAAACATGAGTTGAAAGAAACTCAAAAAGATTGACCTGATATGATGCTACAGGTCTATCAGATACTTAAATAAGGCTGCGCTTAGTTTTCATTGGCTCTACAAATTGAGAGTTTCTTTGAAAGAAGTTCTATCATTATTATTAGAAGAATATATTCCTCTAAATACAATAATGCTTCAGAATTACTGAAAAATAAAATTAAAAAAAATAATGGATTTAATAACAAAGCATTTAAACGAAGTTTTGAATTCTGAACAATGAAAGCTGCGTGTCTAGGGAAAATCTACAATTCGATAGATACTCTGTACCCTCATGAGAATAAGAACAAAAAAAACACAAAAAATGCATTTTTGCAATTTTTTCCATTTCATTTCTTTTAAGCTGCAAGCTTCCAGAGCGCATCCCCTCATTGCTTACTTCGAGCAAATTTTCCGACCATGAGCATGCATTTCAGAAAAAAAACAATGAACAAGATAAAAAAATTAATTTCAGCAAATTTAAAGATTTTGAAATATATAATTTTCTAATAATCATAACAAATTGAGAGAAATGCAAACTATTTTTTCAGCAGGGTAGCATTAAAACGAACCTTCAAATTTTCATGATTATAAAAACAATACTTAATTTACTTGTCAAGGCATACAACAAACTTACAAAAAACTACCTTTTATTCATTATTGAAACGAAAGTATTAGCCACCTCAAGAAGAAAAATAGTACGCACTAACAAGACTTTCAAGACTATATGTGTCTTTTATTTAGTTCGCGAAGCAACTGATCGCATCCTATTTCAATCTCAACAAAACTTCAAGAAAACTACGATTTTTGCTAAATAGATTGTCAACTTGTATCCTCTACTTGAAATTGAAGTTCCCTTTAACTTACCTTTGCTGAAAGTGGCCTATGCTGAACCTCTTGTTCAATTGATCTTGGCTTATTTACAAAAAAAAATTAAAACTTTCAGAGTAGACATTTTTTAAAGATCTTAACAATAATTTCAAGAGGATAAGCAAATAGCTCATGCATTGTCAATATTTGGTCAGTATATAGAAAATTCCTAGTGTTTCCGATTTTGTTTGTATTAAACCACTCAGACTAATTTCTTCTGCTTCAAAAAAAATGGAAACAAATTTGTGTAGCAAGTCCAGCCAAACACAAACAGATCATATTTTTACCGACGCAAGGCGCAGTTTCAAACCATCTGCGATACAACACACGATACGAAACTATTTGGAAGAGTAGTCTTCGAGAAAGGTCAAAGTTTCACCGAAAATAAAACCAAAGATTAATTTTTCCGAGGTCCATCAACTTTTGAGTAAAAAAATGGGTTTGTCATCTATGCCAGGGAAATTCCTTAATGCCGTTATTTAATTTGAACCAGAAATCTCAGATTTGGGAGATTAGTTAAGTTCGAGAAAACTCAATAAGTTAAAACGGTCAAAAAAAATCAAAAATTTGACTTTTTCGACGACCACTACTCTTGTGTAAAAAAAATCTTTGGGCGGAGCCGGTCACGCAGAGGGGAGCTTCCCACAAAACCGTTGATTGGAAAACTAAATCTTAGATTTGGGAGGGTGATTTCGGAGAAAACGAAAATAAGGGTCAAACATTCCACCAAAGGAATTTTCCCCAAAAAAGTTCATGTAAAAAATCACCAGAGAATTATGCAGACACACTTTTACAAGCTGCAGACATGCTTTCAAAGGCGGCAAATACAATGGGCGGTCTTTTCATTAATACGTTGTTTGAAAACCGAAAAAGTAGTTTTGAGAATAACTAAAATTTTTCGCAAAAACTAAAAATCCAAGTCTTCAAATCGTCTCAAAGCTCAAATCGTCTCAAAAACAAAATGCAATAAGAACCCCCAAATCCATACAGTTTCATAAAAACTGTTTTTTTTTCCAAAAAATCTATTCTTATAAAAAACGACGAATCTTTCATTTCATGTTAAACTTTTTAAAAATTTAAGTCTACCTGAAAATGCCAAGAAAAAAAATGCCATTAATGATTTTTGCTAACACCACAAGAAAAATCCGTGATGTAGCACCTAAGTCAACAAAAATTGCGCAGACAAACGAAACTCTTACAATTCAATTTTTACTGGAAAGATTTCCAATTTCCAACATAAGGAAAAAAAACAAGGTTCTGCGGGGACTCGAACCTCAAAACTTCGTTACCTCCAGGCTAGAGTGCGTTACCTCCAGGCCAAGTGGAAACGAACCTGAAAATTATTAAGATTCAATATTGAAGCAAGTGCAAGTTCTCATAAAAATTGTTTACGGGAAAGAAGTCTAATTGTCGCAAGTGTAATAATAGATTGAATGATACTAAAAGAAAATTTGATAAGGATTCCAATGGGAATAAAACTTCTCATTTTAGGAATAATCGACTTATCTACCTAATTTTGACTTATGCTTCAATAGATGAATCAAGAATGATAGCTTGGAATCAACATACACACCCACACATACACAATACATAGAGCATGGTTGAGGGACCAATATCATTTTCATTAGGAAAAGACTGATACTAAAAGCACCGGATTTTAAAACTTAATAAGATCGACTTATCTTTATTTAAAGCGCGCTTATTTTACTCTTGGCTTTTACAAGCTACATTGTATAATGACCATCAAGTAAACTTCAGATGATTGACGGTATCTCACATATCAATCACATACACAAGAACAAATAGGGGTCATGGCAGATCCTTGAGGCACGCCACAAGATACGGCCAGCCAATTCGAATTACTAACATGTGTATTAACAATTTGATATCTGTCAGTCAAATAACTTTCAAACCATTCTTGTACAAATCCTCTTTTTCCATAAAGCTCAAATAAATTATTGTGCAGAAGAATGTCACAATGCCCAGCCTGTCAGACAAGTCGGCAGCACCATCCTGGCCTGCTCATCGTCCCATCGATTGGCGTCTGCTATCAAGGCAAAGTGTTTCCTCCAGTCTCGCCAGTTCTGATAGCAGCTCGAGGGAAACCGATCTGGTCGTATCGTACCAAATCCGAACACTCCCTGTTGTCGATTGAGAGCATTGGCCGCTGCCACTGCAGCCTCTGCAATCAGCTGTCTGTCTTGATCCTTCATCGCCATCGCAATTGTTTCGTTGATCGTTCGTTCGTTCTTCTCGTCCTCGTAATCCCACACAAATCGTCGTTGCAGCTACAATCCAGAATAGCGCCACTGTAAACGTGGGGGAATTCACAATATCTCTAGGCCGAACTTGCTCGCTATTTCACACCGCCGCAATATGTTCCCATTTTGTACTGAGGTCAGCGGGGCAACCGATTACCAGTACTGTTCACAATCCCAAAAGGGTTGATTTGGTGGTTGGCTGCTCTGTACTGTACTATGCTGCTCGCCCCGTGATTCGTGCTCCTCCGACTGTATCTCACCCGTCAATCAATAATCGATCGCAACAACAATTCCAAAATAAGAATGAATTAAGAAATGAATATAACCAAATACAGAGTAGCCTATAATTGGCTGAGATACAAATTAATCATTCAATTAAAGAAAGGGGTTCGCGATTACTATTATTTAAGCCAACTGCGTCCTGCAGTTCAATTAACACCTCACTACAAACTAACGTCCTCCTCGAGAACTTATTTCAATAACAATCGTCCAACAACGATTCCGCTATCCTCTAGATAGCCTAACTAGCATTCACTAACTAATCTACATTCACATTAACAAGTCTTCCAACTCGTTCTCTAACTGACTGAGAACCAACTATTCAATTTGCTCGCAATAATTCCTCTCAGACGAGAACCAACTACTCTCAATGGTAGCGCACAACTGTTCTGACTCTCAAAGGCTCTCCGGTACCCTCCAATTCCTTATCTTTCTTTACACTTAGTTTTACTTAAGTCACGCCATTCCCTATCAGTCCTGACATCCGCCTAAATCACCTGTTTGCACATGTTTAAGGCTATATCCCTCCCCCTGTCAACTCTGCCACGTGCCAACTTCGATTTCTTTTATCAATCTTTTCACGCTTATTAGATACCCGGTATACGGTAGCTGTCACAATTTGACCAAGCAAACAAATGTCATACGATTCCAATCAACCAATTCCTGAACTCTGTCAACTTCAGCTTTCGAGTTCAACTCAACCTCCAAACCATGCTATGTTTACTCAGTCTTTATTCCCAAGGTCTTTATTTTAATTATCCCGTTAACGTTTCGACCTACCAAGGGTAGGGGGAGACCCTTTTTGTGGGTAGCTAACTAATTTCAGGCATTTTAAAATTCTATCTGTACTTTATTCCAATCCAGACCTTCTAGCTATCAGGGGAACGTAGTTCGTCGGTTAGGGGTCAAATTAAACCAAAAAGTCACCTCCGGAGAGCCAAGCAAATTTCCCGTCCATTCATACTATTTAGGAAACTTCACTCTCATGCTAGGGTTCTATTACGATCAGATTGCTCTGGGACTACTTTTCTTTTACACTGATTGATATTCTATTAATAGCGCATTCGCCAAGCTAAACTGAACCCAATGTTTACCAAGTCCACCTTGAATTAAATCCACTACTCCAAGGTTGTAATGTAAAAGCTATATCTTTATCAGCTTCTGCTCTAGTTACCAGTATATAAGTTTTCCCCCAATTTTTAGCGAGGTGACCATTCTCATTTCCAGCGGTTGTGCTGGGGAATACGCCACTTTACGGTGTTAATCCCGAGGTTTTCTATACAAATTTGATCCTAAACGCCCAAAGGTCATTTTGAGGTCACCCCGGGTCAAACTTCCATATTTGGTTCAGAATCCAATGGGGGTCTTAACTACCAAGTTTCATTCATATCCCAATAATACTTCACAAGTTATCCCATTTCTAAGGTCCATTATCACTTTTCCCGGGGTCTTTTTTCGGGGTTCGTATCTTATGTCCATTGCCGCAATAAAATCCGTATGCCCTCGCCCATTAGTTTGCGTAAATTGCCTACTTCCGGTCTAAGGGGGTGTTTTTCCAAGTGCTAATAGCTTCCGGTCCAACCGCCGGATTTGATTCAAACTATAATACAAGCTGTATCTTGCCACTACCTATCATCCCTCTAAGTTTCAGCTCCCTGCCATCATTGGAGGCCGAGAAACTACTTCCGGAAGTTACGGGTGGGTTTGTTTACTTTGGCCATAAAACCGGAAGTGGGGGTCTTAGGGGTCTGGGGTTCTGAACTTAAGCGTCCCTCAACTAGGCCTACAACATACTAAAATATGAGCCCAACACCGCCGCTGGTTTCCGAGTTCTGATAGGGCCATTTACACTTCCTGGGACCGTTATCACTTGCCCCCCAAAGGTCTGAGTGGTCCCGTTTTTTGTATGCCCGGGTCAAATCATCTCTAGTAGCGCTCCTCTGAATTCCATAACATTAGCTTTCTTAGTTCCGATTTTGTCAAAAAAAAATTTCTGGAATAGGAGGGACGATATCTTCGAAGATTGAACTATTTCGAACTTTACCCTTTGTTTGCTATAGCATGTAATACAGTAGAATCACCAATTCTACAGAACGCAAGTAAACAAAAACAAGACTGTTTGTATATCAGAGCAAAGCCTGAATGTTCCGATTGCCCTTTAATCCATATCGAAGTTTTTGGGGAAAAAATAATGAAAAGCTATAAATTTTGGTCAATATCCAAGATCAAGTGTGAAAATTTTAGTCGTACGAAATTAATACGACCAATTAGTTAGCCTCATTAAATTTGGAACAATTTTGTTGGGCGGGGTAATTCGCCACGCATAAAAGATACGCGTTACGGGGACAGTACAACAGTGCGGAAGTACAATAGCGCCGAAAAAAAATTAGTTCAACAGTGCCGAAAATGAAAACTTTGTTAAACAGTGCCGAAAACACGAACAAATTTTAACGGTAAACAAAAAGTGCGGCAATAAAAATTCGTCGTTTAAGTGCGGCAAACAAAAATTAAACGACGAACGTTTACAATCTTAAGTGTCACTTAAAGATATTGGGAGAGAAAATTTGGAATTTAGACGTTTTGGCGCCAAAATAATTGTTTAATTCGCAGTTGCAGACATTTTGGCTTTTCTTTGATAATTAGCGTGAGTAGTTTCTCTAGTAATTTAACATTTGATTTCAGGTAGTCGATGTTAACGATGCGGGAGGATGTTAACTTGATTCTGAGTTCGATTTTTCATCCAATCAGAATAGAGCGTTTTACACGCAGCGCTAAGCAAAATTAATTCAAATTGAACGCTGGGGGTGGAGGATCTTAACTTGGTCTATTGGGGGGGGGGGGGGGGGGGAGAGGATGTTATGTTAACTTAACTTGATCCTTTTATTTTGCTGGGAAAACTGGAAAAATTAAATTCCACTTTCGAAACAAGAAGTTGATCACGTTTTTCGTTGCTTTTACACTTCAGTTGTTATCAAAATTTAAACCTCGAAAAGAAAACTTGAGCATAAACAAATTTAGGACTTTAGCTGAGAAAAAACGCTAAAAAAATAATCACGACCTATATAAGACTCGTTAAAAGAACAAATATTTATTTACCTTTTAAACTGCTCTTTAGCGCATATTACGTTATCTCAAATTGACAAGAAAATAGACAACCTATTCTTCCTCTCGCAGGCTATGGATTTTAGTTACGATATAAAAATACAAAAAAAAAACTGGTTAAAATAAATACAATCGAAATATTTCCATGAACAGTGAGAACAATAAACCCAACCTCAGAAAAATTAGCCCACTATTAGGATAGAAGCCGATTAGTGTAGTTTAAAAAGTCTGGAGATGGACACTAAAACAACATTCCATTTCGTCCAACTTCGCTTTCGACTTAACTTACCGTTTTAATGATCTACTTATTTGCAGGTGCTGCTGATTCGGTCACTGGACTGTGATCAGGGTATGAAACAATCCGCGTGGAGCGCAAAGCGAACCAGCAACTGAGTGAGGGCGTCTACTGGACGGGAAGAACCCTCAGTCGTCTTCAGCACAAGATCCTCGCTCACTTGACATTTGGCCCGCCAGCTGGATTCAGAACTCTTACGCTTCCAGCGCACTGGCTGGGAATTGATGCAGGCATTCATGGATTGCTCGGAGACGTCCCATTCAAGAGTCAGTTCGAATTCCCTGATGGCATATACAGACACTTGAACTCTAACCATTTTGTCACCGATGATACTTATCTTCACTGAGAGATCCTCGACTGTATCGACCGCCTTCACCTGTTCAAGAACACTCAAACAGATTTCAGCAATCAAAGCAGCCTCTTCACTCTCTTCAGCCTCCCCCTCCTTTGACTGATGATTCGGGTACCACAGGGTCCGCCGGATCAGCTCAGCAGCTGCCTTGACCGTGGCGCTCACATCCGGTTGCTTCGGCTGCTTACTCGCGGTGGCCACTAACTCCTCTTGCTCTGTCGACTGGTCCTCTTCGTGGCCTCCTCGCTCTCGACTGGGACACTCTCCCTCTCCCTCCTCTGGTTCCTGGGGGTGCTTCGGCTGCTTACTCGCGGTGGCCACTAACTCCTCTTGCTCTGTCGACTGGTCCTCTTCGTGGCCTCCTCGCTCTCGACTGGGACACTCTCCCTCTCCCTCCTCTGGTTCCTGGGGGTGCTTCGGCTGCTTACTCGCGGTGACCACTAACTCCTCTTGCTCTGTCGACTGGTCCTCTTCGTGGCCTCCTCGCTCTCGACTGGGACACTCTCCCTCTCCCTCCTCTGGTTCCTGGGGTTGCTTCGGCTGCTTACTCGCAGTGACCACTAACTCCTCTTGCTCTGTCGACTGGTCCTCTTCGTGGCCTCCTCGCTCTCGACTGGGACACTCTCCCTCTCCCTCCTCTGGTTCCTGGGGGTGCTTCTCTACATGTGGGCACTGGCACTTCAAGCCGCCATCTCGGAAAAACGGCTGCCCGTAATCCACCGTGATCTCCTCCCCCTGCTCGATGCACTGGACCACTTGCAGCCGCACAATTGAGTGCTTGGTCACTCGGTAGTGTGTGCAGCCAGTGAAGTACACTGTGTTGGGGGAGCACGAGTGGTTCACATACCTTAATGGTCCGAGCAGGACATGTTCCTTCTTCTGCACACTGGAGCCCACGATGACAGACAAATCGGAGATCTGTCCCAGCAACTCAGACGGGATCTCTTTCTGCACGCCCACAGGATCGTCCAGAGGTTGCAGTCTGGGCTTGATCTTCCTGCCCGTCTGGTTGAACAGACCAAATCCTCCGTATTTGTCCTCTTTTAACTTCAGGTTCTTCTTCCGCGCATCCCTGTACAAACATGCCATGTCCTGCCTCGCCTTCTTGAAATGTGGTTCCGCCTGCAGTTCTTCTACCTCGCCAGCCTCCAGGTGCATCATACGCTCTGGCTTCCGTTCAAACGCGCAGAGCTCTTCTGAAGCGACTTGAGCATCCGCCTCAACCAAACTCTTGCAGATGACTGATTTGGACATCTGAAAAGTACAGAAGCAAATATTCTTAAGTGACTTAATCAGACTATAAACAGATAGTTAGAAACTGTCATAAATTAGAAAAAACAGACGAACACACATCACACTGTAGAGAAGCAAAGCACACGGAACAGTACTGAAGCTAATTTTCAGCAGAAAACGGCGAAAAAGTTATTTAAACAATACATTGACATCACATGCACTGGACTAGGACACATCCAAAATAAAAATTTACACGCGATATTTTCACACAAATGGCTGCAGCTGAAACGAAGCGCAGCACAGCATCATACAAAATTAGAACCAGTCCCTCGTCCCGAAGGCTGTGATATTGAAAGTAAAGATGACGCCTTGCGCTCCATCCATATCTGTTGCGACCTCTCTCGAATTACCACACTGGCGTTGTGGCGCATCGGTAGCGATGGTGCCCAGAAATCATAAGATCTCGGGTTGAAATGGTACGTGCGCTGCAATTTACAAGGTGAGCTATAACTTAGTGAACCTTAAATAATTAACCTTAGGTTTAGCTCTCTGGTTGGTTAATTAAAAAAAGAATTGTGGCGTAAAAAGTGATAGTTCATCCAAAGCAAACTCGTCGATCATTGGGTGTATTATAACATTGAAGCCCTGTTAACCACGACAAAAGTTCTATGTGGTCGAAAAAACAGACTTTTTTTGCAGTTCTACCGCAATTACCAAATTTCAAATTCAGAACAATAGTAGCCGGTTGCTGCGCAAGTAGTGCAGAAGCTCCCTACCTATTAATTTCGATGAAATTCGCATATATTTGTTGAAAGTTGTGTCAATTTTGAGCCCGAAGTGATTATATGAATCAGACAAAAGCGTAGAACATACAACGTCGAATACTACACTAGCATCCAAAAAATGAAGAAAATTTTTTTGAAAAATTGATTTTTAATGCCAAAGAAGCGCAAATTTTATCGGCTTTTTTACCTTTTCTCCCCACCTGCAAAATTTTACCACTGAAATTTTGTTCACATCATCCGAACGAAAATTGGCACGCAAACTAATTGGACAAACACATTTGGTCCTTATGTTTAACCTTGTAAAACCCCTCGTTACACCATAAAAATGATATTTATATGAGGTGGGGGGAGAGGAAAAAGATAGCCAATTTATCTTCGAGTTTTAGTTTTCCCGAAGTAAAGCAGTTATTTTCAGTTAAATAGTTTCTGAATTTTTATGATTGTTCTGTTCTTCGAAACAAATAGTTTTTTTTTCGGTTCATTTGATGAATTAAAAATGCATCATGTGTTAACTTATCACTATTCAAATTTCAAAGCACAAGCTATCAAAAAGCCGTAAGAATGCCGCAGAAAATTGCACCAATATTTGCTACATAGGTTAGAAAAAAAATAATCGTACTATTACAATAACGCTCACTAAAGTGCGCTGGTCTAAACACTGAACTGAGCTCAAGTAATTCGTTTATCTATATCACTCGCAGAGTGCTGATTTAAATATCCAAGCAAAACGCAAAAACTTGGAGAATAAAACGCGTTTTTCTCAAATTAGGTTGAGTTTAGGCTGAAAATGATTAAGAAAAAAACTTAGTTAGAATTTTTGCAGAATTAAAATAGTCCAATTTGTTTTGAGAAATTTGAGCCAGAAATTTTACCCCATATATGGATCATTTTTGACTGTTTTACGTAATTAAAAATTACGCCAAAACTACCATGTCAGTATCTGACCAAATTATGTGAACTTAAGCCAAAAAAAAACATTGTGAAAATAATTTAATTTTGTTTGATAGACAAAAAATGTCCTTTGTTTCAACTCAAACACCCATTTTTATTTGAAGACATTTTAAAAACGTTTTGCGCAATTTTTTTGGAGATTATATTTTTCCTAAACTTTGGCTACGTAAGAGGCTCAATTCGATATAATTAGCCAAAAACTAAAAAGCCAAAAACGATCCGCTTTTGGGGTTACAATTTGAGCCTGAATTTCGCGAAAAAAATTCACGATATTAATTTGCAAAAGTTCTAAGCAGGTTTTGCCTTCGTAATTTTTCACGTAAGCACAACCCAATTTCAGAGATATGCGTTTTAAAGTTAATTATATTTTGTCCAGATAATTAAAATCAGCACTGTTTTTTGCAACGCATTCTAACTGTTTTAACGTTGATCAGTTTAAGTTTGCAGCTACTTTAAATAGTGATTTTTTATCTGTGCTAAACTCAAAGGTTTTTTTTAAATTTTTGAATAGATATACAATGTTTTGCGCACCAATTTAAGCAATTTGGGTTGGAAAAAGTACATTAACAAAAAACATTTGTAACAATAGAATAAAGGTATAAGTTTGTCAAAAGCGAAAGAAACCTGCGGTATATTATCCTTTTTTACGATAATCTTTTCAGGTACTTTAACAAGCTAAGCTGGACTTTGCAAAAATTGAAGAAAAAAAAATTCGAAATCGTTGTCAATAAAAACTGCAGCAAAAGCCCATAATGTCCGGAACAAACCTACCTGCACCATCAGAAATTTTACAAGTAACTTTCGGAATGCTGGAAAGAAGCCGAAGTTTCAAATAAATCTCTCTGCGGAACTGAGCCAACAAAAATCAACAGACAGACAATAATCAAAATTAGCCGAAAAAGACCTCGACTGGAATGGAAACTTCTGGCTTTGTCGTCTCAAGCAGGGGTTTCGAAGCAAGTTCGACGAAAGCGGAACCTTCAAAAAAAGTCGGGCTATGGGAACAAATCCGACCAAAGTAAACAGATGGACAAAATTCCAAAAAAGCCCATAAATCTACTTGCAAAAAAACCAGAAGCCTTCGCCGCTTCAAGCAACGCAAGGTAAACAACCGACAAACACTAGTCACGATTAAAGCAGAGAACAGATGCTATAAAATTTCCAGTGCTAGATCGTGATTATAACCAAAGTGCCACTAAAAAGTGATCACTTTTCACTTTCAATGAACAATTTTATTTGCGTGATAGTTTCAAAAGAAGGAAGATTCGTACTAATGCACTAAGCTGATCGCAGTAAAAAATATTTTAACCAACATAAAAAGCAAAATTCGTTTAGTTCGGAAATTTAGATGCTAACCTGCTCAAAATGTCTGCTGCAAAAAAGGCCCAGTAGAATCATATGTCCAAGATCCAGGAGATGAGTCCTGTGAACAAAGTTTTTATGGGAAAAAAGTCTAGTACCCGATTGCAATACTCTTGCTTATCGCAAGGGTAAAAATTTCCAAAAATGAAAAACAAATCAAAAAATGGATTTTGCTAAATCCAACGTTATTTTTCAAACAAAAATATTGGAGCATAGATAATATGACGAGAAAATTCCTATGACTATATTCGTTCGATTGAACACATAATCTTAGATTTGCCAGAGTAGTTTTCGAGACAAATCAAAAAGCTGCCAAAAACTGGCAAAATAACGCAACACTAGTGATGCAGAGAATGTTCAAAAACTTTTTCTTTTTTATCAAACCATTAACCTGATTTGGTAGGATATTTTTTGGAAAAATAATCCAAAAAGCTATTCAAAACAAGTTTCCAAAGAACGTTCAAAATTTCCAAATGAGACAATTTCAATAGTCAAAATTTATCTTAACCATTTTTCAAGGGCATAACCATTTTTCAAGGAGGATTAAAAACACTGGTTTTTGCGATTGAAACCTCAACCTAAGATTTGACAAAGAAGGTTTCGAGAAAAAAAAGTTTCCAAAATGTTCAACTATTTCATAGACCAAAATTCTTTTCTACAAAGACTAGGAAATAACAGCTTATGTATGAATAATCCCCATGACATTATATTCAGAATAATCTTCAAACCTCGGATTTGGCATGATAGTTTTCGAAAAACTTATCCAAAAAATGGATTTTAAAACACTCCAATAAAATTTTTGAAGGCTTTTGATAGAGTATTGAGTGAAGAAAAAGATGCTAAAGGAAAAATCAGGCAAACAGACGAGTATCCATAGGTCCTACTTTTTCGGAAATCGACAAAGTAGTTCTTGAGAAAATTAAAGACTCTGTAAAAAAGCAAAACTTTTTCCAAAGCGTCTCAAACATAACAATAAAAAGCCCAATCCATACAGGAACTAGCCACCAACAAACCAGATCCAAAGGTATAATGCAAAGCAGCAAAATTAAACCAAATATAAAAATGCACAAGTGCCACTTTTATGAGCAATTATATTTGCGACTTGGGTTTAAAAAAGTGGATACCGGATACCGTAATAAAAAACTATGCTCCGCTGGGTAAACAAACTGCTTGCATTTTACAAAAAATTGATCAAGATCAATTTAACTAACGAAAAAGTATCAAGGAAAAAAGGATGAATTGAAATCGATTCTAAACCTATCAAAACTGAACTCTTTAGTAGCCAAAATAATCAATTTAAATTAATTCTAAATTATTTTCAATTTATATTTTCCCTGATTTATGGAGTTGTTTTTCGATCGATCTGAATCCATTAACAACAATCATTTAATCTATTCATCTTTTGTTACGTGTCGTTAAGACTAAATTTAACAAAAATCTTTAAGAAAAAAACGATTCAAAAAGGCCCAAAAAGGCGCGAATCGAATGAGACAAAATACGGCAAAGTCGCAGACGATAAGGCACCTACAGATTGATGCTAGAATGATTTAAAATTGAGGTCAAGCACAGAATGTGGTTGTGGTATGCTTGAAGATGTAATAAAAAATTTGCCGTTCTCTATGTTCCAAATTGTTTTTTTTTTCATCAATTTAGTCAATATGGATTACTTTTTTTCAAATAGTATGGAACTTCCTTTTGTAAGTAAACTCACTAGAGCCTGACTTTTTCAGTAACCTGCTGAAAACAATTAATCTGCTGAGAATGAATTAATGCTAGTAGTATAAACAACATTTTAAAAGTGTTTAAAACAAAATTCAAAGATATCAATTAAAAGAGCACTTGTGTAAAATGGGGTTTGCCTTAGCAGCTGATGACTGCATTGAGTGATTGTTATTATTCTAGAACAATCTAGAATCCCTCGACTTTGTCACATGAGCAGGCGAGGTTGAGATCCCCGTACTGGTCGTTGAGTCTACCCACAGATGGCCACACTTTGGAGGCTGGCTGCACGAAGGGGGCGGGGAATGCGCCAGTGTGTCTGGAATAGACTCTGTCCCACTCCTCCCCACACACCACCGCTGCCGTATGGGGTGCGTGCTATAACACACAACAATACTCATATATAACACCCAATCACACGCAAACAAATCACAGAAGAAACCCAAAAAGCATAGCGAGCAGGCCACCCGCATCTAAGAAAAGTGAAAAAAAAAATTGATCATAATGGATTTTTGCGGTCTAAAACATTGTCAACATAATTGATTCCCATTTTAGGCTTAGACAACAGAATTGGACAAAAAATGGATTTAAATCCATTTTTTCTGGCAAAAACATAATGCATTATAATTCATTTGCAATCCATTATAATGGATTATAAAACAAGTATAAAAACATATGAAACTGGATATTTTCCACTTTATTTTCCTTTCGCGTCGTGCAAAATTTTGCAAAAAACTTCTGCATTTAACAAATAAGTAATGCAAAATCTTTGCAAAGTGAGTGTACGGCCTTCTCCATTTCTAAACCTAAACTCAAGTTGCAAAAAGTTTTCGTTGACCTCTTCCCCCTAATATTTGGCCCTTTGCTCCCTTACAACCCCAATTCCAACGTTTGCCTCTTTGCCCCCCCCCCACACACCTGGCCTTCTGGGATCCCCCGGGCTGAACCACCCCGCCCCACCTGAATCACCTGACCCATGCACCTGAACCAACAACCCCCCCCCCCCATACACTTGAACCCCCCACCCTCTGATCCCTTTCAGGTATGATGAGTGTGTGTGTGTGGGGGAAGGGGCGGTTCAGGTGGGATTCATTTGGTGGAGGGGGGTTGGTTCAGATGGGGGCAGGGTTGGAATTGGTTCAGGTGGGGGATGGTGGGTGTAAGGGTTCAAAGGGGCAAAAATTGGAGTGAACAGAAGCGAGCAATTGTTGAAAGGAACAAAATTCAGCTATTGAGTAACATAAAAAAATTATCAAATTTTTTTAATAATCAAAAATAACAAACTTTAATTTAAAACGTTGAAAATTGGAATTCGCATCTCAACAAAGTGAAAAAATCGATCATAATTGAGTTTATTGTCAGTGCCCACAAAAGTGAAAAAAAAATCGATTATAATGGATTAAGAATGGATTTTGTCTCCTCGAAAAATAGTAATATTATAATCCATTTTAATTGATTATAATCATTTTTTTTTCACTTTTGTGGACACTGAAAGTGAAACACAATTATAATCGATTTATATTCTTGGAATTCCAATGCGGGCAGCACCTCCTCGTGTATGCGCCATGATCGCTTTCAAATTATCAACACAGAGACGAAGCTGCAACTTCGCAAACATTAGCGAGAAAGCGGCAAAGATATGTTAGCTTGCAAATGCACAAAACCTCTATTTTGCATGCAATAATTGGAATGTACTTAATTAAAGGCAGCCACACCAACTTTGCATGTAATAAGTTAGAAGGTAATAAACCAAATTGCGCATAAATTATGCATTTCAAAGATCTCAAAGTATATCGAGTTGGAAAAAGTCTGAAATGGGATTTTAATTAAAATGCTGATGTATGAGACGAATGGCTTTTTTCGGTTCAATTGAACTAAAAAATCATCAGCTGTGTTCAAATATTACTAATCGAAAGTATAGCACGTGTAAATATACTGCAAATGCAGCCGACCAGTTCAAAGTGCCACCAAAAATAGCACCAAAACTAGCAACTTCAATTGTGACTTAGGTTGGGAAAAAGCTGCATCGTACTATCAGACTACGCTACACTCGTGTAAACACTAGACACCAAAAAAGCAGGTACAGTACAACAGATGCTATTTAACTCCCCATGCTGTGCACCAGAAGTTCCATGTAACGAGCACTTTTATTTGCGAGTTAGGCAAATACAAAAATTAGTAACACTTTTGCAAAGCTATGGATTCATACCAGCCACCTCGAGAGTTAGCGGTGCACGTCCTGCCCACTCGACCAAGGACGCTTGACGATTGACAAATACTAGCCACAAATGAAGCCCAGAACAAATGCTATGAAATTTCCAATGCTACAGATCGTGATTATAGCAAAGGTGCCACCAAATGAGCACTTTTACTTGCGAGCTAGATTGGAAAAAAAGAAAGTTCGTACTAATACTCTGCTCGCAAGTGTAAATAAAGCAAGTAACACGCGTGTAACAATTCCACGTGTGAATTCTATGAACAAAGATGTTTAGGGGAAAAAGTTCTAGTACCGGTTGCAACGCCCTTGCTTATTGCAAGGGTAAAGATGAACTACCCATGGAGAAAAAGCAAACTTACATCACAAAAGCCGGTTGGTACGCAAATAACACAAAAAAAAACGCATCTCCCTCCGAGCAAGCGTTGGATGTAAAAACTTGACAGAAGGTAACCAAAATATTGCAGGAAATTTGAAATTATGCTGTAGACATGTACAAACATAGTGAACCATGCACAGAAAGTGGGCTGCTGACTGACCTTGAGGGGGGACTGGTGCGTGAGAATGAGTCCCTGTTCGATGTCTCTGATCTCCTGTCGGATGATGAGAAGTGCCTCTATGTACCTGTCCAACTCGCCCTTGTCCTCACTCTCTGTGGGCTCTATCATCAGAGTATTGCCCACCGGCCACGACATTGTAGGTGCATGCAAACCTAAAAATTCTCTCACTTTCACTCTTGTATATATGTGTACAGTCACTTTGGATCCAAAATAGTCTCCAAAACTATAACCTCATTAGTCCCAATCAAATGATGACGTAACACTGATCACACAAAGAGTGAAGCTGGTGAAGTGAGGTGACTCACCGAAGTCCTGCAGTCTCTTGGCGATGTCGTGTGCCTCTATGCCGGAAGTCTTCTTGAAGGGCCGAGTGTCTATTATGAACTCGTGGGCACAGAAGCCATGTTTTCCCGTGTATAAAATCTTATACTCTCCCTCCAGTCTCTTGCGCATGTAATTGGCACTCAGAATGGCCACTTCGGTCGCCTTCTTCAGACCCACAGAGCCCATCATCTGAAACAAACACAAACAAACAAACAAACAAACACACAACTTGAGACGATTCCCCAACGAGGGAAAGGAGATCAACAAATGATGGGCAAACCGCTCTTGTGACTCGCCCAAAGGAAGTAGTTAAGAGTTACAGATGAACCACATCAAATAGACACGATAATGCACAGATCATAAAAGCACAGCCAATCGACAGTTAGAAAAGAGTCAATGAACCAGGGTGACCGACTAGAATTCGAAAAAACGACCTCATGCATTTACCGGCAAAATCACCGGGGGTGTTAATTTATTGGCAAAAAATTCGGTAAAAAAAATCATAGAATAAAGAGCCGAAATGTCAGAAAAAAACAAGATATTAAATAAATTAATTTAATTGTTTGCCCGTGTAGAAAATCTTATACTCTCCCTCCAGTCTCTTGCAATTAATTTAACTGAAAAAATAACTACCAAATACCGACTACTCGGTATTCACCGACAGGAAACAGAAAAAAAATTTTCAAAAAATTGAAAGAAAAAATAGATGATCTTCAAGCTCTTTGAATTTAGAGAACAATTTATGATGTCGTGTTTAGTAACCGATATTATTTTGAAATTTGTTCCAATGAAAATTTCTTTTGATCTTTTTGATCGCTAGCTTTTTTTTCTGCAATCAGTGAAAATTTTTCATAAATGCACTCTTTTCGATGTTTCTTTTTCGCTTTTGCGTAGAATATGATCATCATCACAGGTAGATTGATTATCATTCCTTATTTCAAACTATTTAATGATCTATTAACTCAAAACTATTTACACTTTTGCTTTTATGAAAATTTAAACCGCGAAAAGTAAATTTGAACCTGAACAAGTTTCAAGACTCTTCCTGAGAAAAAAAGAAGTCAATCGACTCTTAAACAGGTTCAAAACAGTTGGAGTACGACATGTTACACAGAGGCGAAGCTGCACTTCGCAAACAGAAGCGAGGAAACGATAAAAGCAACACTAAAAAGCAAATTAAGAGAGTAATGAACTAGCTACCTTACCCGCATAAACGCCCAGGAGATGGGGAGGATTGAGGAGGAGCCCCAGGGTGCACTGCTCACGGGCCCAGGAGAGGACTGACTGCCCATTGCCCCACCCGCATTCACATCTATCACAGGGTGGTTGGGCAGGAAAGGTACCAGGTGCTGCGCTCTACAACAAAGGGTCGTGAAAGAGATGAACAGATACATTTGAAATTATTTTCAAGAAGGACATGTCGTTTATACAGATCATTGCATGCTAGTAACGCTTTAAATGTCACTTATTAGTTATTGACAAAAAACCGCTTTAGATCATTTTAATAATGATTAAGGGTTCTTCTTGGAGAGAGCTGGAGGGAATAGATATTCATGCATAGAGTGTGACTACTGACACTCCGATGGGTCCGACTCCTGGTCCCCCTCCCCCGTGGGGGATGCAGAACGTCTTGTGCATGTTCAGGTGGCACACATCTGCCCCGAAGTCCACGGGGCGACAGTGGCCCACCAGGGCATTCATGTTGGCCCCATCCAGGTAGAACTGACCCCCGTAATGGTGGACAATGTCAGCAATCACCCTACACACAAAAACACACACATACAAAACATGTCACAGCGAACTAAATCACGTGCCTTTTTTCTAGTTTTGGAAAGCATAATTAGTTTGCACGCCAAGAAAATTACGAAAGCAAAAAACAGTAGCAGCCTGTTCAAGAAAATATGACGGAAAACAATTTTCTGAAAAGGAAAAATCAAGTTCAGAAAAACAGAGAAGAAAAACAATCACCAGCCATAAAAAAGCGTCTAGTATGAGTTAACAGCGACCACTAAACCGAAAAACTTTAGTTAGACCGAAAACAAAAACCATTAAACCAAAAACAAAAAACCCAAAAAATTGTTTTCTGAAAACAGTTTTGAGCGATTAATTTGGAACTTTAAGACGCAAACCATTTTGAATTATTTTGAAACAAAGGCGAAACTTCAGCATTGGAAACACGATCGGGAAAGCTACAAAAAGTCAGAAGCTTTAAAATGCACAAAACTCAAATTTTGCATGTAATAATTCGGAATGAAATAAACTAAAGCATACCAAACTAAACTAACTTTGCATATGATTAAATAGAATATATTAAACCAAATTGCGTATAAATTATGCATTGCAAAAACCTCGCTCAGTAAATCGAGTTTGAAAATTTTTGAAATGAGATTTTTTGACAGGATTTTGTGTAAGCTTATTACTAATCAAATTTCAAAGCTTTTAGGATTATGATGCTAATGCAGCCTACCGTTTCAAAAGCGCCACCAAAAGTAGCACTTTTATTTGCGAATTAGGTAGAAAAAAAATTAGATCGTACTATCACACTACCTACGCTAGGCACGAGTAATAATCATTTTTTGCCCCTCAATGAAACAAAAAAATCAAAAACTGAATCAGAGCTCAAATTGTAAAGTGACAAAACAACAGATCTGTTAATTATAGAAAGAATTATTTAAATCAGAGACAATTTTTCATGATTTTTTACGAAAAAAAAAGATAGAGTTCACGCAACTGTTTAAATCAAGGGTTACAAAGTACAAAATTGATGTTTAGGTACAAAAGTGGAGCGTGGTGGGTGACGATAAAAGAGCTAAAATTATTCATTTTTTTCAAAATTTTGTTTGCTTTAAGAGAGAAGCATAACATTTATATAAACCAATAAAAAGTAAAAAAAGCAACTGAAATCAATTTTTTCTCCAAAAAACAATCCTTTGACTTGCAAACAAAAATTCGACCGACAGTACAGTGCTTATTTATAATATCAAGACAAAACTAAAAAAAATTGTGCAAAACAATTAAAATTTGTTTTCAAGCAAAGAATTGGAATTTTCTGTAGTAAATGGCAATGTTTGGCTATCGAACAAAAGTAAAATCATTTCTTAAAAAATTTGAAGAATGTATCCTCATAAAAATTTATTGGGCTTTATAAGGGCTCATTTTCATACATTTTGCTCATCAATTGACTCATTAGATTTAGCTTAAGTTTTGATTGAACAAAAGAACCCAAAATGACTCATATAGGGGTTAAAAATTTGTACTCGGATTTCGAAAGACAAAAAACGCTATAAAACATAGCAAACTGACAGTTGGAAATGAGTAATGAACGCAAGGAGACTGAAAAAAAAACGAACTGAAGAAGAAATGAGATAGCCATAAAGCTCTTTTAATTTGTAGAATAATCTATGATGGTTATTTTTATGTTAAAATAAACCCAATTTGAGAAAACTGAATCAATATGTAAAACTTTTAGTTCGCTAGGAAATCTGATAACTAATTTCCATTTTCGAAATTTGAAGTCGAGCACGTTTTTCGTGAACCTTACAATTTTGTCAAACCGCGAAAATCCTTACAAGTTGAAGTCAAACCGCGAAAAATCAAAAGTGAGCAACAACAAATTTTAAGACTTTTCCTGAAAAAAAAAACAAAAAAATCAGCAGGACTAATATAAGAGTACTCAGTACGTTCATTTTTATTAAAAATCTGGTGAAATTCGAATCAACTTTGGTTCTCATCATTTTTCGCTAGCCTCAACCCAATTTGAGAAAAACGCGTTTTAAAGTTTCAAGCTTTGTTCAAGTTGTCCAGATGATTTAATTTAAATCAGCACTTTAGAATGTACTAGGCCTTGAAAAAAAATTAATGATGCGTACATGTGTGGCAAAAATATTGAAGTAATAAATTCACTCTGGAGCGAAGCAGATCTTCACACCACTTGCGATACAATACAAGGATAGACGGTGAAATGGTGTCGTTTTTTTTCTGCATGTTGTGATTTTAAAGAAAAATGACTAAAAAAAATTAATTTCTAAAATTTCAACAATTGTTTCATTTTTTTCGCAAAAACTTTTTGAGTTTTCAAGTTTTCTATTCCCAAAATTGCGCTAAAAACTACCTTTACTTGAGTAAAAGTAAACTTTCACAAAATTTCTGAAGTGAACCACGCCAATTATGAGTCTGCATAATTGCTAAGTGACGCAAGTCAGTTATGACGCATTAGCAGTACCAGTCAATTTGGAAAAAAAAGAAATTTACGAACTAACATGCCTCAATTGATAGAGCGCACGCATTTTAACTAGTATGCGAAAAAGCTCATTACAAAAATCTGACCCTGCCCAGGTTCGAAACCTCTTATTTCGTTGCTGGTCTCCTTTCCTACCTCTGCGCTACAGGTCCATGATACCTTGAAGCTAAAGTGCTAGTTGTAATATAATAGTGTGTGTTATTATTCTCAGCATTGGCTGTACTTAATAGCTGGATCAAAATGAATTCTTTCAAAATGAACACATTTTGCCGCAACAATTGCATCGCAACAATATTTGCGACTTATGTTGCAAAAAAAACTTCGTACTGTAACACAACTTAGGCTAGTGTAAAAAACTATTGTTAGCATATACGGTCACCTTATTAGCTCGAAATTAAACCAAAAATCAAAATTTCACACCGGTTTTTCTCGACACTTTGAAAACTTTTTTAAACCACGACTGAAAGGGCTTTGATATGATATATCACTGAACCCTGTCCGATGATTATTTGTCGTAGCTGATTTTGCGTGGAAAGAATAACTGAATCAAAAAGTGAACCAAAAACTGAATCAAAAACTGAATCAGTGCGCAAATTGCAAAGTGACAAAACAACAGATCTGTTAATTATAGAAAGAAGTATTTAAATCAGAGACAATTTTTCATGATTTTTAACGAAAAAAAAGATAGAGTTCACGCAACTGTTTAAATCAAGGGTTACAAAGTACAAAATTGATGTTTAGGTACAAAAGTGGAGCGTGGTGGGTGACGATAAAAGAGCTAAAATTTTTAATTTTTTTTTCAAAATTTTGTTTGCTTTAAGAGAGAAGCATAACATTTATATAAACCAATAAAAAGTAAAAAAAAACAACTGAAATCAATTTTTTCTCCAAAAAACAATCCTTTGACTTGCAAACAAAAATTCGACCGACAGTACAGTGCTTATTTATAATATCAAGACAAAACTAAAAAACAATGCGCAAAACAATTAAAATTTGTTTTCAAGCAAAGAATTGGAATTTTCTGTAGTAAATTGCAATGTTTGGCTATCGAACAAAAGTAAAATCATTTCTTAAAAAATTTGAAGAATGTATCCTCATAAAAATTTATTGGGCTTTATAAGGGCTCATTTTCATAAATTTTGCTCATCAATTGACTCATTAGATTTAGCTTAAGTTTTGATTTACCAAAAGAACCCAAAATGACTCATATAGGGGTTAAAAATTTGTACTCGGATTTCGAAAGACAAATAACACTATAAAACATAGCAAACTGACAGTTGGAAATGAGTAATGAACGCAAGAAGACAGAAAAGAACCAAACTGAAGAAGAAATCAGATAGCCATAAAGCTCTTTTAACTTGTAGAATAATCTATGATGGACATTTTTATGTTAAAATAAACCCAATTTGAGAAAACTGAATCAATATGTAAAACTTTTAGTTCGCTAGGAAATCTGATAACTAATTTCCATTTTCGAAATTTGAAGTCGAGCACGTTTTTCGTGAACCTTACAATTTTGTCAAACCGCGAAAATTCTTACAATTTGAAGTCAAACCGCGAAAAATCAAAGTGAGCAACAACAAATTTTAAGACTTTTCCTGGAAAAAAAAACAAAGAAATCAGCAGGACTAATATATGAGTACTCAGTACGTTCATTACTATTAAAAATCTGGTGAAATTCGAATCAACTTTGGTTCTCATCATTTTTCGCTAGCCTCAACCCAATTTGAGAAAAACGCGTTTTAAAGTTTCAAGCTTTGTTCAAGTTGTCCAGATGATTTAATTTAAATCAGCACTTTAGAATGTACTAGGCCTTGAAAAAAAATTAATGATGCGTACATCTGTGGCAAAAATATTGAAGTAATAAATTCACTCTGGAGCGAAGCAGATCTTCACACCACTTGCGATACAATACAAGGATAGACGGTGAAATGGTGTCGTTTTTTTCTGCATGTTGTGATTTTAAAGAAAAATGACTAAAAAAAATTAATTTCTAAAATTTCAACAATTGTTTCATTTTTTTTGCAAAAACTTTTTGAGTTTTCAAGTTTTCTATTCCCAAAATTGCGCTAAAAACTACCTTTACTTGAGTAAAAGTAAACTTTCACAAAATTTCTGAAGTGAACCACGCCAATTATGAGTCTGCATAATTGCTAAGTGACGCAAGTCAGTTATGACGCATTAGCAGTACCAGTCAATTTGGAAAAAAAAGAAATTTACGAACTAACATGCCTCAATTGATAGAGCGCACGCATTTTAACTAGTATGCGAAAAAGCTCATTACAAAAATCTGACCCTGCCCAGGTTCGAAACCTCTTATTTCGTTGCTGGTCTCCTTTCCTACCTCTGCGCTACAGGTCCATGATACCTTGAAGCTAAAGTGCTATTTGTAATATAATAGTGTGTGTTATTATTGTCAGCATTGGCTGTACTTAATAGCTGGATCAAAATGAATTCTTTCAAAATGAACACATTTTGCCGCAACAATTGCATCGCAACAATATTTGCGACTTATGTTGCAAAAAAAACTTCGTACTGTAACACAACTTAGGCTAGTGTAAAAAACTATTGTTAGCATATACGGTCACCTTATTAGCTCGAAATAAAACCAAAAATCAAAATTTCACACCGGTTTTTCTCGACACTTTGAAAACTTTTTTAAAGCACGACTGAAAGGGCTTTGATATGATATATCACTGAACCCTGTCCGATGATTATTTGTCGTAGCTGATTTGGCGTGGAAAGAATAACTGAATCAAAAAGTGAACCAAAAACTGAATCAAAAACTGAATCAGTGCGCAAATTGCAAAGTGACAAAACAACAGATCTGTTAATTATAGAAAGAAGTATTTAAATCAGAGACAATTTTTCATGATTTTTAACGAAAAAAAAGATAGAGTTCACGCAACTGTTTAAATCAAGGGTTACAAAGTACAAAATTGATGTTTAGGTACAAAAGTGGAGCGTGGTGGGTGACGATAAAAGAGCTAAAATTATTAATTTTTTTTTCAAAATTTTGTTTGCTTTAAGAGAGAAGCATAACATTTATATAAACCAATAAAAAGTAAAAAAAAAAACAACTGAAATCAATTTTTTCTCCAAAAAACAATCCTTTGACTTGCAAACAAAAATTCGACCGACAGTATACAGTGCTTATTTATAATATCAAGACAAAACTAAAAAACAATGCGCAAAACAATTAAAATTTGTTTTCAAGCAAAGAATTGGAATTTTCTGTAGTAAATTGCAATGTTTGGCTATCGAACAAAAGTAAAATCATTTCTTAAAAAATTTGAAGAATGTATCCTCATAAAAATTTATTGGGCTTTATAAGGGCTCATTTTCATAAATTTTGCTCATCAATTGACTCATTAGATTTAGCTTAAGTTTTGATTTACCAAAAGAACCCAAAATGACTCATATAGGGGTTAAAAATTTGTACTCGGATTTCGAAAGACAAATAACACTATAAAACATAGCAAACTGATAGTTGGAAATGAGTAATGAACGCAAGAAGACAGAAAAGAACCAAACTGAAGAAGAAATCAGATAGCCATAAAGCTCTTTTAACTTGTAGAATAATCTATGATGGACATTTTTATGTTAAAATAAACCCAATTTGAGAAAACTGAATCAATATGTAAAACTTTTAGTTCGCTAGGAAATCTGATAACTAATTTCCATTTTCGAAATTTGAAGTCGAGCACGTTTTTCGTGAACCTTACAATTTTGTCAAACCGCGAAAATTCTTACAATTTGAAGTCAAACCGCGAAAAATCAAAGTGAGCAACAACAAATTTTAAGACTTTTCCTGGAAAAAAAACAAAGAAATCAGCAGGACTAATATATGAGTACTCAGTACGTTCATTACTATTAAAAATCTGGTGAAATTCGAATCAACTTTGGTTCTCATCATTTTTCGCTAGCCTCAACCCAATTTGAGAAAAACGCGTTTTAAAGTTTCAAGCTTTGTTCAAGTTGTCCAGATGATTTAATTTAAATCAGCACTTTAGAATGTACTAGGCCTTGAAAAAAAATTAATGATGCGTACATCTGTGGCAAAAATATTGAAGTAATAAATTCACTCTGGAGCGAAGCAGAACTTCACACCACTTGCGATACAATACAAGGATAGTCGGTTAAATGGTGTCGTTTTTTTTCTGCATGTTGTGATTTTAAAGAAAAATGACTAAAAAAAAAATTTAATTTCTGAAATTTCAACAATTGTTTCATTTTTTTTGCAAAAACTTTTTGAGTTTTCAAGTTTTCTATTCCCAAAATTGCGCTAAAAACTACCTTTACTTGAGTAAAAGTAAACTTTCACAAAATTTCTGAAGTGAACCACGCCAATTATGAGTTTGCATAATTGCTAAGTGAGGCAAGTCAATTATGACGCATTAGCAGTACCAGTCAATTTGGAAAAAAAACAGAAATTTACGAACTAACATGCCTCAATTGATAGAGCGCACGCATTTTAATTAGTATGCGAAAAAGCTCATTACAAAAATCTGACCCTGCCCAGGTTCGAAACCTCTTATTTCGTTGCTGGTCTCCTTTCCTACCTCTGCGCTACAGATCCATGATACCTTGAAGCTAAAGTGCTATTTGTCATATAATAGTGTGTGTTATTATTCTCAGCATTGGCTGTACTTAATAGCTGGATCAAAATGAACACTTTCAAAATGAACACATTTTGCCGCAACAATTGCATCGCAACAATATTTGCGACTTATGTTGCGAAAAAAACATCGTACTGTAACACAACTTAGGCTAGTGTAATATACTATTGTTAGCATATACGGTCACCTTATTAGCTCGAAACAAGACCAAAAATCAAAATTTCACACCGGTTTTTCTCGACACTTTGAAAACTTTTTTTAAAACACGACTGAAAGGGCTTTGATATGAGATATCACTGAACCCTGTCCGATGATTATTTGTCGTAGCTGATTTTGCGTGGAAAGAAGACAAAAAAACTAAAACACACCTGAATACAAAACTCCTCCCCATTTTCAATGGCCGGTACAAAAACATGTGACCACATCAAAACACTTTAGAGCAGACAAAATCAGTGTAAATTTATGCAAAAGTGTTTTTTTTCGACGAAAACTCTTGGAAAACCCAAATCAGACAAATGATTTCACTCTGAAAACTCTTGTAAAACCCAAATCAGACAAATGATTTCACTGAAAACAGTCAATAACTTTTCTGTTTCTCTTTTTCAAGTAGTTCCTGTTCATTAAGATTTCGTGTTACATAGAACCCTTGAGAAAGTAAACAATTTTTTTTTTTTAAAGTTTGTTTAAAAATATTTGTCCGATGTGAGTTTATAACAATCGAGGAATCATTTATTGAAAACTGTCTGAACCTACGCGCATTCTTTGAAAAAGTGAAAATTCGGTGCAAAATCACAGGCTAATTCATAGTTCCTTCTCTTCACTTCGCGAAGGGGTCGGAACAATGAAAAAAATGAGTAGTGATGTGAAAAAAATTGTTAATTACTTCTTGTTTTGCAAAAAGATTAAATAGCCGCGAGCTTTTCAGTAACCCACTTTTCATTTATAAATGCTCATTTGAAAAGTTCAGCATGTGCATTATTGAAAAATAATATAATTCATTTGGTTAAATAAGTACAACAGAAAAAGGAACAGACTTAAGCAGGGTAAGGAGAGACCAGAAGCTAAGCGAGATAATGTTTCACTTACCAATTATCGGTAGCTAAACACAGATTTACATTAAGTGCAACATTAAGAGCAGCAGAAAACTTTGAAAAACAGTCTACATTATCCTAAATAGGTAGTTTAAAGGCACCAGGCTGTTTCTGAATCAAATCAAGCTACGAAGTTACGCAGACTAATTTTCTCTCTCACTTGATGTCCTCCTCGAACACTCCGAATGTGGAGGGGTAAGTGAGCATAACCGCAGACAGAGTGTGTTTGTGTTTGTCTGCCAACTTGGTCATCTGCTCGATGGACACATTGCCCCCCTCCTTGTCCACATCCAGCGGCACCACACGCAGTCCAGCCATCTGGGCAGAGGCCGGGTTAGTTCCGTGGGCACTCTTCGGAATTACACACACCTGCCAAACAATCACCATATTTATACAGCTTAATCAAACATTACATAATTCCTAGTGAAAGGTAAAATCAAGAAAGGTGCGATGCCCCATCGTACCTTTCGCTGGCTGTTTCCTCTAGACTGGTGGTATGCATCTATGGCCCTCAGTCCAGCATACTCTCCCTGGGCGCCACTGTTGGGCTGGAAGCTGATGGCGGAGTAGCCAGTCATCTCCTTCAGGTCCTGTTCCAATTCCCCCATGAGGGAGAGGTAGCCTCTGGTCTGCTGCTGGGGGTTGGGCACGAAGGGGTGGATGGAGTTGAAGCCCCTGAGGGAGATGGGCATGATCTCCGAGGTGGCCGTCAACTTCATCGTGCAGCTGCCCAGCGGCGCCATCGAGTGCACGAGGGAGAAGTCCTACACGAAAGAAGTGAACAGAACAGAACATAAACACTTGTGTCGTGGACATACACTAGTGCAATACCGCAAATCATAACAACCTCAAGTTAAATTGGTGAGCTTTATGACAGGAAGAGTCTGAAAAATAGAAGCTATCTGCTCGCTGCTCTCTCGTGTATAATGTGGGAAGAGTGTGTCTAATAAGTTTACTTTGTTCTCCAGCTTCTTCAAGTATCTGGTGAGGAGATGTTCCGAGTGGTAGGAGTTGAACACCTTGTGCGTCAGAATCTCACTCTCCCTCTCAAACCCACCCATTGCCCAATGGAGAGACGGGGAGGATGTGGCCACTGTCGCCTCCTTCCAACACTCTTCTGCCGAGAGGGGACTGTGGAATATGTCCAGCACAGCAGCCAGCTTGTCCATTGTCAGCGTCTCATCCATAGACACTCCAATCTAAGCCATAGAAATAAACGGTCTTTTTCGCTTCTCCGAGAACGTACCCAGAAAAAAACGCACACTTGCTCACACTTTTGTATTTAGAGAATCCACTTTAGACCAGCAGTATGATTGACTACAGAATGTAGAGATTCTATACGCGGAATGGGTTAATAGAGATTGATGAACTAACCTTGTTGTTATCCATGTTTCTGAAGTTGTGTTTCCTCTGCTGAGCCCTCTCCATAATCTCCCCCTTCCTCTGCCCCAAATCGATGGTCAGTGTGTCGAAGAATGTCTCATTGACCACTCTGAAGTGTCCACTGGCCCCCACCCCAACAGACAGTGCACGTGTGTAGTGGTGCACCATCTGGGCGATATCTCGGATCCCCTTTGGACCGTGGTAGATGGCATACATGGACGCAATATTCGCCAGCAGCGCCTGCAGCACACAAGAAAACGGATTAAAAATAACAACCAAACTTCTGAAAATGATGATTGAGTGGTTTTTTTAATTTATCGTTTAAACATGCATCGCAACTCATTTTAAGAGAGAAAAAGGATGACCTGTGCAGTGCATATGTTGCTGGTGGCCTTGTCCCTCCTAATGTGTTGTTCCCTGGTGGTCAGAGTCAGCCTCAGAGCCCGATTGCCACTCGAGTCACTAAACAAACAACACACACATACACTCCAACATACATATGCTTAGAAACAGGTGACAAGAATGCCAAACCAAAGATCCCAAGTACCATGAGTCACTTGCTTCAAATTATTAAATTGGTTTTTATAACAAAACTATTCTGTAAAAAAAAACACAATTCCTATGTAATTCAGGGCAATAAATTCGTGATTTGATATTCAATTGAAATAATGGGATGAGATGACATTGACGAACATGGACACTCCCACTAGTCTTCCAGGCAGTCTCCTGAGGTGTTCCTCCGAACAGGCGAAGAAGGCTGCATGTGGACCCCCATAGCCCAGCGGGACTCCGAATCTCTGGGCAGACCCCAGGGCCACATCACACCCGAACTCGCCCGGCGCACGCAATTGGCTCAGGGCCAGCAGATCAGTGGCACACACGGATAGCGTCTGAAGCAAAAACAAAGAAAAAATAATTCCATCTACTATGTACGAGGGAATGAACAAGGATATAATCATGACATCTCCTGCGACTCTTTTGAAGAACAGTAGCCGAGTTACCAAATCGGCGAAGAGAGGCCGTGTTTTATTCACTGTGACCTGCAGATACCAGTCATTAGTTTGCACTGTAAACATGCAGAAGTATTCAGATTTTGACCACATTCAATCGCAGTCTGGAAGAAGTTAGTTGGAGTTCAACTCTTAACTCAAAGTCCAAATTCTACCTTTTGTTTTCGATCAAACTCATTTTGTAAACGACGAATTTATCACAACAAGGGCTCAGAGTTCACAGTATTTGTTCACGTGAAGTTCAATGTACTTGGGTAAAAATTCGAAGGTCAAACGTGTACATGCAGTAGCTAGCTATCAATGAGATTTAGCAAAACTTAAGACCGCCGACATTTTGCAAAACACAGCAGAAGACAAAAGTTCTAAAATGTTAACCAAAAAGCGATAACAAAAGGAAGAGGGGTGGGGCGATTTTTCGACTGTTGCTCAAGTGCTGATAATTACAAAAGAAGTGAAGTGTACTTAGTCTACTGAGTAGTTGTCGATTTAACGATTTAATTGGAGTGACCTTTGCCTGTGTGCACTTGTGGGTGAGTTTAGAGTAGTCTCTGATGGCGCCCTCTGTGTCAGGGTACTGGAACATGACTGCACAAAACAACCCCCTCTCTATCTCCTCCTCCTCCTCCCCCTTCCCCATCACATCCCCCAACTCCACGGTCACCCCAAACCCACTAAACACACAAGACCCACTCATGTTCCACGTATGCTTCACTCTAGCATGGCTTCAAAAAAGAGTAACTTGTGAATGGTACAAATCTGGGAGAGCTAACTTTCTTAGTAAGTGACTGAAACCTTACAAAGATGACAAAAGCTGTGAATCGTTCGTGCATTGAAGATAGAAGTCAGTTGATTTTACTTCATTGCGGTTTTTAATAAAGTCATTCAGTTCATTGAATAAATCAGTTCAACATAGCATTAGTTAATCTTTTTCAGTCTCAACATTCCGCCTCTATTTGTTCAAAAGGCTAATTCTGCAGGATTTGATTTGTTAGGAACATGTTTCCACGAGTTTATAGCAAGACTTCTTGCATTGGTGAAACACGATTTGCTACAAATGCATTTCACATTCTGGGTAGTTGTGAAAGCCATTACAAAACTAAAGTTGAATCGGCCCATGCCTGGAAAGTTATATTGAGTTTTGTTTTTTTTTTCCAATATTTGATGAGCTGATTTAAGAAGTTTAGCTGCTAAACTTGCACCACAAAGCTCTTATTTGGGAATTGCGATTGCTTTAATCGGGGTAATCTTTGTTTTCGATGACAGCAGATATGAATAGCGTTGATTCTCATCATCAGTTATTTTTGCATATATTGCTGCTGTATATGCCTTTTCTGAGGCATCACAGAAGACATGCAGTTGAAATTCGTTCATCTCATTTGCACTTGATGGTCTTGGAAGCTTCAATTTTAGCAGTTCTGGTAAAGTCCGAATTAGTTCAATCAAAATTTTCTTAATTTCTTGAGAAGCTTCTACGTCCCGATCAAATGCCAGAGCTGAAGCATGAGGCATTTGAAGTTGATGATGGAAGGCGCCAACCATCCCAGCGGGTCAAATAGCTTTGAAGTAGTTGACAAGAGAGTTCTCTTTGTTAGCAGTTGCACTTCAGGCAATGAGGTGGAAAAACATAATATATCCTTATTCGGTTTCCAAGTGATTCCTAATGCCATGATTTTGTATTCGTTCCGATAAAAGTTCTAGTACATCTGATTTTTCTCGTTATTCTTCCGACAGCTTTTCGATTAATTTTCGATCACTAGAGGTTCACTTTCGCAAACAAAATCCATGCTCGTTAAGTTTATTGCATAACTCTTATCATTTGTTCTGCTTCTTCTTTGTTGTTTGTTCCTCCGAGAAAGTCATCGACATAGAAGGAGTTCATGACGTTGCTTTACAGAATTGTTCTGCGAAATATCAGCTATTTCCTTGAGACATCTTGTTGCATGGAACGCTGATGAGGATACTCCACATGTGACACGCGTCACTCTCAGGTGTTTGATTTCACCATAGTTGTCGGGTCGCCAGAAAACTCGATGAAAAACCTTTGATTTTCTTTCCAGGGCAACTTGACGATACAGTTTCGCAATGTTAGCAGACAATGCGATTAGAAAAAAAACTAAATCTCACGATAATTGAGTAAGGATGTCATCAAGAACAGTTGATCGTACCATCAAGTTATCATTTAACGATTGTACATTGGAAGTAAAATAAAACACGAAATCAAATACAACACGAAGTTTCGTGGATGGTTGTCGAATCTTTTTTAGAGACGCAATGATGCGGTACATAATAATGATGATTATCTTGTTCGTTTTTTGGGACCTCTTCTATAAGCCCTATAGTCATAAATTCGTCAATGAATTTTACATAGCGTCACTTGAGCGCAGGATTCTAGTCCAGTTTAGGTTGCAGATAACTGAATCTGTGTTGTGCTAGGGTGAGACTGTCACCCAATTCACTTTCTGACTTGAATGGCAATTGCACACAAAATGCTGAATTCCCATGACTTTTCTAACGTGTTTCTTCATGCTCTTTAGGGCGTCTTCCCAAGTTCCACCAGAATGGGGAGCTCTTATAGTAAACACTGTTTAAACAAAACCCCTGCTTCAAAAAGTAAACCAATTTAAAGCCTTCCAGATAAAAAATGGCGTTTAAAAAACGGAAAAAAATCCGACAGAAACTGGACGAAAACCACGACCCCGAAAAAAAATATATTTTTTTTGATAAGACAATTACAACCAGCAACGAGTTTGAACTCGTTTCTACTTAAGTATCTTCTAGAGGAAGACACTACTTAGGTATTTTCCTCTAGAAATGAAGATCCTCTAGAAGTGAAGATCCCTGTGCCCAAAGTTATTTACGAGAAAAAAATCTAGTACCCGGTTGCAATACCCTTGCTTATCGCAATGGTAAACATCAAATATTGAAAAACTCAAAAAAATGTGCAAAAAGTAACGAGATAGTTTATATGAGCCAAAAATGATACTATCAATACAGCCGATCAAACAATCAAGAACAAAAAATTTTAACATTTTTTATACTTGTTAAAAAACAAAAGAAAACCTTTTCATTTAAAATTTTTCACTTTATTCTTAGAGTTTAGGAGGTGGATATAAAGTTTTCCACAATTTCATTTCAAGTGTTCAATCACTCCCATATAATAGAAAATAAAGTTATTCGAAAAAAAAAAACATTCGGAAAATAAGCCGACCTCTTCCAGCGCCGAAATTATACCGAAAATTTTCGGCACAGAAAAAAATCGCATAAAAAACTCTAAACAGGCATTCAAAGAAAATACCTAATATGCAACTACTGAACACTACATTAATCGTTGCGTTATTGAAATGGTTACCATTTCAACCATTCTAAGACCAAAGCACTTTACGGGAAAAGGTCAAGTACCCGATTGCAATACAATTGCTTATCGCAAGGGTAATCAGAACAATAGCCGAATACATTAACTTGAACTGGTCATTTAAGTTGAGAACTGATTCATGCGAGTTATACGGGAAAAAAAATTCGTAGTCTAACAGAAGCGTTTGCTTGTGTAAATACAAGACCAACTGGCAGAGGCGAAGCTATATAAGCAGAAACGGCGAAAAGGAACAAAAGGAGTCACTTGCTTAAACCACTTGGTATGGATTCTTGATTTCAGATATTTTACTTCAACTTTTTATCAGGTAGTACAGAAAGGACTTTGGCGAAAAACACTCCGGTGCTTGTCTAAAATTTTACCACATCATAATAATTTAAAAATCATACCTACTATATTATAATGATTTAAAAATCATACCTAAAAATCATAAAACGACTATTTTCTGCCACAATTCATTGCACACTGGCACAAATGCATTGAAATATTCCTTATGATACTGAGACACGAGTCCTGAATGAAGCTAAAAATGAGCCAGCATTGAATGCGTTTAATCTAAGCGGAAATAGCTCATGCTATTTAAATAGTCAAAAATAAACCTGATGTAGAGAGCACGCTGTTTAAATAATAATGCAAAAGTATTGGAATGATACATGCTATTTCCATTGGGAAAAGCTGTGTTTATATCATCCGAACAAGCCATCAAACAATTGACTAGTCAAATTTGATCACCAGGTTGTTTCGCGGTGCCGATTTGCTTTAATAACGCATGCAAACTGTAAGCTTATGATTAGAGTTGCAATTCCAGCAAGTATTGTTATAACCTAGCTCTGGTTTTGACAACTGCGATAGTCTGGGGGTGCATCTTGTGGTCCAGCAGCACCCTCTTCTTGTCCGGATGGGCCCTGAAAGAAGAGCACACTACTCATACAAATCTCAGTGGTTCAAAAACAGTTGCAGTATAATAGTCTAAGGAGGAGTCACGCGGTTTGCAATAAGATCAACTGATGCTTACTTGAGTGCCATTCCCAGTGCCTCTGCGGCTGCTGTGGCCTCGTCCAGCAGACTGGCATTGGCCACTGGGAGGGCGGTGAGGTCCTGCACCATTGTCTGCCAGTTGAGCAGACTCTCCAGTCTGCCCTGGCTGATCTCCGGCTGGTAGGGCGTGTACTGCGTGTACCATCCAGGGTTCTCCATCAGGTTCCGCTGGATGACTGTGGGCGTGATGGTATTGTAGTAGCCCATGCCGATGTAGCTGCTGAAGTCTTTGGCCTCGTTCTCCAGGGACAATACACGTGCACGCACGGCCAACTCCTGCTCGCCTAACCAACCATCACAAACGTCATTATCAATTGATATGACAAGTACTACACTCTAAACGAGTGTATCTGGTGATGCATTTTGGACTTACTGAGTGGCTCCGGCATCTGCATCTGGAACTCCCTCCGAATGGATCTGGGAATAGTCAAGTCCATAACTTCGTCCAAACTCTAAACCCAATCAGGACTGTGCACACAAAAAGTTCATACCAGCTTTTCAGATCAGCTTAATGGAAAACTGTTCAATGACTGAGCAGGCTATTTAAACTTGAGTAGAAAAAGAATCGAATATCGGCATGATAGTTTTCTCTCACTCCAAATAGTTCACATGTTTAATCATAAGACATACTTTGACATCGAGTGTTTGCAGCATCTTTTCGATGTCCTCACTGCGTGGTCCAATGTGTCTGTCCACGAAACTGTCCGGGTGGTGATCAGCAGCTGTTGGCCTATCCACAACTACACTGGAACTAGACACCTCCACCGAATCGATAACAACCGCATTCTCCTTGGCAAACCCCGCAGATGCAGATTTGGCAGCGTTGACGGTCACAGCGGCGGACGAGACGTCCCTTCTTTTGACACTGCTGCTGTGGCGAGAGAGGGGGGAGAATGCAATACGTGTAAGAAGTGAACGACGAGTCATCTGCGAGAGTATTTTGAGTTTCAAGGATAAAAAGCAGAGGATCGAATGAGTCCACTGGCAATCAATACAACCTCAAATAGTAAAGATATCATTGGCCGCGCAATCTGCTCGCAATCAAACCAACTCAACAATGCCGGCCTCCATTTTGAAACGAAACACAGATAAAGCACATATCAACCAACAAATCACAACATATACAAATATAGGCGTCACGTGCTACATGGAACCTGATCTAAACTATATTTTATGATTGGATAAATTAGATATTTTACCAATGTAAAGTATTTAGTATTAACCAATCATGATCCATCTAACTAACAACCCACTTATTTGTAAGTGCTGAAGTTACTTGTAATTTCAGCACCAGAGAGATTTGAATTTAACTTAGAAATTAGTTGGACTCTCCCGAGTACTTCAGCAGCCGCAATAAACCAGTATACCCTAGATCTATTGAGCCTAGCAGAGACTAGTTAAACAACCTGAGACTAGATAGTATAAGAGTAAGATTAGGATCGGTATTAGACTAAGAAGTTGCACGAATCTATCCGGCCGAAAATAAGATAGCGTGACGAGCAGACGGTGTACCCTATCCGAAATTACTCTATGAGTTATACACCCCAGTCATAACTCATCTGGTGCGACCATAAGTCTCGAACAAGACCTTAATAGCTTAGAATTAACCAAAATAGATTAGAAATTAGACAAAAACATTTACAAAATGTTATACGACAATAATTTAATCGAAATGTCTCTACGACTCAATAGATCAAAGCCAATATTCCGAACCATAACAGAACTACCCGGAATTGGAAGAAGACCTCGAACCAGAGACGACATACGACAAAGTAGAAACTTGCCATATAGCTATATGATAGTTAGGCAAAAACCAGAACAAACTTTTATATTTAGAATACTACTGGCAATGAATTTAGATTTTCATTTGCAAACATAAAACCTTGAAGTTAATCTTCAAAATCATTTCAGGCGCTAAACAAAATTAATAATATACAATAACGATTGATAAAAAGATCTCAGATCGTTTTCCTAAAACTCTGCAGTAATATACAAAACATGTTTGAAAAATATTTATTGAAAAATAAAAATAAAAATTAGTAGCATGACAATAAATGGTTAGTAATCATAAATCATCCTGTTGTTCCAGCTTCATCACCTAAAACATAACAGCAATCATAAACCCACTAATATCATAAAACACTAAATCTTTCCTTTACACAAATTTAAAATTTTATTAAAACTTAAATTCACTTAATTTTAAAATCAGATCATCAAGGCTTATCCTTGGATCTTAAATCATTTTCTACTTAATTAAATTTCAAATTTGATCATCAAGGCTTATCCTTGGATCAAACAGAACAACTCTGTTCTCCCCCACCCACTTAATTAGTGTCTAACGACCTCAAACGTCGATTCACTACCCAACCCTTTCTAAAGACCTAAGACTAATAGAAATTTTTAAACAAAACTAATCATTCAAATTAGGATAAACAGTGAAGAACCTCGGTTATTCATCCTTCACTTGACCCCCCCTCTTACCAGACCCAGGATAAATCTTAGACTTAGTAAGTTTCAAATAGTATCTAACGAACTACTCGCGTTCTAATTATACCTGAACCTTGTGGATCGATTTACTATTCTCCAACCCTTGAACACAATCACTACCCCTAAGTAAGATTAAGTAGGTTAACACCTTAGCTTATACTAGTCACGAGAAAGTAAAAATCATTCTCCGGAATAGATATACTTTTCTCTCCAACCCTGAACAAATAGACCCAGGTTAAGCTAACCAAAAAATCGTAAGGACTAACAGTTTAAGCAAGTAGAATTCACTTAACACCTTTTTGCATCCGTCATCCTAAACCTTATGTCATTTAAAAACCTAGGAAATAAACAAACAATTGTTTTACACAATTGTGAAATAGATAATAAAAAATACGACCTTGTAATCACACCTCATACACAAACAGTTGGATACATTCGAACAAAACGACAAACACTAAAAAGAAAAATAATAACGAAACAAAGACAAATAACACGAAAAAGATTTTCAAAAAACCGAAACGCATTTTCAGAATCAGAAACCAACAGTTTAGACGAACTTTACAAACTAAAAGAATCAATAGATAAAAATTGCCCACTTCACGATCAATTATATTTCTCTGACTCAGAAACAACTTCAAATTCATCAAAAAGAGGAAAAAGAAGAATAAAAAAGCAGTATAAACACAAACCAGTACATTTATACAATTGGAATCAACCAATTCGACACATTAATAATTACATATTAACAGTCATCGAACGAAAAAATGAGCTCAACGCACACCCCAGGTGACGAAACCCCAGATGATGATGAAATCTTCCCTTTTATAGTAGATGCAACCACTGATAGAGGACAGCATATATTTTGCAAAAATTTACTATTAAATTTATTTGAACCCGGAATCAGTCCATGTAAAACAGAGTTCCCAGATGTAAAAATCAAAAGACAAATCATAGACCACTACCTAAAAGATATATGCAACATAACACAACAGTATGGAATCTACTCCATAGAATTCACCTCACCAAACCATAATCATAGAAAATATACAATTCAAACAGACGATCTTGATTTAGAATTTTCAAAAGTTTTTTCAGAATATATAAAAAGCATTCAATACCATAACTCACAAAGAGCAAACTCCATTTTCACTAATGAAGTTTTCGCAATAATATATAGTTATATTTCGATATTAGAAAACGAAATCCCAATAACAAATGTCTCACCGACAGAAACATCTAAACATTTAAGAGTACGACATGAAATCACACTACTCTCTAGTTATTTAAACAATATTAAAGAAAATTTCACGAAAGACGACGTTTCACAACATACAAAACACGATCTACAAAAATTTTGGCATGGTTCATAATAGATTATTTCACACACAATATTGATTTAATTGCACAAGCAAGAAAAAATTTTAGACCCCAAAATTCGAACGATGATACCGCTATCACAGAACAATCAGATTATGTTTGGGACCCCGAATGGTCTCATCCCGCATTTATAAGCTTCCCACAATCAATCTCAAGTCAAGCAATAAGTACAATATCTTACATAAGAGATTATGTAAAAGTAATACCATTCACCATTGATGCAACACCATTAAACTATAATACATTTTTGCCCGATACACAAAATAATAGTTTAAACTCTACAGTCATACACAACGAAAACCTCAATGGAACTAGGAATCTTACTCAACAAGATATCCAAACACCATCACACTTCATAAATGAAGAAATTGTACACACAACAACTACACAACAAAGTATTTCACCAATACGTCCAAACTTAACAACACCAAGAAATACAAATCCTTCACAAACACAGGTAACCTTACAATCAACCGTTAAACCTTCGGTTGCCCCTAAATATTCACATATGGATTACCAAACATACAGACCCATGACAATACCATCAAAAACACGCAAAACATTCACTAGAAACAACTTTGCAGACCATAATTATAATTATACACATCCATCAAAAACAAATTATCAACCACGAAGAAATTTTAACCAGTATACAAGATCTCGAAACTGGGATAACCCAATGGCCCAACCTAATTCAATAAATTTCCAAACAAATCCTCCACAGGATCACAGTGAAAATTACCCATTTTTTCAACAAAATAAAAATAAAAAACAGACATCTTATCAAATGGATTATTTATCCTCAGATGATGATTTCTTACAACCAGACATATTTGCACCATATACTCAAGAATATCGTAGACAAGGAATACAGAAAACACGTACAAATCATAGAAATTTTTCTCCACAACCGATAGATGCACAACATCAACAACCAATTCAACAACAAAATCTAATTAATACACAATCTTTTCAACCAATTCAACAACAAAATCCAATGACTGCACACTCGTATCAACCATCACAAATGCAAAATGAAATACCACTCCCATATTATCTCCAACAACATGAAATAACAAGAAACCAACTTTCAAATTTTTCTCAAATGCCAAATGCAGCAGAATCATTACAAATGACAATGAATCCATACCTTATGGGTGGATCATCAATAACATCAAACAAACCTTTAATGGTTTTCACAGGAACAGACCCTGAATACTCTGTAGAAGATTATTTAAATGCAGTAACAGCAAACCTGATTTTAAACATTGGACCTGAACCAATTAATACGCCACTACATCAAAACTGGATACATCGACGCACAGCGTTGATACAAACAACCTTAGATGGCGCAGCCCAAAAATGGTTTTCAGTACTACCTCTAGAAATAAAATCAAACTGGAAAAGGTTTACACAAGAATTTTCAAAAATGTTTGACTCTGAAAGAAACAAACAACAACAAAGAGTTTTATGTAATGAAATTCGCAGAATACCAAACGAAACCATCAAGCAATTAGCAGTACGAATCGAAACACTAGTTCGAAAAGCATATTCACTAAATACACACGACTATAAAAACACAAAGATGACAGAAATCTTAATGATGACCTTAACACCACAATTAAGGAAAATAGCAATAAAAAAGAGAGCATCCCATCCTTCCTCAATTCGAGAACCCGATTTAGATTTTCGAAAACTAGTAGACAAGTTAGAACAAGCAGAAATCACGATGAAACTAGAAGAAACGGAAAATCTGAAATTACAATACGTTAACAGAATTGAAACGACTCCCACTAATATTAATAATATACAGGAATCAGACACAGACCTCGTTGAAAAAATCACTGAAATACTCAATATTTACGAAAAGAACCCAAACTTTAAAGGCAAACCATCTTTCAAAAAATGGTGTAATTATTGCCGACGATACGGACATAGTATTTCCGAATGTAGACAAAAACAGCAAGATAGTCAAAATAAACCTCACAAATACAAAGAACCAAATAAATCATTTTATCAATATATGAAGAAAGATCAAAATCTACCAAACAAAAATGTATATAGCAACAATAGTTCCGGAAAACCACTCCCGAACAATACAAGCTATACAAGGAATCAATCCCCATATAACTCAAGTTATAGAGGAAGATCGCCAGAACGAAGAAACACACAAAATTCATCACAAAATCACTACAATAGACCAAATAGTAGAAATAACTACTCCAGATCTAATTCAAACACAACACAATTTGTTTCTAGATCTAATTCCCAATCAAGAAATAGATACTATCCAAACAATCAATCACGAAACTCATCATATAATAGAAATAGAAACTATTCCAATAATCGAAATAGAAGCTATTCCAACAACCGAAATCAGTATTATCCAAACAATCGATCAAGAAATAACTCATATAATAGATCAAACGGTAATTATCAAAATAGATCGCGAAATAATTCACAAAATCAACATTCAAGTTATAATAACCGTTATAGAAATTATTCCCAATCACCACACCGGAATAATAATCACTATAATAACTCTAATAATCGTCACAGAAGTAGTACACCTAAACATCAAAGACAAATCAATCAAGTACAGTCTAATCCAGAAACAACATCAGACCCTCCAGGTATTGATGACACAGTAACTGATACGTTACAACTCAATCAAATAAACTGTACATCATCAGATTCAGAAAGCGATACAGAAAACACTCTTTCTATCAATATGATAAAAGTCGAAAATGACTATGAATCTGTAATATATGAACAACCTTTTTCATCACACATATATGAAAATCAATCAGAATTTCTTCAAAATTATTACGCTACACCCATAAATTCCACACCAACGACGCAAGAAACGAATGAAATTAACACTACAAATCAAACCAATAAAAATATCAAAACAAAATGCTTGAATACGAACCACATCTATCAAAATATACAAAAAGAACAACCCAAAGAAAAAATTTGGACAATACCATTTCTCTTAGAAAGTCCAAGAACCAAAGAATTTCAACCACTAGATCTTGAAATCGATTTTTTAATTGATTCAGGAGCAGAATCAAACATAATAAACATTCCCACATGGAATGAAATAAAAACTTTACACCCAAAGCTAACACCTCTTGAAACCTCCAGTAAGCTAGCAACAGCACAGGGATCAACATTGATAAACTACGGAAAAATCCAATTATTTCTCCTCCCCACCAGAACAATGGAGCAAAGCAAAATTTTAAATAAGCCATTTAAACAAATATTCCATATCACTGATATTAAATATAATATCATTGGAATACCATTTATTTCGAAGTATATACCAACAATTAACATACTAAATAGTAAAATATTAATCAAAGATAAATATACAAAAACAAAAGAAACATCCTTAACATTTTTTCAAAGATTAAATAAACAACCACCATTCTTTTCAAAATTCTACCCGATATTTAACCAACAAAGAAAACACTTGAAACCACTATCAGGAAACATCTATAATTTTTCAATCAAACAAGTTCACCAATATGATAAAGAACAAAACAAACAAAAATTTTATATGTCAGATTTTGAATTCAAACCTATTCATAAATTTTTCAAAATCACAATCTCTTCAATAAAATATTTGAAAAATTCGAATTCAGATATCATTTCCTTACATGTCTATAACAACACACCTTACCAAGTAACATTACCTTTAGGACTTTTAGGATATTGTGAAACCAACGCTACAATATCGCCAATACACGAAAAAGCCTATCGCGTAAATAATATACTTCAATTATTAGATATTTGTCAATCCACAATTCTTAATGAAGAATTATCTATAAATAATATAATAAGTAACGAAAACAGAAATACGGATTATTTCACAAAAACTCCATATTTCAAACCTACATTCAACATAAGTAACTACACAGCAGACCAACAGAAATTTTTAACAATGTTTAATTTCCAACATTCACAAATAACACAAGACGAATTCGAAAAGTTAGCCAAACAGCTAATTAAATATTCATCAGTCTATGCAACATCAAAATTCGATGTTGGCAAAATCAGTTCATCACTACATCTCCCGTTAAAACCAGACGCAGTTTTCAAAAAACAGAGAGCAAGTAAAGTACCAATTCACTTACATGATAAAGTAAACAGATTACTCGATATTTTAGAACAGTACAATATTATATCACCAGTTAATAAAGAAGAACAACCAAAAGGCAACACATTTATCAACCCCGTTATCATTCTAGCTAAAGGAGAATCATTAAAAATCGTTCTCGATGCTAGATACCTCAATTCACTCATAGATGAATCAAAATGTAATTGGCCCATTGAACCAATACAAGTTATTTTAACAAAAATAAACGGCAAATACTTTACAACCGCCGATATGAATAGTGCATACAATCAAATGCCACTAGATGAACAATCACGACGTTTAACACAATTTGTTATCGGAAACCAACAATATGAATTCAACCGCTTATTCTATGGAATATCCATAGGACCAGCAGCATTTTCAGCTTTTATGAGCAAAATTTTTAGACCACTAATACTCAAGAAAAACGCAATCACCTATTTAGACGATGTTTTTATGCAATCACAAACAAAAGACGAGATGTTCAATGTTTTAGAAAAATATCACCAAATACTTCAGAACGAAAATCTGAAGGCCGCCCCCGATAAATCACACTTCTTTTTGACAAAAGTTAAATTCTTAGGACATAATATAGAAAGAAAAACAATCACTCCACTGAAATCACGCATTGACGCTATTCAAAAACTTCAACCACCAACAAATAAAAAGAAAATCCAAGAATTCCTTGGAATGTTAAATTTTTTAAGCAAATACGTTTATAAAATGCAATTATATCTACGACCATTTTATAACATCCTTAGACAACAAAATAATTTTGAATGGAACACAGAACATCAAACACGATTTGAAGAAATAAAGAAACTTTTAACTGAACAAATTTCAAACACAATTCCAGACCCTAATCAACCATTTTATGCAATGTGCGATGCTTCGAACTTTGGCATCGGTGCAGCACTATTACAATCACATAATGGTACAAATAAAATGAACCTCATATCAGCAAATTCTCGATTATTCACTCAAGCAGAGCTACGACTCTCAACTCTAATGAGAGAATGTACAGCCATAATATATACACTGACAGAATATGAATTTCTGATACTTGGATCAAAACATCCCACAGTTCTTTTCACAGACCATAAACCAATCATCTTTCTTTTTACACAAAAATCTAATCCAAACCACCGAGTTTACAGATTTCAACTAATTCTAATGAAATTTCCAAACTTACATATAGTTTGGACTGCAGGAAAAAATCTTGCATTACCAGACACCTTAAGTCTCGAAATACACCACCTGAATTACTTACACGAAAAACAACAGTTGAAATACCCAAAAACATAAAATTCTACCTTGCAGAAAACGAAACATCACCCCGATTGGAATGCAAATATGCAGTAAAAACTGATATTGAACAATCACAAATAAATAGTTTACAACATTTCCCACTTTATTTAGATTGTCAAAATAATCATTATGAAGTTGATCTACTTGGAACATCAACTTTCAAACCAATCCCATATTCTCAATGAATAAAAAATAACACCCAACAAAAACGAACAAAACAACACCAAACTAAAAAAGACCATTTTCCACTAATTGAAAAAGAAAATTTAACTGATAAAATAAATTTATCAGGACCACAAACAAACGATTCAAAATACACAATAAATCAAGTTTTTGACCTCCACGACCCACTTGATACAATACCCTTATCTAAATTCGAAATTGAAAACATTTTTCTCCCCCCAACAGAAACAATTACATTTTCAACACTAAAACAATATCAAAATCTGGACCCAATAATTCGACAACTAAAATCATGGCACAAATATAAAACTAAACCTATCAAGGCAGATTCAACCATTCTAGGCAACAAAACACTCCTCCGATACTTTCGCAAATTTAATAACACAACAATTAATGAAACTACAGACCTTTTAGAGTATAACTTAAATGAATCTACAGTCCCCTGTCTCCCTTTAAGTATGATTCTCATAGCTTTTAATATTTCACATACACAAAATATTAAAGGACATTCTGGATCAGAAAAAACATATTCAAACTTTATACAAAATTTTTACTTCCCAAATGCACCAATTTGGATAAAAGTACTATGCAATGATTGTATAGTATGTCAACTAAATAAACCTTACCCAAATCAAAAACAAATAGCACAAAAAGAAGATTTTAAAGGACAAAGCTTGTACTTTAATCATCGTATCTCATTTGATACTAAAGGCCCAATTTCACCCTCATCAGAAGGAAATTCCTACATTATGGTAATTGTTGACGCATTTACACATTATGTAGCACTTAACCCAGTACCACATTGTAACGCTTATTATGCGTATACAACACTTTATGAACACTGGATAGCAAAATTTGGACTACCAGAAATTTTAGTCACAGACAACGGTACAGAATTCATAAATAATGAAATTATCACACTATGTCATTTATATAACATTAAACACAAACCACGTACATCTCATGCACCTTGGACAAACGGCTTAGTCGAAGGTATGAACCGTTCATTACAAGAATATCTTAGATGTATCATCAACGGAAATGATACAAAATATACCGAATGGTCAGCAGATGTAAAATTATTTCCCTTAGCATATAATTCACAAATTACGACAACTTTAGGAATGTCACCATACGAAATGGTTTTTAACCAAAAGCCACGCAAACCAATAATGTTTACAGCAAATTCTCATAAAAACGCACAAGGTTATTGTCAACCAAATAAAGACTCAATTTGTTATAACCTACCTTTACATACACACGATGAAGATCATTTTCATCACCCACAAATTCTTAAACTAGCCTCCGGTACACACACCGAATGGATTCTAAATAGAGATAAAAAACACAATGAAATTTATCAAAAAATAACAAAAAATTTATTACAAAGACAAAACATTAATGAACAAATCAATTCACGTTTTACACCAGCCTCCGAATTAAAAATTGGAACATTTGTTTTAATACCTAATTTTAATACTCAAAAAGGAATTTCTAAAAAATTACAACCCCTTCGAAAAGGACCATACCAAATAATTGCAAGACCCACTGATGTCACATATAAAATTACCGACTCAAACAAAAAAGAAATCGTTCAACATCGAAACAACCTATTACCTTATTACCCAAAAGAATACGCACTCCGCGAATTAACTCAATTATATTCTTTCACAGGATTAAAAATCATTCAAAATGAACCACATCTGAAAAACACAGAACAAAATGATAACCCCACCGAAAATCAAAACACAAAACCAACCGCCACCAAAAACAATACACAAAACCATAAAGAATCCCCAAAACAAAGAAAAAATAGAAAAATGACCGAACAAATAATACCCCAAGAACAAATCGACAAATCAGAAAATAGAAAAACAACAAGACTCCGAAATCAACCACGTAAAAACTATAAAATATTCATCCCCCAATCTAAAATTTTAAAGAAAGTGGAATTTCAAAAGTAATTTTAACATTATACTTCACAATCTTGAAACCTCCGAAACATTTTTCATTTCCATTTTTCAAAATAACATGCTGACAAGTACGCAATAATTCTAGTTCAAAATAGACCAATAGGATTCATCCAATCCGTCACTTTCTCTAACTCAAACTAAGACCAATTAGACGAATAATATAGAACTCCAGGCACATCTATAACTATAACTTTACGACCTCCAGGTCAAAAATAAGCAAACCACTCCAACTTGACAACTAAAATAAATATCACCATAATACCATACCCCTCCCTTATCTAATAACCCAAAGATCAACAATATTTCCCCAACTCAGACCACGAATACCCCCAAAACAAATTTGTTAACTTAGCCTAAAGTAACAAAATGCACATTTTAATTAGCCTAAAGTATAAAAATCTCACCATACCCCGGATCATTTGACAAACAAAAATAAAGAAAAAGACGACCTCCCGATCAACATGAAAATTGCCCCCAACAATTTTTTACAAAACTCAACCCACTTGTCAAAAAACTAATAAATAATCCGACCACACTTGAAAATCGCCCCAAACAGCAAAAAATATTCGACCAAGAGATCATTTCTTAAATGCTCTTCTCTCAAACAGTTACTCAAATACTCATAAATCTTAAACATTTTTTTACAACACTTGAAACCTTTATAATATTTCTTTTTGATATACTTGAATCTTTTCTAATAATCCTAATCATTTTTTGTAACATTTTTTAAATTTTCTACACTATATTCGAAATATTTCTTCAACTTTCCAAAACCCTTGATTATATCCACAGGTACGATTCATATAACTTGTCTAAATGATACGAACAATTTTCAGTAGAACTGATATTTTTTTATTGTTTGTAATTTTCATAGCATTCTTATCATCCCTCATTTTGACCATATGTAAATGTATAAAGAAAGCAATCATCACATTTGCCCTAGCAACAATTTTTCTAATTATTTTTTTGGAAGAATATTATAATAAACATAAACTTTCTCATTAAAATAATAATTCAAAAAACTATCAAAAATTGCTACCCAACAGTCACAAAGTCAGTCTTCACCGACATTATCCCAAGATAACCCAACACCACCTTCAACTACTCAAAATCCTCAAACATCTACACGAATTTCTTTTCAAGACAATCCATACACTTTTGAAGAACGGCACGCTCGTTTATCTGAACCACTAGAACCAGTTCAACGACAAGCATCTCTAAGTGAACCAACATATAATCTTTACCCAACACTACCACAAGAACTAAGTAGAATACGACACCTTAGTCAAAACCAAAACACAACAGAAATAAATAGACAAATTATACATCCTCGACGAAATAGAAATTTTCAAACTCCCCGAGTTCATTTTGAAATACCTCAATCACCACCACAAAGCACTCCAGAAAATCCCACTGGTAATACACCAGAAACTCCTACACTTTTTTCACAACGAAGCACTTCAAGCCTACCCTCAGACTACTTAGGTTCAACACCAACATCTGAGCAAATACGTGAAAATCCTTTCAACCCCACAAACCAAACATCACGATTTCCATATTGGACTACACATTCATTCACACAAGGTGAACCAAATTTAGTCAATGACCCCATAGACATTTCTACAGATACAACATCTTCATCACTACCCGAAACATTATCACTCCCATCAACACCATCAATTAGTCAAACTTCACCGACACTCCTTAACTTAACTTTTCCAAACAATCTCGACGCAAGATACCGAGAACAATCATTAACAAATATTCCTTGAAGATTAGATTGGAATACATTTACAGCACCTCCACCATTATTTGGACAACATCAAGAAAGTAACCGCCTTCATAACTGGGCACTTAATAGATTACAATATCGCCAAGATATTCACAACGATATCCGTGATCACAATATTCAAATACTCCAACAAAACAGTTTACAATTAAAGTTTGAAATCACAGTTAAGTTAAACAATATTACCCAACATCCCTACCCATTAAACCCACCTAACATAACAGCTCAATCACTACCACCACCGTTTATAACTACTGAAGTAATATATAAATACGACAGATATACCAAAAACACAATTGGCTACATTACATTTTATAATCCATACTCAGGATTATCATACACATGTATATTCTAAAATTATTAATTTTTCTCCAACTCCTTTTTCTAGTAATCTCAAATCAAAACATAAACCCTTCCCCCCGTACAGGACCACAAGATTTATTAGTAACACATTACGATTGTGAAGAAAATGAACAAAAAACACTACACAAATATGCAATAAATCAAGTATCACAATGTGAAACAGAACCACAAGCTATAGAAACCACAAATGTAATAGCAACACTCTATTCAAAAGCCCGAGCAACAACAGTTACAGGTTATAAATTCACAGCAACATTTTCCGAAAAGAAAGTACATTGTTCACAAGTCTCGAACGGAAACAAAAACCGACTTGACCATGAATCATTCTATCAGAGTAATATAGAACGTCTTTTACATCTCAATCCCGACGATTGTAAAAATGAATTACTTAGACTAAACATCACACAAAATAAAAACTCCGAAAGAAAGTTAGTTAACTTTCAAGTTTTTTCAGACTCTGTACATCAATCACAACTTGAAAGACACCAAGGACATATAAAACTAGACGACAAATACCCGTATAACGGCGCACACGGACGATTAACCTATGACCTACACGATAAACATTGGATACCACACATTGGTATAAATAACCCATCAAACTGCAAAGCAGATACAAAAAATAAAGGATACCAAGAAATAATGTTTTTCGATTGGAAAATACAACTCGAAAAAATACAACTCACACGAGATTTATCAGATAATACAATGATCTATCAAGGAATCCGATTACCTTGTAAAAATGATCAAGGTTATTGCGACCCTACAACGAGAACACAAGCAACAATTGTTTGGTTCCCCGAAGATACATGTACGACATCTAAGTAGCAAGAATACACGCTCGTATGATAAAATTTCACGAAAAATACTTTATACAATCAATTCCATATGAACAAGTACATCCATCACGAAAACAAAGTACTAATTTTAGAAACATACACAATATAGAAAATAAATTGACACGTTTTCAAATATATCAAGAAACAGAACTTGCATGTAAATACAGGAATCCACTTCACAGAACACAATACTCTGAAATATTAGTTGAATACGAAAAAGGATTCGACATGACCACTGGAAAAATAAAACTTGACCCATATGCCACAGGTCATCCTCCAAACGAAGGAACATCCTATATACCAGTTAATTTTGAAAAAAGCAACGGACAACCTGGTGGACATCTAAAACCCCATGACACCAGAAGCACACGCTTACAAGAATTATCACTAATGAATACTACATATTTCGGTAATATCCACTATGATATTCATTTAGATATGAAACTAGATTATACAATTAGCCGAATTTTTCAAGAAATGTCACTCTCCGAATTAGAAACACTACACCAACTATGCGAATTAGAACGAACACAAATATTACAATCACTTGCACTAGCAGTATTAAAAATACCCTATGCAGGATACTTATTATCTGGAAATAGATCAAATTTTTTAGACTATGAAGGAAACATCTTATGGTTTTATACTTGTACTAAAAAAGTATCACCACTATACGTTTTTGAAGATAAACGATGTTATAAAAGAATCCCTATCTTTTATAAGAATAAAGTACATTTCGTGGATACACTTTCACGAAGAACCTATTTCTGGGATACCGCAGTCCCATGTGGATCAGAAAACAGCCACAATGTAGTACAACTAAACCCTGATGAAAATAAATATTATCTTCTCACTCCATATCCCACATTAATGCAATCACTCAAAAAATTTTCACCAGAAAGCATTCGCGCTATTGCTCGAAACCCAAATATAGACTTACAATCAATAGGAATATATTCAAAATCAGATATTCAACATCACATTAAAACACAACAATTCCAAGAATTATTAACACAAATGGACACTATACAAAGACAATCAATAGACCAAAATTTACGCAAACTTGCAGAAACCGCAGGATTTGCAGACATCTATACGCAAGACTATAGCGGATATTTTAAGGACATTAAAGATTATTTATATCTAAACGGTGAAAAATACCGTCCCCAAGATATATCACCAATTAACATTTTTAGCTTTGTTACACTCAAAAATGAGATCCTCAATTTTCTAGGATGGCCCTACTACATCTTAGAAAAATTGACTATTTTATACGCAATGTTTAACTTTATTGGATTTCTTTTCTCACTTTTAAAAGGAATTTACAACACATGTGCTATACACACACAAGTAAATAGACAAGCAAGCGTAGCACGCATACTCTTTGCAGGATTTTTTGGAATTTTTTCTACATCTATAAATAAAATTCTTTTAGACGCACAAATAAAAGAATATAACACAAAAATAGCAACACGACAAAACACATACGACGAAGAACATAACAATGTAGACATAACGCCAACGGCACCACAATTACCACCCCTACCAAATAACCATCCACTATCCCTAGTCCCACGAAATTTTCGAAATTTAGCAATCACACATAATCCAAATTTTCGACTCACCACATCACAAAGTCCCATCCAACATATAATGACACACCAGTCACAAGATGATAATACTTATGAACAAATTATTGAACAACCCCATACCACCGCTTTTCAGTCTCAAAATAATCATTTTTTTAGCCCACGATGAGCCGCCAACTTGGATCACTACACCGATCAAATTCCCACCCAACCAATCTTACCTCTCCAATCCCAATAATACCACTTTTTGCTTTTCCGCCACCCGATTTTCCATCTAGTAATGTAACATCAGGCATGAATTCCGACACTAATTCACACATCTCAGTTTTATACTCCATCTCACAACTCAATAACCCGAATATTGAAACCCCCGATGAATTTGCCGACTCAGAACCATCCCCATCCAATAATTTTCATAACTCTTCTAATTTTTCTCAACCCCCTTTTCAACCCATATTATCCAATAACCCTGACCCAATCACTCCCACACCCTCTTATGCTTCCCAAGTTACCCCAACCTACTCCTCATATCATTCTGACCAATCATCTCATTCTCCAGACACCCCCCGAATCTCCCCAGAGCTAGATAATTTTATAACCCTCCAACAACAACCCTACCACCTTCACACCCCAACCATAAACCAAATCTCTTCCACAATAGATTCATCCAACCCCCCTACCCCTACACCCTCTTCAAATTATACTGAATCATTAGCACCATCATCCACATCAACTGAATCTTCACTCAACACTAATAGAGCTTACCGCACTTTTAAAAGAAAGTTCCCCAACCATCCTTTCCCAGCAAAACCAGGAACAGCCCGTGAATACATCAACCACCCCAAGCATACTAACACAAAAGAATTTTTAGCCATCACCTTACCCTCATTCCCACAATACACCTTAAACACCCCCCACGACACTAACGAAACACGCAACTTTGTAGATGAATACGTTTTAATGCCCACTCTCTCTTGGACCTCATATTATCATTTTACTAACCCTCTTTGCTTACCTTTATCTAGCACTCACATCGATATAGAGCGAAATACGGACATGCTATATCGACTCACTACACCACTAACCGCTAGACAATTTACTTACGTTGGATATAAAAAATCACTAAAAACACACACTGCACCTAGAGCTAACGAATATACACTCGAATACTATGATCACAACATCATCAGAGCTAACCAAGATCAATTCTTAGACGACGATCGCTTCGCTAATCCACAAATCACCGAGAAATTTTTCATCAAGACACCATATATATTTACACTAAACATCTTCGACCGAAAGTTTGATCACATTATTTCAGAAGCACTAACAGACACACAAGCATACGAAAGTTTTAAAGAACGCTTCCAAATATTTTCACTAACCTTTCATTTCCTTGCACCACACGAAAGAGATTTGCACTGCTCACACGATATTATGTTGCGCACTAAACAAACCCACACATACAGTTATTATCGTTTCATCCAAAATCACTTTGACCTACACACACCCTCTAGACAACCACACCATCGTTTTCAATTCATTAATTCAAAATACACTTCACCATTTTTCCTAAATTTCACATATTGTATTAAAGACACTAACCTCCATGGTATTCTTCGTAATTATGACCCCATAACCCAAATGTACATCTTCTGCCCCATCACCAAGACCTTCAACGCCGAAGAATCCCGACCCTTCCTTATCCCGCACGAGTTTGTACAGCCTATAGAAATCCCAATTTTAGAATTCATCCACAACACTAAATTCAATCATAAATTATATAATCTAATCCAAAACACACCTTACGAGTTTGCAGTTGGCACTGAAGAACTAACCACCATTAAAGCACTTCAATTGCTTTGGCCACTGCTTCAAACTAAAAATATCATCCGCATTTTAGCTAAATTACTAACAACTTCAGATCTCATCCACGACATCTTCCCCCACGGTTTCTCCCCCGACGACTAACAGGTAAGTATGAATTATACATATTACTAACTAATTAAAATATTAGAAACTCACCATTCTTTATCCATGTTTTCTTTAGATTTTTAGCCTTCATCCGACAATCACCTACAAAAACCACAAAAGACAAATAAAAATCGCAAATTTCATCAAACAATTTTCAAAAATTCTTTTAATCTCTTACACTTATAAATTTATAAATTTAATACCAATGCAGTAAATTCATTTATAAAATTTTCCCCACAAGCAGTAAATCTAATTATGATGAAAATTTGTAACTTAAAATTCCCCCATAACTAGCAGTAAATTTCCAAATTCTATGCAGTAAATTAATAAAATGCAAATGCAGTACAAACCTTTTGATATTTTCATTCATTCGCACAGAAATTCTATCCACACTCGCACAGCTCGCCCACGAAGAATTGTTTAAAATAATGAATTTCAGTTTCAAGTTTTCACACTCAACAATTCTAACATAAGATAACATGTTTCAAACTTTCCTTTAACCCGGTTGGAAAGGAATCATATACTAAACAAAACTAACCAACGCAGCTTACTAAATACCACAAATCATAGAATAACAGCATGACTAAGAAAAGGAAACCAACGGTACCCAAACCGGATTAACCCAGTTTAAAACTGGATAAATTATTCTTTTGAAGACTATTTTAAGTCTAAGAAAGAAATAATAAAACACAAAAAAGTCGAAAGACAAACCCATACCACAAACAATTTGATTTTTGAAAAAAGGACACAACCAACAAGACATAAGAAAAAACCACAACAACTCAACATAAAACGTTGTCACATAACAGGACCCCTCACAAAAACCGCATGAAATCATACTCCCACTCCTGGCCTAACCCACCAGGAAGGACGTCCTGAGCATGCTCTATAGCCGGCCTAACCCACCGCGCTACATCCACGCTTTGTGACCACACTCCTATTTTTAATAAGAGCTACTCAAGGGTGAGTAACTCTTCAAAATAACCGAACTAAAACAAAAAGCTTTTGTGAAAACAACTAACTAAAATCATAATTAAAAAATATTAAACTAATAAAAGTTTTATAAAATGTAAATTACATTATGCAATACATAGATCAGAATACAACATCAAGGACGAACATCTAAAGACAAAACGACCCCACTACACTCGAGAGAGAATGGCCAACTACAATCGATATGCCACTCACAATCACAACTCAAAGGATTTAGAGTACGACTTGACTTCGCAGAAAAGGACTTCATTGAACTAGACCAATGACCACCTCGATGTTCAAGTATACGTACAGATCCGAGTAACCAGGCATCCCCTCCACGCACAATCTCCACGCCATTCCCAAACTAGATCAGACACAAAAGAAGTTCTCCACGAAGAACAGAAAAACCTGACATAGCCAACCATTCTGAAATCAGATTTGAGTTTGTTGCAAAGACTTAGTCGTTGTCACTAGAAGACACAACGTCTTATGTCTCTAACTCCAGCTTCCTGGAACTTCTCTAACAAAGAGGAAACGGAAGAAAATTATGATGTTCGCCAAAAACCAACGTCCATCATCCATCCTTCGAATTGCAGAAGAACTATTCTAAAAAACTCTGTAAAACCCGGATGGGTGGAACCTGATCTAAACTATATTTTATGATTGGATAAATTAGATATTTTACCAATGTAAAGTATTTAGTATTAACCAATCATGATCCATCTAACTAACAACCCACTTATTTGTAAGTGCTGAAGTTACTTGTAATTTCAGCACCAGAGAGATTTGATTTAACTTAGAAATTAGTTGGACTCTCCCGAGTACTTCAGCAGCCGCAATAAACCAGTATACCCTAGATCTATTGAGCCTAGCAGAGACTAGTTAAACAACCTGAGACTAGATAGTATAAGAGTAAGATTAGGATCGGTATTAGACTAAGAAGTTGCACGAATCTATCCGGCCGAAAATAAGATAGCGTGACGAGCAGACGGTGTACCCTATCCAAAATTACTCTATGAGTTATACACCCCAGTCATAACTCATACATGCAGGGGCGGATTACACACTCAATTCAATCTCTATCTCTCTCTCTCTCTCTCTCTCAAATATATCAACTCCAAATACCAAATACATCACCCCTAGCTGAATATATCACTCCAATGGCTCCCACCAGAACACCCCTTACACTCTCATGAAACTGATTCAGTTCATTTGTGCTGAAACAAAACATTTGATCTAACCTCAAAAAATCTGTTTACCATAAGACAAATGAAGCGTTTCATTTTTATAAAAAAGACGGTGATAGGTAAATAAGACGAAATGTCATTAGAACGACAGTACAATAAAACGATAAATAAGCTTTACTATATCTAAAATAAGCAGTTCGAATTTGAGCGGCTTGAATTTCTCAGAAATACAATGTGGAGAATTGCGTTGTCGACTTAAAAGCTACCCTCTTATTGACCATACACAAAAAAGCCGCATAAATTCAACAGATGCCAAAATGCATTTCGTACCACTTGCGACACAAAACCAGAAAACTGCTAAGCAGAGTTGGAACCGGGCCCGGACTTTTTGCGGGCCGGGCCTCATTTTTAGGACCAGCAACCGGAACGGGGCGAGCCCGAGCCTGACTTTCAAAAGAGGTCACACCTTTCAAGCATCACTTCACCTCTGTTGAGGCTGCCGTTGACACCTTTCGGGCTTCTTTCACACCTTTTAGAGTCCATTGACACCTTTTGATGTATTGACAGTTTGCTGCACCGAGACTCAACGACACCTCTGTGATAGGGTATAAAAGGCACATGTTCTTTTTTCTGGGAGCTACTTATTTCCGGGAGCTACTTCTACAACTATTGATACTTCTCAAGGAGTATTTTCTGCATCTAGTCCTCATAAGCAAATGGAGATTCAAGGTACTCCATACTACTGAAATACACGTGAGAGTCACACAACTCACGATGAATTTGATTTGTCTGACGCCATTGAGTCTCCTCCTCACACTCCAACTGCAGAAAAATTACAAAACACTACTTCCCCCACTCCTGACAGTTCGATTAAACTTTTACCACATCATTCTGCATCATCTAATCAAGTGAGCAATAATCTGCAAGTGATCAAGAAAATTTTACTGCTTTGGAACTTGACATTCCTACAACTAATAGGCCTGGTCGGATTATTCGAAGACCAGCATGGCACTAGGATTACGATTTTTCTAATGATGATAACTGTAATTTTGCAATGGCTGCTAGTGTCAATGGCAATATTCCACTCAATTATGAGAAAGCAATTTCGTCATCTGATGTTGAAAAATGGCAGATTGCAAGGCAAAATGAATTAAATAGTCATCTAGAAAATAAAACATGGATCCTTGTGCCTTTACATCCTGGAAAACCATTAACAAAAGGCGAATGGGATTTTGATATAAAGCGTGAAAGCGGTGGCTCAATTGAACGATATAAGGCACGTTAGGTGGCTAAGGGATTTAGTCCAATTTATGGTCAAAATTATACTGATATTTTTTCACCTACAATTAGAATGACAGTTATTCGCTCTTTAATAGCCATTGTAGCATTACATGGTCTAAAAATGCGGCAAATTGATGTCAAAACAGCTTGTTTGAAATCTTCTATAGAGGATGAAAATTTCATTGAGCAACCTCGTGGTTTTGCGTCTGGTGAACTTGTTGTATGCAAGCTCAATTAATGTATTTCCGGTTCATAGCACGCGAGTCGAGCTTGGAATGAGTTTTTTCTACCAAAAATTTTATTGGAAATTGGATACTTAAGAAGATCTGTAGACACCTATTTTTTTATCCTAAGAAAATGAGTTTCATTGCTATGTATGTTGATGACCTGATAACTTTTGATGTTGACAAAAACTCAGAATAAGAGCTGCTTGCTAACCTTCGTACGCAAGTTCGCATTGAAGATAAGGGCGTTCCTGAATGGTTCGTGGGAAAATTCACGTTGGTAAAAATTGTATAATACTTTTTCAAGAAGATACAATAAAAATATTACCAAAAAATAGAATATGCAAAAACTCAAACCGGTTTATGAACCTGTGGTTACAACCAAAAAATGCAACTGATGATTAACTGATCGTTCTCTTTTTCAGCAGTTAGTGGGAGCGTTATTGTATTTAGCTGTAAGCACTAGGCCGGATATTGCTTTTGCAGTAAACATACTCTCAAGCGTGCAGAAGTCCGACAGTGCAAGATTTTATTGCAGCAAGAAAAGCACTACGCTATTTAAAGGGCGCGAATTTTTCATTTACTTATTCAAGACCTCATAATTGTCTAGATAATTTTGCGTTCAATGATGCCGATTGCGCAGGTGACGTAAAGACCAGAAAGACTGTATCTGGCATGGTTATTAAATTAAACGAGTCAGACTCACCGGTGTTATGGCGAACTGCTAAACCACCTTCGGTATCATTATCTACATGTGAATTGGGGTATATGGCTCTATCGAGCTTGGCTAAGGAAGTTTTGTTACTGAAACCTGTATTTCAGAGTGCTAACTTAAATACTACTATCCCTATTTTGTTTAGTGACAACCAAGGAGCAATCTGTGTAGCTCATGAAACATCTTCGAGATTGAGAGCCAAACATATCGATATGAAAAACACTTCGTTCGGGAACAACTACGCTGTGGTAAGAAGACGTTAAAATATCTTCCTACTACAATTATGTTTGCTGATATTTTGACAAAAGGACTGCCACGAGTTCGTTTGACGCAGAAAAGCAAGCTTCTCTTCGGAAGTGCCTACTGAGGGATAGTGTTTAAATACTCGTCTGCGATTGGTCAAATTCGAGACACGGTTGTTTAAACCAAAAAACTCTTAACGAAATTTTAATTACTATATTCTAGAAAGGAGTGAAACAATATTGACTAAAGACTTTGATTTTGTTGATTTTGACTTTACCCACTTTAATGGAAAATGAATTATAAGAAACTCTTTCAATTTGAGACATCGCGAGCTACTATTTTAAGAGTGCCTTTGGCTTAACTTCTGCCATGTCTTGATGCTGAGTGCGCGAGTACTGCTAATACATCGCCAACAGAAGCCGATCTCCTTTCAAGAGATGAATCATTTTTTGGAGGAAAGTAATGCTCTAGCTGCAAACAATCTGACTGAGTCTCGCTTCTTTCTTTTTTTTCGGGCGTTTTTCCACTGGAAACTATCGTTTTTTCATCTAATTTGTCATATCTATTCCATTTAAACATGAAAGCATGTACTCGATGCCATTCCTTTCAATTTCACTCTGTCCTATTTTCATTCGAAGCGAAAACTATAAATAGCAATCTTTAGGATTTTCACTTGACCTTTAAGAAACAGGAGTCAGAAAAAAACTATTTACACATAGACGAAGCTTCGCTTCACATACACCAGCGAGAACACGGCAAAAGCAGCTCTATGAAAAGCAATAATAAAAATGGCTCCAATTAGTAAACTTTCGGCAACACCTCGGCTTCCAACCTGCGACCTAGAAATTATGAGTCTCTTACACTAACCACTCAATCAAGAACACTTTATATATCACAAACACAAGGCACAATTCAAACAGAGAACAGATGCAAGGCTATTTACAATGATACAAAGAAACTTCCGAATAAGTGAACATTTTTATTTGCGAGTTAGGTTAGAAAAAAAGAAAAGAAAATAATTTATTTCTCTGATTCAAAAATTACATACCAGAATTTTATACATTTCCAAACAAGAGGGTTCCTACACTTACACTATTGCTCGCAAGCCTAAAAACGGATAGCTCAATCAAATTCCACTAGAATCAGAATGATAAAGTCTAGTTTGCATTACAACAATTACTTGGCTGAGAATGCTTGACGGAACTATTTTTAAACTGCTATTTTATCAAGCGGATTGAAGATGATGGAAAAAAATGTTTTTTTTGAGCAATAGGTCAGCAATTCAATCATAAAAATTTGCTTCAAATGGTGGAGAAGCCCTGGGAACACCATGCTTGTGCATTTCATCAAGGCGAATCGTGCGAATTGAGCTTTTCCTTTTCAATTATGCGATGTCATCTGACAGACAATGAAGATGACAGAAACGAGCTCACAGTAACCTTCAATTCGAGATTCGTATAACAATTCGACTACCTTATTTTTGTTTCTATGTTAAAAAACTGATGACGAACACATTGCAGTCGAGCGGAACACTCTCATCAAACCCATCGGAGGAACAGTCGACCTTCGAGGAGAAACCAGGCGATAACGGGAGCTAGGCACTTAACATTCATAATCCAGGACGCCCTACAGAACGACCTGGAGTCAAATCCAGGTCCGTCGTCGAAGTGGAATTGCAAAGTGCCAAGCAGCAGTCACACAGAAGACGTGGTCGGTTAAAAGCAAGGTTTGGAGCAAGTGGATACACTGGGACTGCTCCAATTTGGGCGAAAACGACTGTTGGAACACGGAGTTTCTTGGCGACTGCTGCACACTGACCAGAGAACCGTCGCCGGAACCAGACCAGAACAGTAAAATGCTACGAAGAATGGGACATCGGAAAAGAAGAAGGAAACGGAGGATAATCCTGCGTGATGAGAAATGGACTAATACCGCGAAGACCCTTGGAAAGCACAGATTTACTGAAGCCTGGACATGGAATGTCAGGAAGGCGAGGTCCAGCTTTCCGAGGAGAGAGAGATTCTGCGAGATGCTAAGAGTTGTGGCAAAGACAAAAGCAGAAATAGTACTCTTATCGGAGATGCAAGAAGACACCCCAAGCATAAAGTGGATCAAGTCAAGAGAAATAAATGGGGTGCTAGTCCAAGCAGCGGTGTCTTCTTACGGGATACGTGGGCAAAAGAACTGGAGCGAACTAGGATGCCAAAGAGTCTGCCAACCGCTATGGAACTGCGCACCGGACGAGTTCTGTCATACTGCTACTGCATCCGAAAGGAACAAAATATTTGAGCCTCCTCAGGGGGTTTCTGATGACTCTAGCGCTGAAGAATCAGGAGTAAGACGAAGTTCTAGACAAACTAAGAGTAAAGAGCCAAAGCCATTTGGAGACCCAGTCAAACATTTCATCAAGGAAGTATCGGAGGAGTTGTCAGGGGGAGCACTTCTCAAGGCTCACTCCAGGAATACCGGAAGAGACTAACAGACTTCCAAGAAAGAAGTGACATGCCCGTAGAGTCCAAATTACATATACTAGAGAGAGATTTATTCCGGAGAAAATTCGGCTATGCAACGCTGGACAAAGGAACGGATTGGAATCCTTGCTGGAGAATCAACCTCGAAGAAAACTAAGAATTGAAAATACAACCTACTAATCTTCCAAATTCAGAAACTATCTGTGAACTGAGTGTATTAAACTCTTTTTAACATAAATTATTTCATATATTGAAAAATTTATTTTCCTCTTGAGGGGGGTATGTCATACTGCTACTGCAATAGAAGTAATTGCATGATGTAATACTAACCTTCAGTGGCATCAATTATTATTATTATGATGTTTCCAAGGTGATGTGTGCAGTGACAATGACACACAGCTAAGAACTCAGAGTTTTGATTCTGCAGTATCACTCTCAGTGACTAACTTTAGAAAAAGAAAAGAAAACTTAATTCAAGTAAACCAGAATACATTCTTGAATTATCATTAGTTTTTCACCCGATACCGCATAGGATATCACAAGTTCAAAGAGTACCGAGAAGAAGTCAACAGCAAGCTCCAGGCCAAAAAGACCAGTGAGATCTTGATAGCAGGCGGCGACTTCAATGCGACAGTTAGAGATACTCAGGTAAGGGAAGCTGATGAAGCGGCGGGCCATTTCGGCCTTGGAAAGACAAATGCAGCGGGGAGAAACCTGACTGATTGGTGTCATGACTCATGAGCATCAGTTATGTTGGGTAAACAGCTTTTTCTGGCACAGCAACCGAGGCACCTGGAGAAATCCGGCATACAAGTCATGGCACGAAATAGATGGGTTTGCCATGAAACAGTCGCAGAGAAGCCGCATCGCCAGGAGTAAATCTGCAAAATAGTGTAGAGTACCAGGTAAACCAAACCGTGGGCGGGCTGTTATAAACTGGGACATGCTCAGGGAACTTGGACCGAAGAATCAGTAAGAACCCAAGGTTGACGAGAAACTACACAAACAACAGGGCGAAGTTGATTAGAAAACTGACAGCTATTGCGTCTAGCACAGCCAAAGAAATATGTGGCACAAGACGGAAGATTGAGGAGTCCAACAGCGAGGCTACAATCAGACACTGGAGAGAGGCCGGGAAGAGTGCCAGGAGGCAATTCCAGAGCGATAAGAAATGCTGGCAAGAAGATTGGTGGCTAAGAGTGGTGGAAGAGGCAAAAGATGCTGAGGGTTCCTGCGACACGCGGAAGCTGTACCAGACTTCAGGAAGTATCGGGGTCAAGGACACACAAGCCATTGAACACACAAACCTCAAAAAGAGACCGATATTATGGAGGATCTTGGAACTAATTGGTGTAACACCCAAAGTAATGACAATCATCCGAGGCCTTCATGAAGGCACTTGTTATAAGGTGAAAGGCCGAGAGGGGCTTAGCGAGAAGTGGCTACCACAACAGGGCTGAGGGAGGGTAGTGCAACTTCCCCTATCTTATACAACAGCTATCACACGCAAGCAATCAGAATTGCCCAGAGGAAAAGAGGGGAAATTTCAGCGGCAAATGGTGAAGAATGCGGGCTGGAATGAAGTTGGCGGCTAGGCAGCAACCTGTCGCCGATAGACAAACGAAAGGCAACAAGAAGCAGTACGCAACAAAATTTCACCATCACTGATTCGCTATTCGCGGACGACTCAACCCTAGTGGACTGGAACACCGAATTAAAAGATGGGAAAACCGCGGTCAAACTGGCATTAGCACAGTTTGAAAAGAAATGCCAAGACGGAAAAGAGGAGAACATATGCTTTGCCACTGAAACTGCCAACAAAACCCGAATGCTGGAGACAAGGATCGGAAAACAAGACGATAGAGCCGCTCGAATCAAACGAGGCCTCTGCACCTGACTCAAAGTAAAGCGCTGGCTGTGGAAATCAACGTTGCCGAAAAAGGCCAAAGCGCTGATAGTGCAAGCGACAGTGGAGGGGACAAGGCTGTTTGACTCAGCAGCACGGCCGTGGTCAACCACAGATACGAACAAGTTGCAGAGTGTGGTTGACAAAGCATACTGGTTTATCTGGAATGCGGCGCGTGGACTCGCCTTGCAACTTATGTCAGAGACCAACACGAATAGCTACCAGGCAAGGAAAGAACTGGAAATTGTATCGCTGCCGTGCAGAATGAAGAAAAGAGCATTAGAACGAATCGGCCACGTGTTGCGCATGCCCAAATCCAGGATCGTGAAACGTACAGTCCGTGGCCACTGGAAGCGATAACCTACACAAAAGGTTGCCTCAGCAATGGAACCATTGCATACTGGCGCAGGCTCTTCAGTGAAACCGGGAAGGTCTGGATGGCTCTGGAGAACCTGACGCGGGATCGGAAGAGGTGGAATGCGCTGATAAGAGAGTGCACCGCTTTCATCGAAGAATATGAAGCACAGATGTGTAATGTGTGTAATGTCAGCAGCAGAGACCCGAAGCCAAAAAGATCCCAATTTGCGACTGAAGACAGAAAACAAGGTTTTAGGGGTCGGTGGGAAGGCTGTGACAGCAGTTGTGCCAAAAAGTCAGGCAGGACACAACACGAAAGAAAAACACATCAAAAACAGCACTCGGCGTTCGCATGTTCCAGTTGTCAGTGAGTATTCAAAGAGAAAGGGCCAAGGACGAACCACGAACGAGAGAAAGGGCCAAGGAGAAACCAGAGCCTAGCAATCGCGTCAACCGTGACATCTGTGGCACCGAGCCAAGCTCCACGAACATCGCCAGACACACAAGAAACAAACATCCCAAGGAGTGGAGTAAGCGTTGCGTAAGTCCCAAAATCTAGGACCCCCAGGGGTCGTAACAGAAAGAAGAAGAAAGAACAACCCACCATTATAAGTTCGTACTTCATTCGACTTTTTTGCAGGTGTAGAAGGGATCTAAATGGAATATTTGACAATTACCGTGCAATTGTGTGTATGTATGGATTATTATGGATTCCGCCCTGAGGGCCCGGAATTACTCCCTTAAACAAGATGATTTGCTGTTCAAATTCTAAAAAGTACTGGAGATAAGTTCGTTTCAAAGTGTCTCCATGAAAAGAACAGAATTTGTTTTTTCAGCCCTATTCCGTCTGTGAATTTAACGCTCCTTGGTAATCTGTAGATAGGCGCACCTGCTCTGAAGCAGATATTCTGCTCGTATTTGAATAGTCGTGGTTTCTTGTGTTCGAAGACGATGTCAGTCTCTGACCTCAAATCACGAGCTGAGTCTTTCAAATTCACATAATCGCTACCAACGAAATCGTACGCGCCATTCAGACATTTGTCCAGTATTTTGTATTCTGGTTAAACCAATTGTAATTTAAATTGTTGAACTTGTTTAAACCGGAACACAAAATACAACAAGGATATTTGGTTACTTTGCAAGTAGGACAGAAGGTTCCGACCATACTCTTGAGAAAAATACACAATTTAGTTTTTCAAATTAGAAACGTTTTTTCTGTGTGGTGCAATAAACATCTGATTAAAAAAATTGAAAATAGGCATATTCGACAGTCATAGTAAAATCGGCCAATTAGTAGACAGATTTTGTAGAAAATGACTAGAAAATTGAAAAAAAAATAAAAACTCGATAAACTAATTTTACTCGAGTAAAATAAAATTTCATGGCTTAAATTAAACATAAATAAGCTATTGAAAATCTGCTCGCTCACCGTATTAGCTCGAAATAAAAAAAAATCAAACCTGTTTTTTGTCGACACTGAGAAAGTTCAACTGAAAATTTTAAGGTCCTTCGAATCATGACCGAAAGGGCTTCAATATGATATACCACTCGACCCATTCGGATTATTTTTTTCCTGATTTTGCGAGGAAAACAAAAAGAAAACTTTAAAACTAAAACACACCCGAATACTAAGTTCTTCCCCATTTTTTTCAAACAGTCGGAACAAAAAACAAGTATACAACGAATTAAAGAGACAGTCCACTAAGTTTAACCAGGCAAATTCCCCTTTATCTGCTACTCGCGAGGCGGATCAAAAAGCACAGTGATCTATGAGCAGAAAAACTGAAAAATATTAACATTTTTAAGCTATTCGGTAAAAAAAATTGAAATGTCAATATTACAGAAGAAACGAAGTTATTATACTTGATTTGAGAAATTTGATGTATAATTTTCGAATAATCAATTACTCAATTAATGTATAAATTAATCATTTACTGGGTAGTTTTGTCAATTATCATAATTTTATTACTCATTACCCCGTACAAACCAATAATTTTCTGCTTTCAGACCCTTTCTAATCTTGGACCACTCTGCTTATTGGCTGTCCAACAGCTTCTCAGTATCCAAAACTTCGTGAAAATAAGTTTTAACGGGACTGCGGTCTGTATTTAGACAGCCGAGTAGTAGTAGTATTCATACTCGTCAGTAAGCAGACAATTACCATATTAATCAATCAGAATCGAGATGAGAAATCAAATTTACGAAATAAATAATTATTAATTATTAACTTCTTCCTTGTCTCGATTTTGATTTGTTATTACAGTATTAGTCTAGTTACTGACGAGTCTGAATACGCGGTTGTCTAAATACGGCTAAGTAACCGTTTTAAAGTTAGTACTATATTACAAAATGGTGGTTACATAGCAGTATTTAGACAACCGCGTATTCAGACTCGTCAGTATTTAGACAAATACTGTTTCAACCAATCAGAATCGAGACAAAGAAATTAATTTTTTTTTTAGTCAACAGTTAATTAAAATTTGTATCTGAAAAATACAGAACAGAAACAGACACTTTCAATATAGTAAAAACGCACAGCATCAAACCATCCAAAACGGTGTGCAACGACAGGCCGAGTTGTGGTACTCGGGAACCGTGAACAAAGAAATTAATAAATAATTATTATTTATTTTGGATTATTTATGTCTTTTCTCGATTTTGATTAGTTCATACAGGGGACCGACCTTTTACCAGGTGACGTCCCATTTGTACCAACGGTCATTTGTACCAAAATTATTCAACTCGATTTCTGATTGGTCGAATTGTGAGCCAACGAAATATTACATTAATTTTCTACTGTTCAAACAGAAGAAAACTAAACAGCAGAATAGTGACTGCCGCAGTCGCGCCGTGTTGCGAGCTTGCCAACAGAGGGTAGCACTCTACACAAAAATTAGAGCCGGTTATTGCCGCGAAGCGTCGACGCGCGCGTAGCACGCCCACCGGCGACCTTAAACCAAGAGCTTAAAGTAGTCGGCTTAATAGTCTTAGGCCAATTGAATATTTTTGGTGCTAACGCAATTGATTTTTTATTTTGGTACAAATGGGACTGATTTATCATTTTGGTACTTGTGAATACCCACCCTTCCAGACCGACCTTTTACCAGAAAAGTTATAACATGGACCTTTTACCAGACTCGATAAACAAATTTGATTGACAGATGTATTGACGCCGTTTAGTCTGGTTAAAGACCATGATTTCACGGTTTTCTCAGCTAAGCTTTGTTTGTTCTAACCGCTTCCTTTGTGAATCTTCCACTAACTTAAATTTATCTCAATTGAAATAATGCATTGTGGTCTGGTAAGAGGTCGGTCTGTTAAAAGACCTAGCCCCGTTCATACAGTATTTGTCTAAATACTGACGAGGATGAATACGCGGTTGTCTAAATACAGGCTGCACTCCCAAATAGTGATAATGATCCTCCAAATCCAAATAGATATTCAGACTTTTCAGTTGCTGCGAAAAAATCAGACATTTCCCCTCCAAACGAATTATTGTTAAGAAGAAAACTAGTTTTGAAAAAAGAACAAATACGTCTGCTGTTTTATCTTTCACGATGTAAATTTTGTATAAACTTTTAAAATCTATATTTGATACTAAAAAACCAAATAAGAACAAAGCTTGATCCAATAGACTTGATGTAACACACAACAAAGATTCTGAAGAGACGCTGAAACAAATGCACTATGACATGACGACACCAGACTTTTAGAATTAGTTTAGTTCTTCATTTGTTCATTTGTTATAATCTAAATGTACAAATTGCTGTCCATTCTGATTTACATACATGATATCTGTTCTATCTTGAATTTTAATTCAATTTAAATTCGGAGAGAGACTTTAAGGTGGAATGAATAAAGCTAAACTAACCAGGCTTAGTGCCTTCTAAGAAAACAATGTGCAATTCGACCAGAATGCCGTCAGAAAATGGTTCGTCAAACGAATTTTATTTAGCCTGGTTCGATTTAAGAAAGAGCAGTTTCTACGATTAACCGGGCAAGGGTCACTTTTGGATTACATGTTTATTTTCAAAATTTTTCTACGTATCAGCAGGTCAAAAGCATCATAGTAACCAAGGTTACAGTCAGAAGTCCCTTCATCACATATTCCTGTCAAAATCCTTGGAATTGTTGTGATAAACTTATTAAATAGATTCCTCTTCCCTCGTTCAAACTGTGTGTTTTCAGAAAAGTTGTAGCTAGGAACAAGAACACCTTATTCGAAACGAAAAAAGTCCCGTCCGTTCCTAGCTAGTGTAACATTCGCCCGGAAGATACATATCGACGGATAACAAAACTAAGTCTTAAGACGACTGGCTAGCGTCTAAACAAAGCTTTGCATGTTTTTCACCGTCTCTACCAAGCCAGTACTTTTCGGTGGTCTTTTCCAACATCGGGTCGACAAAAACGTTACTGTTCTCCGGCTTCGACCAGAACGCTCAAATTAACTGAATTACATGCAAAAATAGTGAGCTCATGGCTGGGTCTCAGTATCCCCAGACCACGAGGTCACTCCTAAAAACAGGGCTACTACTTATTATATTACTATTGTTTTTGTTCAGTAGATAAAAATCATCATCTCCATCGAAGATGGATCAACCCTTTCCCCCCCAACTCTCAGCACCTCATCCTTGTCAAAACTAATTCAAATATCAGTTAAATTCAAGTCAGGACATGACAGGATGCTAAAAGTTTATCAGAGTTAATAAAAATCTCCGTCCCTGAAACCTTCAATATTATCAAAAGACTCAACACAGCATCAAAAAAAGTAGCCTTTAAAAATACTCATACTAATAACCGCAATCTTGAAAGACTTAAAAACCTTGTAGATCATTTATCCGAATTAGATCAGGAAAATTTCGAAGAATCAACTTTCAAGGGCAGAAATTTCTCAAAGCTCCAAAAATACTTTAAAAGCATACGAAAAAACTCAAGTACTCCAAAAACAATGTACTGGAATGAAAAAACCGAATCAACAGAGCACGGTAAAGCTAATCTTCTAAACAATTACTTCGTAAGCGTTTTTAACATTCAACAGAATGAAAACATTTTACCAATAGCTGAATTACCTGGCTCAATCAAAAGCTTCAATTTCTCTGAAAATGAAATATACGACATCCTTAAAACATTAAACCTCCAAAAAGCAAGAGGACCAGATAGACTCGGTAACACAGTCCTAACCAATTTAGCAGGTAGCATAACTTCATCTCTAAAACTGATTTATAACACCATCACCAACAAAGCAACATTTCCAACGATCTGGAAACTTAGCCAAATCATCCCAACTTTTAAAAATGGAAATAAGCAATCGTTCACAAACTACAGGCCCATCAGCCTGCTAACTGCAGTATCCAAAGTCTTAGAGAAACTGATCTTCCTTAAAATGTCACCAAAGATCTTCTCGCAAATCCATGACAGCCAACTTGGCTTCTGTCCTAAACGATCGACAACTCTGCAAATGCTCCAATTCCTCGACAAAATCTATGATGACTTTGATAACCCTAATATCAAGTCTCTACAGGCAATATACTTAGACTTCGAAAAGGCTTTCGACAAAGTTCCTCACGACTTGTGCATATATAAACTCAATAAATGTGGCATATCAGGAAACGCACTTAAACTATTAGCAAACTACTTAACCAACAGAAAACAGCAAGTACGAATAGGTGCGGCAGTATCCAGCCATCTTGAAGTTTGTAGCGGCGTACCTCAAGGCTCACTGTTAGGGCCAGTATTCTTCATTACATTCATCAACGATTTACCGTCATCACTCACCAACTCGTGCTATGGTTACGCAGACGATTATAAAATTGTTGCAACGAACCCTTCCCTGCTCTAACATGACCTAATCACGATCAACTTATGGTGCAAAGATAATTCCATGAGTCTTAATTTGAAAAAATGTCACAATATAATCTTCAAAGACCCCCAACTTGACCTAAACATGTATCTCGTTGACCAAATACTTGAAAAAACCAGTTCAGAGAAAGACCATAGAAGATAATGGGTAACCATGCACATCCATGCATGATTTGCATGGAAAATGACTACTCATACGTAGCTCATACGTTGGTTTCGAAAACCCTCAAAATAGCTTTTTAATTGAGTAAAATAGTAATAAAATGGTTTCTCATCGATATGCAAGCTGTTTGTAAAATATCAAAACCTTTCACCATGCAAATCATACGTCGCAACATATATGGTGCTACGTATGGAAGAGATTTTTCACCATATTATTTTTTCTTTTAGCCTAATTGTTGTGATAAACTTATTAAATAGATTTGTTATGTTTGATGTTTGTGCCTGTATGTGGAGCGCCCTCTGAGGGATTTTAGAGACAGGCCTGTCAAGTGGCTTTCTGTGGGGAGGTGGGAAACTGGAACTGGCTTGAGGAGTCTGGTGGTGCGCCGCTGGACCTACTGAGCTCGGGTGAGATTGTTCCTTGTTTTTGACTTTTATAATTCGATTTTAAAATTTAAATTAATTTAGTTGTCTTTTTTTTTATTTGCTGATTTGTAAAATTCCCACTAACCGCTTATCATGGGTTAGTTCAGTCCGCTAAAGTCCAGTCAAAATCCTTTTTTTTACCTTTATGCTGCGTCAAGATGAGGAAATGTGATATTCAATCAGAATGGATCAAAATGCAGATTCAGCATATTCGAGTTTTTAGCAGTGAGCCTCCCGAGTTGGTGATTTTGAGGGAGTAGGTGCGTTATTGGATCGATTGGCCAAACGGTGAGGGCTAGAATATTCTGGTATTTTGAAATTTTAAAAAAAAAATCGATTTATGACGTCATATTTCTGGGAATCGGCGAACATGCAATCGGCGAACTTTGCCGAAAAGAATTGCTCGACGAAAAATTTAAGGAGCTTGAAAAAATCTCGGATGTCATTGACAAACTAGACACCCAATATGGATTTTATCTCCTGAAAAATTGCCTTAGCATGCCAAAACTCCTATATTGTTTGCGTACAAGCCCTTGTTTTTTGCAAACTGATTTTTTGGAACGCTACGATAACTTACTAAGAAATTCGTTATGCAAGGTCACTAACGTGAAAATGGACGATAACCAGTTTTTACAAGCATTTCTCCCGGCAGCCAAAGGTGGCTTGGGCGTTTCTTCCGCTCGTCTACTCGCTTTACCCACTTTCTTAGCCTCAGCAGTAGGAGCAAAAGATGCCTTGAGCGAAATTTTTGGTTTGGAGCATGTGGATGTAACCTATGATGATGCGCTTAAACAGTGGTTTGACCTTGGAAAAATTGAAATGGCTCCGGAAAATGAAATTCAAAAAAATTGGACGGAGCCAATTTTTGACGGCGAAATTGCAGACTTGATTTTACGACTCGAACCAACGGACGTAAGAAGGTTCAACGCGTTCCAAGATAGATTTGGCTCCCAATGGTTGAACTTCATCCCTTGCAAAAATTTAAGGTTAAAACTGTCGAAACAACAACTAAGAATTGCGATAGGACTTCGATTAGGATCAAAAATATGCGAACGGCATAAATGCGTGTGCGGAAAAGACGTTACCGAGGATGGTTGACATGGTCTTTCTTGTCTCAAAAGTGCAGGGAGATTCTCTAGGCATTCAAACCTGAATGCCTTTATAAAGCAGAGTCTTTCATCTAGCCACATTCCGTCTGTTTTAGAACCACGACACCTCTACAGGACCGATCAGAAGCGACCAGACGGTTTGACGATCATTCCATGGGCTGATGGTAAGCAGCTCTTGTGGGATGTAACGGTAGTAGACTCCTTAGCTCCTTGTAGGATTAATGCCGGGTCTGTTTGTAACCCTGGTACGGCTGCCGCTGAAGCGGAAGAGCGAAAAATTGACAAGTATAAAGATCTTGTAAATGATGGATATCTTTTTCAACCGCTAGCTTTTGAAATTCAGGGCGCGGCCGGCCCCAGCACAGAAGTTTTTTTGAGCAAGCTTTGTAAGAACGTAAGCGTATGCACCGAGGAACTCAGAGCAGGCAGCTTTTTAAAACAGAGAATCTCCCTTGGCAATACAGATTGTGAACGCCGCTTGCGTACTCGGAACAATAATTGACAAAATAACTTTCGACGAAATTTTTTACTTGTAACACTTGTATATTATTTTATCTCGTGTCGAGTTGCGTGTTCTTATTGAAGAAACGTAACCTGTATCGATTTTAATTGAAAAGGACTTAAGCACTTGTCATCTTCTTTTATCATTATCACTTCCATATCTAGAAAATTCCAAGTGTTTTGACTCGAATACATGATGAAGGGACTCATGACTGTAACCTCGGTTACTATGATACTTTTGACCTTCTGATTACCTTAAAAAAAGAAGAAAAAGAAGAAGAAAAATAATAAAATAAAAAGAAAATAAATTTTTTCTCCAGAAAACCGTAAAATAGAGGTTAATTGACAACAATGACTGAGAAAAAGTACAAATTACAGTTTTATTAGATTTGATTTTTTTCTACCATGCAACCATACGTCAAACCATAAATGGCGCTATTTATGGAAACGATGTTTCCTTACAAAAACAACTTCAATAGAGCAGGCAACAGCACAACCAAAATTGACGAAAATTTTGTATATTTCGAGGTTTATTTGCATTTTAAAATTTTGAGGGGGTAAACTGAGAACATACATTTGGAAAAAAAAATGCGCGAAGATCGGTGAAAAATGTTTGATTTTCAATTTTCCTAAAATTTTTCTCATTCCGGAGCAAAGCTTTATTTGGTACGTCTTGAAACGAATTACAATAAAACTCTGTCTTAAACAAATCGTGTCCGTGTGCCAGTCGGTCATATCTGGAAGTTTGACCTTGAGGAATACGAAATACGTGGTTTTCGAATGAAGTTTAATTTTTCAAAAATTCGAATGGAGCCTGTCATGCTCAGTTTTCTCGCGACAAGTGAAAACATCAAATATAAAATCAGAACAACCGAATTACAATTGCGGGAAAGTTATCAAATAAAGACAGTGGGAAATTGCTATTCGCAATTTCCGTCGTAGAAAACGAGAGTAGAGCTGTCCTATCTGACATAGGAGACAGAACAATCACAAGAGCAAATCGAAACTCAACCGAACCAGAGTGAACCTTCAATGGAAAGGTAGACAACTGAAGTCTCCCAATGGTTCAGATCCAAAACTATATTCTCAAGTTAAAACTCATTTCCTTTGATTGGAACTCATTGTTAGAAAACTTCTCGAGTTATACCCAATTATATTCATGCTAGAGTTATTATTTAGCTTAATTACTCTGTTTCTCAAGTGTGCTGCTATGTAAGTACCTAATTTAATTTTCCCGAGTGCATTTTATGACAAGTATTATGAGGTAAGGCAAGTTTTAGGTTGATCCATCTGAAATTAATCAAAGTTCCACTGTCTAATAAAAAGTAACTTAACGGATTGTTCCGACCCTGTTTTTAACGGCGTTCGTGTATTTTGGGTATTTTGAGACCTAAGTATGGGGACGTTCTTATTTTCTAGAGTGGGGAGGGTATTTTGTTAGTGGCCTTTAAGCTGTAACGGGTTCTAGTCTCATGTTGCAAGTGAACCGAATTGGCTCCGACCGTTTTTGAGGTAGAAAAACACAAGAGATAGTGTCCCTGAATCTTGAGCCAATGGTTATAGGGCCTATTTTTCTTAAGCCTCAGATGTGACCGAAGTAGGCGACTGTTACATAGTGTTTTTATGGCGCTCCCAGGTGTTTTACGACATCATGACTACTGAGTCGAACACACTTGACACAGCTCCGGGCTACATGCCCATTCTAGAGTACCGGTAGTACGGTTCAGCGGGAACGTGTAAACCTTTCGGTTGCGCCGTGATAGCTTTTTAAGAAAACTTGAGAAAACTTCCTGGTACGCTCTCCGAACGAGGCTTAGCTAACCGAGTAAGGGGGTAACTAGGGTGACAAAAACACGAGCAAAAAGACAAAAAGCGAAACAAAAACAAAAAAAAGGAACAGAAAAAGGAACAAAAACCATAAAACAAAAAAGACAGTGACACCAAGAGGAGGACGAACAGGGGTGTTCTCAAGTTGGACAAACGGGTATTGTTAAATTCCACATTATATTATAGGAAATAAGTGTAAAATTGGATAAGCGGAGCCCCATTGTTTTGAGGAAGTTTTTACTCAAGCAGGCCTGGAAACAGGTCTACGGTTTTCTCTCGAGAGGTTTAGCACCCAGCGCTTAAGGGAATTTTCGGCTTAAGAGGGCGGCTAAAGAGGGGGGAGGTTAGAAGGGGGGCTGGTTAGGTTAAAGGTTGGTGGTTGTAAAGTGTAAAAAGGGGGAACACATTAGAGTAACTAATTGTTCGGCATCGTCGATTTAGTTACATTAGATACTTACACGCGTTGGTGATAAGAAGCGGATATCCAAATTTAACCGAATTAAGGTAGGTTCCCTGGTCGGATCGGTAGGGGGGAACGAAAATAGACAGTTTCTGTGATACCCCATAAGATCGCTAGCAGGGGGGAGGAAAACGCGTGGCAATCGGGTACCAGACGTTTTTTCGGACAAAGGTTGACATCTGTCAGCTTTGAATTTTAGGTGGGTTCATCTCTCTGTTTTTATAATTTTTCCTGTTTAAATTTTTACGTTTTGGTGAGAATTTGTTATTGGTATTTGAACGAACAGGTGATCACAAGATAACTGCGAAGAAGTTGGGGTTTCAAAATGCCTGAAACAACGAAAGGGAGACAAATACAGGGGGATCAGTATTTGAAGCTGTTGGCCATTAAGATAGGGTTTTTGGGAAAATTTTTACTAGAGCTCAAGTGGTGGTACACGGTACAGTGGTTCGAGAGTCCCCACAACGAAGAGGAAGAAATCCTACTATCCAGACACTTGGTGACAAGTCCTGGGACAGTACCGAAGAAATCTTGGGACATTGCAGTCTGGGGACGGTCTTGGAGCAGTGCAGTCTTGGGACAGTCTTGGGACAGTGCAGTCTTGGGACAGTCTTGGGACGATGCAGTCTTGGGACAGTCTTGGGCCAGAGCAGTCTTGGTACGGTCTTGGGGCAATACAGCCTTTGGACACTGGTCTTGGGGCAGTGGTTTTGGGACAGTAGTCTTGGGACAGTGGTCTTGGGACAGTGGTCTTGTGACAGTGGTCTTGGGAGGTTGGTCTTGGGACAGTGGTCTTGGGACAGTAGTCTTGGGACACTAGTATTGGGACAGTAGTCTTGGGACAATAGTCTTGGGACAATAGTCTTGGGACACTAGTCTTGGGACAGTAGTCTTGGGACAGTAGTCTTGGGACAGTAGTCTTGGGACACTAGTCTTGGGACGATGCAGTCTTGGGACAGTCTTGGGCCAGAGCAGTCTTGGTACGGTCTTGGGGCAATACAGCCTTGGGACAGTCTTGGGACGATGCAGTCTTGGGACAGTCTTGGGCCAGAGCAGTCTTGGTACGGTCTTGGGGCAATACAGCCTTGGGACACTGGTCTTGGGCAGTGGTTTTAGGACAGTAGTCTTGGGACAGTGGTCTTGGGACAGTGGTCTTGGGACAGTGGTCTTGGGAGGTTGGTCTTGGGACAGTGGTCTTGGGACAGTAGTCTTGGGACACTTGTCTTGGGACAGTAGTCTTGGGAAACTAGTCTTGGGACAGTTGTCTTGGGACACTAGTCTTAGGACAGTAGTCTTGGGACAGTAGTCTTGGGACAGTAGTCTTGGGACACTAGTCTTGGTACAGTAGTCTTGGGACAGTCTTGGGCCAGAGCAGTCTTGGTACGGTCTTGGGGCAATACAGCCTTGGGACAGTCTTGGGACGATGCAGTCTTGGGACAGTCTTGGGCCAGAGCAGTCTTGGTACGGTCTTGGGGCAATACAGCCTTGGGACACTGGTCTTGGGCAGTGGTTTTAGGACAGTAGTCTTGGGACAGTGGTCTTGGGACAGTGGTCTTGGGACAGTGGTCTTGGGAGGTTGGTCTTGGGACAGTGGTCTTGGGACAGTAGTCTTGGGACACTAGTCTTGGGACAGTAGTCTTGGGAAACTAGTCTTGGGACAGTTGTCTTGGGAAACTAGTCTTGGGACAGTTGTCTTGGGACACTAGTCTTAGGACAGTAGTCTTGGGACAGTAGTCTTGGGACAGTAGTCTTGGGACACTAGTCTTGGGACGATGCAGTCTTGGGACAGTCTTGGGCCAGAGCAGTCTTGGTACGGTCTTGGGGCAATACAGCCTTGGGACAGTCTTGGGACGATGCAGTCTTGGGACAGTCTTGGGCCAGAGCAGTCTTGGTACGGTCTTGGGGCAATACAGCCTTGGGACACTGGTCTTGGGCAGTGGTTTTAGGACAGTAGTCTTGGGACAGTGGTCTTGGGACAGTGGTCTTGGGAGGTTGGTCTTGGGACAGTGGTCTTGGGACAGTGGTCTTGGGACACTAGTCTTGGGACAGTAGTCTTGGGACAATAGTCTTGGGACACTAGTCTTGGGACAGTAGTCTTGGGACAGTAGTCTTGGGACACTAGTCTTGGGACAGTAGTCTTGGGACAGTAGTCTTGGGACAGTATTCTTGGGACACTAGTCTTGGGATAGTAGTCTTGGGACACTAGTCTTGGGACAGTAGTCTTGGGACACTAGTCATAGGACAGTAGTCTTGGGACAGCAGTCTTGGGACAGTAGTCTTGGGACACTAGTCTTGGGACAGTAGTCTTGGGACAGTGGTCTTGGGACACTAACAAGAAATACTGGGGCAGCACCGAATAGTCTTGGGACAGTAGAGAAAAAGCCTGGGACAGCACGAAGAAGTGGGGTGACGATACTAAAGGGTCTTAAGACAGGTCGAAATAATTGAATCAAAAGCAATAGGACTAGTCGGAACGCGATACTGTTAGGATCACGAATTAGTAGAATTTTAATAAAATCTTAGAAGGAACAGAAAAGTAGTTTTTATTTTTTATTATCAAAAGATAGTTTTTATTTCTTTGAAAGGATGTTGTAAATAACAATATTGTAAATAGAATCAATTGTAAATAGAAATCATGAGACGGAGCAGGGTACCGGTAGCTGAAAAAAGATCTACAGAATCAAAGACAAAATATAACTCGTCGCTACGTAAAACGACATCTATGGGCCCAAAGGTAACAAAGAAGAACTTTTCAGTTAGCATGGTCAACACGAGGAGTAATACAGAGAACAAAACAAAAGATGGCGCGGAAGGGAAACAAGCGGAATCCGCCATCGAGATTGACCTAGAAACACCAGACCAGAGTGTGGATGAGGTGGAGAAGAAGACGACGGAGTCAACACCGATGCCGAATGCAGAAGAACCAAATCCGAAGTCTATGGAGTTCTCGCCGATAGACACTGTGGACGACACAACGGGCAACACGCCAGAAACGGCAAAGGACGAGTCTCAAGCAAAAAGAACGTCATTTACTGAAAGGTTGGCAATGATGGTCGGATCAAATCGAGAGACATAGTGACGGTGGAACCGAAAGCCGAGAAAGGCAAAACATTCGGAACGGTTTCCACGAAAACGACAAACACCGACCAAAACGAGGACCAGGTCAGACCGGGAGCAGCAGCCAACAACAGGGCAACAGCTGACCATGAAACAACAACTTCTCTCGACCTGGGCGATCTGATGGCGAAGCTAGATCAGATCGACAAGAGACTAGAGCACAGCGAGGAGGATAGAGAGGTAATAAAGAAAGAATTAAGATACAATAAACATGAGTACCTGGACAACTATTTCAATTTGGCGAAAGCGACGGAGTAAAAGCTTCAGCAGATGTCAGACAAGGTAGATGCCACTGACGGAGAGCGAGGCAAGAACATCAAAAAAGTCATGCTAGAGATGAAGCAACGGTATGACGCAGTGAACAGCCAGTTGGGGAGTCTGGAAACGAGAATGGACCCAATGAGTAGGGACCAGGCTGATAGTTCATGTGCAATACAGGCAAAACTAGACGCCATCTTGAGAAACTCTAGGTCACAGGACAGGCTGGCAGCGGAACGAAACCAAGGCAACAGAGTTGACTTCGTGGAAGCACAACGACACAAACGGCAATCAACACCGTTACCAATACCCCGGGATGCCGCGGGTACAGCACCGGGGGGGGGGCAAAGCGATTATGAAAAGTGGGACAGCAAACACGACGAGTGGTCCAGGGGATTCCACGACTCACAATAACGTAGGACTGGATGTCATGACGTGGGCAAGCACCTGGGAAATGATGAACGGGACACTAGAAGCCTTCGCCACGAGGAACACCGACTAGAGTGACAGAGGAAGTAACAAATCCAGGAAAACTTTCAAAAAACCGAAAGAATTCAAGGATGATTCAGATGGATGCATTGATTCTTGGCTAGAAGTCATGAGGTTGCACTTGGAACAAGACAACTTGAACGATGAGAGGCAAGCATGCACAGCAATACTTAGCAACTTAGAAGGCACGGCGTTGAAATGCGTGGTTGCGATGAAGGAAGAGGAACGCGACACTGCGGATAAAATCTTCGAGATATTGTTGAATCGATTCGGGTCAGTCATGAAGGGTCATCAAGCAATGATGCGATTTGAGAAGAGAAGGCAAAGGGACGATGAATCGATAGATAGGTTCCTAGATGATCTTGAGAGCTTGAGACGAAGGATTGACCCTGAAGAGTCGACAAACAGAAAAAACTTTAGCATCGCCTCAAAGTTCATAGATGGGGTAAAAATTGACGACTTGAGAACAAGTTAGCAACATACTATACATTGTCGAAAGATAGTGCATCGAATCCAGAAGAGATAAGACAGAAGTCAAGAGAGTACATGCTAATGAAACCCAGGAAATACTCATATTCAGATAACACGATTATGCAAGGGGGGAACCAACCACAAAGGTCGTCATGGTAAAAGCCTAGAGATGACATGGACAAACGCAGATCATGTGCGAACTGCAGGTCAGCTGATCATCACGTGGCGGATTGCACAACATACAAGCAGGGCATGAAGAGTCTGGGATACGCACCAGATGAGGAGGATATGAGCCAGATGGAAGAACACGAGAACTATAGTGGCTTAATCATCAAAATAGGTGCAAGATGCTTCTTCTGCAATCAGGAGGGGTACTTCAGGATGGACTGTCCTTTGTTTTGGGAGGCAGTCAAGAACCAGAGTCACCCCAAACATAAATTGGCATTAGCGGCGGTGCAGAATCAGAGAAATAGACAAAACGAGTTTGAAACAAAAAACTTAGAAGCACCGAGTACCGAACTGCCAACGAAGACAGTGAAGGCTGTAACGCAGGTTAACAATGCGATAGAGGCCACGGTCAGGAACGCCCTAGAGATAAATTATGAAAAAGCGGCATCAGAGGCGATTAACAAGGTGAAACAGGACCTAGCAACGAAGGAAATAGAGCAACGGTTGAAGCAAGAGATGGAAAGACAGAGATTGAATGAGACGCTAAGTTGCTCGGTGCCAGTGCCAGAAGCTGTAGCAGGGTCGAAAAGGAGTGGAAATTGCAACACTCTGAAAATGGTGACAGGAAAGCCATTTGGCATAACGAAAATCGGAGCCAGGATAATGTCGATAATCACTATAGGTGGCCATGAGGTGACAAGGAACTTAAGTGAACCCAGCGACCAGACAGTAATGCACATTGACGTATACGCAGATTACTTGAGTGCGATAGGCCCACAGACGATATCTAGAGCCTTGAGGGCGGTACTCACGAGAGGTGGCAGCAAGTCGGTCCGTGTGGACAACAGATACACAGAAGCTTATGGTCCGCATGAGGTGATGTTGAATATAGATGGGATAAACATCTACACGAAAACAATGATAACATGTGATGAAGATCTAGTGGGACAGATCTACGTGGGCAAAGAAGAATTAAAGGTGAGATCGATTGGACACTGTGCCATGCTGGAGGAAGATGCAATGCACATCGGCACAGAGGCAGACGTATCAGCACACGTGCTTGACATAAGTGGCAAGAAGACTCACTTGCGTGGGTTACTCGATACTGGAGCGGTCTTGAGTGTAATACCAATCGAAACTTGGGAGCGAATGGGCTTCAACAAAGATGACTTAATAGACTCGAGAATACGGTTGTCAGCTGCTAACAAAGGGGCGCTGCGGGTGCTAGGCAGAACACCAATAATAGCCCTAAATCTGGGGGAACGCAATCGGTGGATGAGCTTTCTTGTGCTAGAAAACCTAGATGAGTCCGACCAGTTCATTTTAGGCGGGTACTTCATCAGGAACTTTGACGTGACAATTGATTTAAACAATGTGACGTTCAAGATAAGAAACCCGGATAGGAGGTACGCAATTAAACCGGTAAATTTAAAAATAGCGAATGAAAACAAAGCACCGGTATTCTTGGGTAAGAGGGAGAGGCTAAAGTCGAACGAAGCGCAATCGTAAGCTTGCGAATGAAAATTTACAATGAACTAAGTGACAACAAGCAAGTATGCATAGTCCAGAATCCTAATAGTCAAAGTGCTGCTGTTTTAGGAAGATCCTTCTGGATAACCAAGAGCGGTATCTGCGTCAGTGTCTTGTTGAATACTCCTGATATACCCATCACGATACAGAGGGGGATGAAGCTGGGATATGCTTTACCCGTTAAAACTCGATATGAAATGACTGAAAATTCAAAACAAAATGAAGTTGTTGATTGTCCCAATCATAGGGACAAAATTTGTATCTTGAGACGATTGAAGAAAATAAAAGGTTCATCAGGTCTTGTGAAATCATTTAAATCAGTACGGACGATGGGCTATCGAGCTGTTCGAATTTTCCAGAACGGCCCAAACTAGATGAAATGCAAAGTGATAAACCAGTCCTGCCTGAGATCGAACATTTAGGGGCAAGTTGACGGACGAACAGCTCGAAGCCATCAAGGACGTACTAGAGCGGAACGAGGAAGTTTTTTCGAGACATAACTCAGACATTGGGTGTTGTAATTTTGTTGAGCATGAAATAGAAATTGAAGATGAAATTTGAAGAGAATGCGGTACCACACAGGGAGGGGGCGAGGAGCATGACCCCCTACAAATCAGAGGCATGTAGGAAAGAAATAGAGACATTACTAGAGTATGACATGATAGAACCATCCAAGTCACCGTGGGCGTGTGGAGTAGTGATGGCCAAAAAGAATGGCGACCAATTGAGGTTTTGCTGTGACTTTCGGTATCTGAACTCCGTCACGGTGAAGGATGCCTATTCCATACCTAGGATTGACGAGAGCCTCTCGCAGTTAGGTGACGCTAAATTTTTTACAACTCTTGATTTAGGTTCGGCATTCTGGCAGGTCCCGCTGAGGAAGCAAGACAGGGACAAAACAGGCTTCGCTTGCGAGTTGGGGCTGTTTCAATGGAAACGGATGCCGTTTGGTCTTTGCAATGCCACAGCCACGTTTCAACGGTTGATGGCACATGCGCTGATAGGTGTGACAAAGAAGTACGGCAATCTGATAATGTGCTATGTGGATGACGTGGTATTAGCGACGCCCACACTGGAAGACCACATCGAGCGACTGGACGAGGTGTTTGCATGTATGAAGAGGTCGGGGTTAAAGTGTAAACCGTCAAAGTGCGAGATACTCAAGGATTCGATAAAATAATTGGGCAGAATGGTGGACAGGCACGGCATCAGACCGGATCCAGATGCAGTGGAAGCAGTTGTAACTTGGAAATCGCCAAAAACGGAACACCAGTTGATGAGCTTCCTGGGTTTCGCGAACTACTACAGGGAATTCATCAAGGGCTATGCGGACAAGGTATAACCGATGCAACAATTAATGAGACACAAAGGCAAAAAGTTCACATTGAACAACGCAGCAGAAGAATCATTCCAGAGAATAAAGAAAGAGTTGTGCGAGGCACCGGAGTTAGGGATGCCAACGGAGAAAGGGATGTACGTGTTGGATACGGACGCGTCGGTAGTCGCGATTTCTGGAATTCTCGATCAAGATTAAGAATGGAATGGAAAGACAGTCTTAAGACCAATAGAGTACGGGAGCAAAGTCTTGAGTGATACAGAAATGAAGTACGGGGCGCCGAAAGCAGAGATGTTCGCGGTAGTTACTTTTGTCGAGAAATACAGAGCATACTTAGGCAGTGAATCGTTTAAGCTGAGGGTCGACAACAGGGCACTCAGCTGGCTGAAGACGTACTCGATGGACCAGAGCTACATTGGGAGATGGATAGTTCGCTTGGATGGGTACAACATTGAGCATAGAACAAGGAGCAAAATTGAGCATAGAACAAGGGACAAACATTAGAATGCCGATAGCTTGAGTAAGAAGACGGAGTTCTACGAGAGGTAGGAACAGAAGGAGGCGGACAGGCCCGAGATTAAGGATGGCTTCTCCTTCATGGACAAAGAAACGTATGACAATCTTCCCTCACGAGATGGCTAGACAAGTCAGGCAAACCGATAGAAGATCATCCCAAATTAACAGAAGAGCCCCAAAAGAAAACAATCTTGAAGAAGAAACGAGGGATACCGATAGAGATAATGCTCAAGTCAAAAATCGTGACAGAGACGCTCAAGGCAAAATGTTATGATCTCAACCAGGTGGAAACGGGAGATACTCAGGTAGATGAAGACTTGTGGAGATTACTTGAGAAACTGGCAGACGATAAACCTGTGAACGTAGGAAAGGGTAGGGAGGAACCGATTCTGCGAAGGAGTGAAACAGTGGGCAATGCAGACTCTCCAAGAGGAAGCGTTACTGATGGCAAAGAAGTCTTGCGGTCACTGGTTGACAAAATCCCTGATAACATACTTGAGCGGACTCAGGTTAGGAAGAAGAAAGTGGCGTTTAAGGAAGAAGCTGAACACCTGGGACCAGGTCAAGAGTCCGGGGAGTGGTCCGCGTCAACGGAAGAAGAAGAAACCGGAGAAGAGAAATTGTCCGGGGAGTGTGAGGAATGGGATGAAGATTCGGAAAAAAACAGCGATGATCAGGATAGTCTATGCATAACACTGGCCGAGGAGAAGATGAGACACCGCGACAGGGAGCTACAAACAGATCCCTCCTCAAGAACGTACAACTCGGATGAACAAGAAGTACAAGGAGGTGAAGAACTTGAGAAAATTGCGCTATCGAGGAAACCATTGAGGGAACTATCATGCAACTTAAATTTCACAACAAATCTGGTGCCAGAGGATGATATGAAGATCGTGAAGAGGATAATATGCGTAAAGCTGAACAATGACATCCACAACCCTGGGGAAATGAATGGACAGATCATGGCACTAAAGGAACATGTCAAAGCGAGATATAGGCTGTCGGACCTGATAAGAGCCCAAAAGAATGACAAGATGACAAGTAACCTCTCCAAATGGATCCGGACGGGATCCAAGGAGAAAGGGGAACTCGAAGAAGACAGCTACAAGATCTTGAGCCAGTTCTACAAAGAAAAGAAAGATTTACTCTTTCACACAGCTGACGGGGTGGTAGCGTGCAAGAGAAAAGATGCGGAGAAGATATTACACAAGCACAACCTCATCATATTACCACAATTGTATCAGACGGAGGTGTTATTCAGATCGCACAATTAGATGGGGCACCAGGGGATAGACAAAGTGCAACAGAGAATACTTCACAGGTTTGATTGGCCAGGATTGAGGAAAGCTTGCGAGAGATGGGTGAATGCATGCCTGGCATGCCTGCAGGTAAAAGACCCAAGGAAGATGTAGTTCCCACTCAAGTCTGTTGAGAGTTCGGAGTTTAACGAGGTGGTGCAGATAGACCATCAAAAGATCTGCATGACGGAGTCGGGATATAACCACATACTGGTTATAATAGATCACTTCACAAAGTTGGCAGAAGCAGTTCCGTGTCAGACAGCCTCAGCAGAGGAGACTTGTGACCACTTTATAACGCAATTGGATATCAGGATACTTTCTATAACGCAATTGGATATCACGATATGGTTGTCCAATGACTTTTCAGTCAGACAACGGAAAAGCCTTTGTGGGGGACTTGACAAAAGAATTGATGAAGAGGTCACACACTGCTCAAGCGCACTCGAGAACCTACCATCCTCTGACGAACGGGCTGGTAGAGAGACAGAATAGAACGTTGGTGAATATGTTGAGGGTATACTGCTCAAGATACATGACGGACTGGGATAAATATCTGCCGCAAGTCGTGAAGGCCTACAACAGTACGCAACACTCAACAACGGGCATCAGTCCTTTCATGATGTTGACGGGCAGGGAGACAGCAATGCCCCTGACATTCTTTTACCCGGAAGGGAAGAGGACGTCGCCTCAAACTTACATGAAAGAAGCGATCAGGAGACAGCAGGAACTAAACGAGCTCTGCAGGAGGAACACTGCGCAAGCACAAATGAGACAGCGCAAGAAATAAGATGAAAAGATATTACAGGCGAAGCCATATGAAGTGGGCCAGTACGTGTGGGTCTTCCAGAATGTCATACCGCCCAAAGGGACAAAAAAATTACTTAAGAAATGGAGAGGACCATTCATGATAACGGAAGTACATCAACAAGGACGGTTCTACCGCTTGAGTACGGGGCGAGCAGCACATTATGAAAATCTGAAGCCTCACGTCCCATCCTCAGAGGACTGGTGTATACCACTGGACATGGAGGAACTTGAGTACCTACTGGTGGAGCCAGCGTGTGAAGTGAACGAAAAAGGCACCAGAGAGAAAAATGATAGCAACGAGAACTTGAGTTTGGATGACAATGAAAAGATAGAAGCGGTTTCTGAGGCGGAATCTTTTGTGGAAGAAGACTGGAACGATCCAGAGCAGGGTGAGGTGCCGAAGTGGACAGACCCAGACTTACCAATACCAGCGGGGACGAGGAGTGGCAATCGCAAACGGACAGGCATGAGGTACAACAGGTACAGAGATGATTTCCTGATTGATAAAATACAGCCCGACGACCTAAGCAAAGAGCTACTAAATGTGGGCGAACTGGCAGCCGATGATGAATGGCAAATTATCAATGATAATGAACACTACCCGCAGGAAGACTACTCGACACCAGAACGGGAGACAAATTTGGAACAGCGCGAGATAGAGAGGAGGGAGAACACGAACCTGAGGTTATTAGAATGGATGAGCGATGTCAAGAACGGAAGCGACGAAGGACAAAGCATACAACAAGTTGACATATCAGCGGGAAAGCACATGAAAACGGAGAGTCCTCTTTTCGGCTGAACGGCAACAGACAGGCCGCTTGACATTCCGCCAGACAATTCAGACCCAGCATCATCGACGGGGACGTCGATAAATATTTTTGTCCGGGGAGTGGGGGTAGGACTTACCCACACCGAAAACTTAATGATAAAGAAACTCAGGGAAGTGAGAGAAACGAGCGGACTGGAACTGGATGGGGAGAAGGCCGAGCCTACCATAGGACGGAATTTCAAAACGAAGTTTGAAATACCGACCGAATACTCGGAGAACATCCTGATAACGGATAGCGACTTCATTCTGTCGGACAGGACTCGTGAAATCTGTATCACGGCGGACTTTGGTTTCAAATCAAGACTGGAGGCCGAGTTCAAGAGAGAGTACCAGAACGTGGAGGTTCTATTCAGAAAGAGACCGGGGCTGGGAGGGATGGCAGCGCTTCCACCATCAGTAGCACAAGTCCCAGGCAAATACCTGTGCTTCTTAGTGACGAGGGTAAGTGAGAGGAACACGATCGATCCTGAACACGTGATGTTGGCACTAACGAGACTACAGGACTTCATGATCGAAAGAAGAATAACGGAGGTCTCAATGCCGGTCTACGACCCGAACAGGGGTAAGCTGAGCCCAAAAGAACTATATGCCATCCTACACGTGGTCTTCCTAGAAACGGAGATAATGGTACATCTGCACAAGAAATACTACCTGAGTATCGCCTAAGTCAGGTACATGGGGGACTTGAGTTGGGCAGGAAGGGATCTCAAGTTAGGTGTTGGGGTACGGAACAGGCAAAATGATCTTAAAAGTGATTGGCATGACAATTAAATTTTAAATGATTGATGGTGCTAAAACATAAAATGAATCTGCATGCTCATAGAAAACTTCTAATTGAATTATTTTCGCAGAACGAAAAGGATAAGATTTTAACTATAATGGCAAGGTGGGGTTTTAGGTTAGGAACATAGCATTTTAGTCTAAAGATCAAGTTTTATTTTCAGATTGATGTGGTAAAGTCAAACTAACTACCCAACTATACTCAACTGAAAGTAAAAGAAGGTCTTGAACGAACCCACGGTCAAACAACAGTTGAAGAAGTTAATTCTCAAGCACTCAAGTTGGTACGCTAATTCTCAAGTGGTACGGTAATTCTCAAGTGGTACGGTAATTCTCAAATGGTACGGTAATTCTCAAGTGGTACGGTAATTCTTAAGTGGTACGTGCGCAAGATCATCCAGAGATAAAAGAAAAAATGACAGATCGATTTTGGAAGTCCATGCCCGCGGCTCTGAAGAGGCCCACGCTTGATGAGCAATACAGACGCCTGAGGGATCTGGATTACTCCCAAGTGGATGAGAGAATGGCGGTGATGCTGAAAGCCATCCTCTAATTGGAAGAGCAGGGTGAATGTAGGGAGTCTGCAACAGAAGCGGTTCTAATGGTCGGCTACACCACTGATGGAATATCCAACCAAGAGCAAGCCAGATGGCTGTCCTGGAATGTGGATGGAGGAGTGAGGGGATTCAACTTGGCGAGGAATCCTGGCTTGAGCAATAACACCGAGTATGGCGCAGGGTAATCCCCACTACCAATCAGACCATCATCAAGATCAGCGGGCCAGAGCACGAGTAAAACACCCTCTATGACACGAGCGCAGCAAACGGAAGAGGCGTATCCGGACCTCAGTAGTCTGAAAAGAGAACTTGAGAGGACACAGAGGGAGAGAAACAAGGCGAACCTCGACCGGGATCAAGCGAAGCTCGAGAGAGATCAGGCGAATCTGGAGAGAGATCAGGCGGTCATTGAAAAAGACCAAGCGCGGAGGGAACTTGATATGCTGCAGGCCGAGCACCAGCAAGAACAAAGGGTGCGAGAGAATGCCACGAATTGTGAACAGCAGAAGTCGGAACTTGAGAGAATCCAGCGGCGACAGCGCGAGCTCGACATGCAAAAGGGAGCCAGGCCCAAGGAGCGAACGGCCGCCGGTTCAAGACCAGAAACACGTATGGAGGTGGATGAAGCTCCCAGATCGAAGGGACGGTTTAACTTTGACCGCGCGGCTCAGGAACATATGAACGAGGGGTTGGAGGTATGGATACCGACTGAGTCAACGTCCTCCTTGCTTGGCCTAGAGACACAATCGATACGCCCATTGATGGACGTCGCACTCCGAGTTCAATCCCGAGCAGCAATCAGGTGAGCGGCAGCTCGTCACATCTGAAAGAATTGAACGACAGACTACAGCTAAGGAATCGTGAGAGTCCAGCAAGAGTGGAGCTACCCCCGATCACGAGGGTGCAACCGATCTGGAGTGTGGTAATCTCAAGTTACCAGAAGAACACCACCACAGGCAGGTACCACAGGCACAGTCGCATGGATTGGAGCACAGCACAAAGAGTCAGGAGGGATTGCCATGACGCGGCTTGGGTGCAATACCACACGCAGCCACGTGTACCAGAGGGTGCAGTCCACCTAATCATAGGAGACAGCCTGCTGCGGGTGCTGACCCGGATTCAGTCGCATTGGCAGACTGGGATCTTGAATTTCGCTGGAGCTGCGATGCCACAGATATTGGCATCACTTGAGATGCTAGGGATGGCAAGAGTATACATGGTAACTGTAATGATCGGGACTAATGACGTGTCCAGGGGAGAGTCAAGGAAGGTTATGAGGCTACATGACAAGATGAGCTGCATCCTTGAGGAGTTGCGGGTTCAAATGGATCCTGCCATACTCACAGTGTGTACCATTCCCTACAATATGAAGGCTGACCAACACGCGATGGAACTGAATACGAAGGTACAAAACCTGAACGAAGTAATCAGGCAAATACATCAAAGGATTGTCCTTCCCGTTGGATTGCTGGATGTAGCCGAGCAAATGGAGCGAGCTGCCTTCCCGACGATGCATTCTCAGACTGAATCCATTTTGACAGGCCTAGGGGAGTGGAATGGTTGAATGACGTTTTCCAAAGGCACGTAAGCGCGTTGGAGGCAGAATTGCTGGAGACGGCCCAATTCACAATCGGACCACCTCCAAATCCATCTTTCCTCGCCTCAAGAACTCTGTCCAGTCGCCTGGGGGCGAGGGCCGATTCTAGAGACAGCTCGAGAAGTAGCCGGACCAGATTACCAGGTGCCGCACCGATGGAGGCCGAGGAAGCAACGTCATCAACACCCCAGAGTTCGGTAGTGTCCTCGGTGGTAGTAGTGGAGAGCAAGAGGGTGGAGAGACCGGCGGAGACAAGCCGGTCGAGATATCTGGAGAAGGTAAAGGAGCTGGACTTGGAAGACCTGGAATGCAGACAAGAGTTGGCGGAAGCTCTGGGCCTCAAGCGCGTGTCACATGAGGAGTTAAGTAGACATCAGTGCGAAGGCTCACGAGACGCATTTCTCGAGAGCGAGAACAATGAAGACGGCGGACCTGACTGGGATTCCCTCAAGATCAGTCATGGGACCTATCAATTACAGACCTCTCAAGTTTCTGGGGAGTCCGGGACTTATAGTGGAGCCCCCTAAGCATCGAACGAGCATTGCCAGAAAAAGGTTGGCAACTCCAGCGCAGTTGAGGGTGGTGGACAAGCTATTGGACCCAAGAGAAATGGAACTGCCAGATGCCGCTTATGAAGGTACGAGATTGGCGGACGACCCCAGATACGGGAAACACTGCGGGAACGCCCAATTGGCCAAGACCTTGGCAGTTTACGACAGAGCAGATCCAGCTGCCGCGAGTGTGATCATCGTAGCGGGATCGGACATCGAGGGAACGTCTCCCAAGTTGTTCTGGCCGTAGACTTTGATATACTCGCTGCCAGAGGCTGAGTTGAACCAAATGTTAACCCTGGTGGTTGCGATAAAATCGGAGATGCCTTGCGAGCCCGAGCTACTACTGTTTGCGGGAATGAATAACCACCTGCATGCGACTGCGTTTCTTGAGCAACTCAAGGGTGATGAGCCGACGCCAAAGAGAATCTGAGAAGCTATCCAGACGTTATTTATGAGCAATGAATGAGGTGCAGGAGAACGTCGCCTCACGATTTGGATCTAAGACAAGTGTGGTGTTCACGACGTCCCCCGGGTACGCGAGCATGCCTCCCGCTCTGCAGTTCGTGTATGCGGTTTTGATCTTAATAGCCGAGGGGAATACATGGCGGATCCTGATGGCAGCTCCCAATCGAGAGTGGGAACCGACGAACTTGAGGCTTCGCAAGTCAGAACTGACGGCGGCGTGGGCGGATGTGTCCCACGCGTTGAGGGGCTTCTATGAGTTAGCAGATATCCTCATTGTATTGGACGAGGTCCTCTTGCTAGAGATATCGAACTTCGCCAGACAACTCAAGTTCAGTCCGGCTATAGGGGACGACCACCCAATATTAAATCACCTGACGGCCAGCTGGTGGTTTCGAAGCATGGACTTGACTATCACGAGCTCCACCATTAAGTCTAGGGGACCAAGTAATGAAAGAAAGAATGTGGCTGCAACAGAGCAGCAACTGGAGTCGATGGTGTATCGACTGACGCAAGAAAAAGGCAGGTGGCCGTTCCTGACACCAAGGCTGGAAAACGCCACAGAGAAGACAAAGGAGAATGCCCACCTCTTGTGAAGCAAATCAGGAGTTTTCTTGAGGAGCAGTTGGAAGTGGCCGAGAGTAGGGAGATGACGGTGACCAGGTTCGTCACAGATGCAAACGAGGTCAAAATCGGAGGATTCTGGTGGGAGCACGCAAAGGGCGAGCTGAAGACGAGAAAAGATCACGAGATTCTCAAGTTCTTGAGTCCTTGTTGGGGGAAGGAGTTCATGGCTGGAGTGTTTGATTCAAAGGAGACCATTTTTGGAGCCTTTGTACAAGAAATACTGAGCATGCCCATCAGCCTGTTGTTGGCACTGTACCTAGTTTAGCCCAGGTACTTATTCAACATGGGTCCAGCGTATATGTTCAGTCGGGGTGTGGAATTACTCCGGATTGACGGATATCTGGCACTGGTGCTCCTGACCCATGGTGAGCTGGTGTCATTTCATCGACTGACGAAACATGGAGAGCCCCTGTTGATGGGAAAAACCACTCGAGCATTGACACCTACTCATATAAATGTGCTGCGGGGCTAAAGACGCTGCTAGTGGAGAACCTCCTGATGCAGAATCGACATATGACTGGTGAGGAAAAGAATCCGAAGACGAAAGATGAATGGAGAAAAGTGAAAGGTGGCATGCCCCTGTTGACAGACCTGTGCCTGGCGATGAGATCGGACCCAATGGGGATAATCCGGGGGCTGGAGGAGGTCGTAACCTGCATTTATGGACCGGCTGTAACATACGCGTTTCCAGATCCTCTAGTGACGGCTTACCGCAACTCCGTGACACACTTGAGCCTCATAAGTGTGCTGGATGGGACGGCGCTCAACTGGTGTCAGCAAGAGGTGCTGAGGGCAAAAATGAGTAACACGGTACTCTTCGGGAAAGTGAAGGATCCAGAGTTGATGGTATAGAATTTCCGAGGGCAACTGCAGTGCAGGATGGGAGGGAAACGTGAAGGCCCCATCGAAACTTATCCCAAGTTCTGGAACCTGAACCCCCTGACCGCGATTGGACAAGAGATCTTGAGGATTCCCGCGTGGAAGAAGAGCTTCGAGTTGGTGAAAAGGGAGCTAGAGGCAATACTGGAGAAGGAAATCATGCCAACAACCATTCCCGAGTTCCCAACGGTCAGGAGAATGACCCTGGGAATGAACAGTTCCCTGGTGGTCCCATCCCTCTAATCGCGAGCGCAGCGGCGGAGAGGCAGCAGAGGGAATTCACCGATGGCTGGGATCCCCTATTCATCGGCTACACTGCAGCGGTTTATTTTCACACCTGTGATATAAAAATAAACTCCTGGACGACTCAAGCGAAGAAGATGAGAGGCTCATTGCCCCCAAAGTTCGAGATACAAAGTTGTGGGACGATGGCAGGATGATTGTGGAAGAAGAACACATTGCACTAAAAGACGAAATGAAGTTTGCCACGAGAAAATACCGGGCACCTTACGGACTGGAACAGGTGGAGATGAAACAGGAAGGGAAGGAGCTGGATGCAGCAGGCCCGTTTTATGTGGCTCTGACGGAATACAAGAAACCGGATCCAACGACACCATCATCCCTGTCGGTGGGCACCCCTGGAGATAGAAGAAGCGGCCCTGTAGAAGATCGGTTCAGGAGGATACTTGAGAGAAGGAGAGTCGAGTCAGGAGAAGAAAGCATGGATGAGACTCTCAGCGAGGCAGGAGAGGAGATGGAAGTGGGGAACACGCCTGAGCCAAAACCAGCAGAGAAGGAATTCACCACTCAAGAACTGTTGAAGGATCTGAGCGGAGAATATTGGGCAGACACAGCCACGCCACCTCTGACCTCATCTCCCCGCAAGAATCTAGAGTTGCCACTGACGAGCGAGACCTCCAATATGGGAATGATACTCTTGAGTGCAGAAGAAAGGGAAAAGAATACCTTCGAGGAAAACAAGACCATATTCCTAGGGACTCTAGATGAGAACGCTTGGCGAGAATTCTTGAGAGAGTTTAATCGAGAAGTGAATAGCGAGATCACAAGAGACGATTTCAAAGAAGAACTGTGTGACACGTTGGTGAAGTTCGGAGAACCTGTCCTGATGGGGACAGGTCTGGAAGAGAAGGCAAGAGGAGAGCTGCTGAGCAAGATGGTCGAGTTGAGAAAGGCACCACTGAAGACCAAAGAAGACGAGTGTGAAGAAAGCTCTACTTTGAAACAAAAAACTGTCACAAAAATAATTGAAAGTGTAAGGGGGGATACGGTCGAAACTAGTAAAATAATTAAAAGTACTAATATCCTTAAGGCTCGAGCAGGGGGAGGCAAGAGTTGGAAGGGTTGGATGGAGACAAAGAGGTCGAATCAGTGATGATAACGGCAACGCCCCCAAGTAAAGACGTGAAGTCTCGCAAGAGAAAGAGAGAGGTAGAATGGTTGGGTAGTCCTTCGGCGGATGCAGTCTCGGAGAAAAACCTGAGAGAGACGGCCTCCATGGTTCTGGCACGATGGAAGACAGCAGCCTACAAGAGTAGCTACGAACCAAGGAAACTGCTCGAGGTAGAAAGAGAGATGGAGGTTCCCACCAACTCGACTACAGAGGAAGACTTCAAGCCTCAGAGGACAAAGATGAAACGAGGTTCGATGAGCGGGCAGACATGGAAAGTAGACGTTGGCAAAGAATGGGTCTCAAATGAACACCAGGCCACTGGGAAGCAAGTAACTAGCGATCCTCTTGAGAAGAATAAAACGGGGAACACCTCCCGGCCGTGGTGGGTGGCCCTGGAAACGTTGAAGGAACTGGAAGACTGCCTAAAGAAACTCGACAGTGGAGTGTCACGCAAGCGACGCAACTGGGCTACCCAGCAGAAGGCTGAGATTAACAAATTAGAATGGGGGAGCCAACTGAAAAGAACTTGGCAGAACTTGTTGAGGGATCATTTTGAAGAAGCGATGAGGACATCCTCATCGGCGTCGCCGTTGATGGCGAATCCCTTCGTTAGAACAGCGGGACAATTGATGTTCGCATGGAGCCTGGTGGGAATAGAATTAGAAACGCTGACCTCGCACGACAAATTGAAGTTGGGTGGAAAAAGTCTAGAAATATATAAGACATTGATGCAACATGTTGCTAGGGATAACTCAGGCTTGAGCCTGGCGAGGAAGAGAGACGCTACTTGTTTCTTGAGCTGAAGAATGTCGGTGATGACTGACAGCACCATCCTAGCATGTCAACAAAGAGCAATCGGGAGTAAAGCAGTGGAAAGGAGAGTCTCAGCAGTCATCTTGAATGTATACCAGAGTACTGGTATAGAAAAGGAGGATGGTTCCAGGCAGTCTCTAGAGAGCCACAGGAAGTTAGACGAGATATGGAGATTCTACAACTAGAAGTTTGAGGAGAGACACGACGTGCACCGTAACTTGGCCTCGTCAGGAGAATACTTGAAACTCAATAAGAAGGGAGAATACCAGTATGTGTCTGGAGTGATGGGGATGGCGTACAACCCTTTCCTGGACTCGGAAGCCGGAGGCGCTCACAGAAACTACGAGGTGGCGGAGCTATTAAAGTTTTGAACAGAGAAGATAGTGGAAATAGACACTGTGGAGAGAGAGAGACCGAGCTTGGGTTTGATTCTCGAGAAAACACCAGAGGTGATAAGTGTGCCGCGCTCAAGTAAAAGAGTCGAGCTGAAGATGGGTAACGGGAATGGCATGTTGGTCACAAATCTGCGAGTGGTGTGGAAACTGCTGAGGCTCTCCTGGTGTCCACATCCTCATGCGAGCCTGATCGAGGAAGTCACGGAGCGAGTGAGATTAGCACCGGCAGAGGACGAAGATCTGGCGACGTTGAGTTTAGTGCACAAACTGATCTTGCCTCAGGCGAAGGAGTCAAGCGAAGCGACGGGTAAACTGGGGTCGGTGAACAAGATGGAGCCGGGCAGTTGTCTTGACTCGAAGTGTGGAAATGGCGAGCACACTTGTGATGGACGGTCATGCGTTAGGATACAGTCCTTCCAAAAAGAAGATCTAGTCACCTGGTTTGAAGACATCACCGAGAGGGAGAAGAGTGAAGTACAGTTAGTGGGTGAGTGTTACGCGAGTACCACGGTGAACATAGCAACAGCTCTGAGATTCTTTTTGCGAATGTGCAGTCTCCAGTCACTGGAGAGGCTAGAGTCAGAACGCCACTTGGTGACCGCGTTGAGTGTGGAGTCATGGCCCGGGGTGTTGCAGGTCCCAGAAACACATCAAGAGCTGGAAGGTTGGACTTGAAGCGGAAATGGGATTTCCCATGAGCGAAGCCTATGGTCTGCCTCTAAATGCGAAAACCTTAGTGAGGTCAGTGATGGCCAACCTATGCGGCAGCCACTATCCATTGCACATGGCGATGGTGGAGGTATCCAGCCAAAGGGTATTGATAGACAAGGCCTTCTCAGTTCCCAAGTGTGTAAGACTGGCTCGGATGTCGCATCACTCACACAGGTTGTTCAGGAAAATCCGAGGGACAGTGCCAAGAGAACAGAGGGATGACTTGAGTGAAATCCGGGGAGAAGAATTTTTGGGTTTGGAAAGTGAAAACACAAGTGACCATGAGAGGCAAAACGTGATCGGGAAACCTATGGGTGGTGCTCCAAACATGGAGGAGAACGACGCGATACACGAGAAGATGATGGAACTTGAGCATCTCCTAGAAGCCTCGGGAGAGCGCAACCTTAGGAGTATTGACCTCACTCATGGGGAATGTCCATGCCACTGTCTGGCACAAACAGTGTGGTACCCGGATCACGCAAACCTCTGCCTGATCTGGGATGTGGAAGAAATTCGGTCGTTAGGACTGCCCGATCATCAGTAGAAGATGACCATCTTGGTGGTGAGCACGATGCTGGCTCTACGATGGATTGAAGAAAATGTAACGAAGTATCGGGAGTCGAAGACGCCAACGGCGGAGTCGATATACGCGATAGATTACAGCAGGAGACTTGACTTGTTTGAGACTGTATGCAAGGTATTCGCCATACCAATGGAAGTCAGACACGTATGGAGCCGCATAAGGTTCTTTCCTTGGTTTCGAGCGACGTTGACAGCCTGGTTATACATGGTAACGAAGGATCATACGAGGAAATATCAAAAGGAATATCGACAAATCAGGCCGAGATAGGACCGTAGACTTTCAAGAGACCTCTGCTGACCCATCGAAATGCGATCACGACGGGGTGGAAAAGAGTTGGTAGAGTGTCAAGAAACAGTACCAAGGCGAGAGAGTCGATACTAGAGGAAGACTTGGCGAAGAACATGAGCCTGAGTCTTCACAATTCCTTCTGTTTGAACCGAGAGTCGAGGGTGAAGATTTTGCCCAACCAAGCAAAGAGATTGCAGGAGCAAAGGGATTGGATGCGGTCCTATGAACAGCTGAAAGCCTGGGAAGAGATCGTGATTAGCTCCGATGACGAAGAGGCACTGTTGAAGCAGATCACGGTGTCAAATACGTCTGGGTCTGGTACCTCGAAGGCGAAGAACGCGAGATGAGCAGGTGGCTCAATGGGGAATTCTAGAGTCTTGAGTCTTGAGAGGGAAGGAAAGGGGCTTGAGGGTGAACTTGGATGAAATCTAGGTTCACAAAAAAGAAACTTTAACAAATGAGATTTTGTTATTAATATATTATATCTATTATATAAATCAAAATGCTGCATGACAATTTCCTGATTCAATAGGACAAAAGAAATTTTAAATTACTAGCTTAGAAAGCGAAATTTCAAAGGTGCAGGTGTTTGCAGATTTTGATTGCTGTTTAGCGATAGTGTGAAAATTTTACATGGTTGTGAATTTTGGGGTGTAGATAAACTTAAGTCTGCTGCAAACTTCTGTAAATGACCACTGGAACTGTATCTTGACAACACTCGGGTTTCTGGGGGTTCACTGACAGACAGCAGCACGCGATGAGGACATCGATCTTGAATCCGGGGAGTATGTGCCAGTCGGTCATATCTGGAAGTTTGACCTTGAGGAACACGAAATACGTGGTTTTGGAATGAAGTTTAATTTTTCAAAAATTCGAGTGGAGCCTGTCATACTCAGTTTTCTCGCGACAACTGAAAACATCAAATATAAAATCAGAACAACCGAATTACAATTGCGGGAAAGTTGTCAAATAAAGACAGTGGGAAATTGCTATTCGCAATTTCCGTCGTAGAAAACGAGATTAGAGCTGTCCTATCTGATATAGGAGACAGAACAATCACAAGAGCAAATCAAGACTCAACTGAACCAGAGTGAACCTTCAATGGAAAGGTAGACAACTGAAGTCTCCCAATGGTTAAGATCCAAAACTACATTCTTAAGTTAAAACTCATTTCCTTTGATTGGAACTCATAGTTAGAAAACTTCTCGAGTTATTTTCAATTATATTCATGCCAGAGTTATTAATTATCTTAATTACTCTGTTTCTCAAGTGTGCTGCTATGTAAGTACTGTGCCAGTCGGTCATATAGGGAAGTTTGACCTTGAGGGACACGAATATACGTGATTTTGGAGTGAAGTTTTATTTTTCAAAATGTCGAATGGAGCCTGTCAGGCTCAGTTTTCTCGCGACAACTGAAAACATAAAATGAAAAATCAGAACGACCGAATTAACAAATGCGGGAAATTCGGTCAAATATATTAGTCAAATATATACAGTGGGAAATCGCTATTCGCAATTTCCATCGTAGAGACCGAGAGTAGAGCTGTCCTATCTGACATAGGAGACAAAAAGAACACGAGCGTGCTGTGTCTGCGTCTGTGTCTCGAGCGTGCTGCTATGTGAGTACTAAATTTAGTTTTCTCGCGTGTGTTTTATGATTGCTATGTTGAGATAAGGCGAGTCTTAGGTTGCTCCATCTGAAATGAATCAAAGTTCCACTGTCCAATAAAAAGTAACTTAACTGATTGTTCCGACCCTGTTTTTAACGGCGTTCGTGTATTTTGGGTATTTTGAGACCTAAGTATGGGGACGTTCTTATTTTCTAGAGTGGGGGGGGGTATTTTGTTAGTGGCCTTTAAGCTGTAACGGGTTCTAGTCTCATCTCGCAAGTGAAACGAATTGGCTCCGACCGTTTTTGAGGTCGAAAAACACAAGAGATGGTGTCCCTGACTCTTGAACCAATGGTTATAGGGCCTATTTTTCTTAAGCCTCATATGTGACCGAAGTAGGCGACTGTTACATAGTGTTTTTATGGCGCTCCTGGGTGTTTTTACGACATCATGACTACGGAGTCGAACCCACTTGACGCAGCTCCAGGCTGCATGCCCATTCTAGAGTACCAGTGGTACGGTTCAGCGGGAACGTGTAAACCTTCCGGTTGTACCGTGATAGCTTTTTAAGGAAACTTGAGAAAACTTCCTGGTACGCTCTCCGAACAAGGCCTAGCTAACCGAGTAGAGGGGGGTAACTAGGGGGACAAAAACAAGAGCAAAAAGACAAAAAGCGTAACAAAAACAAGAAAAAAGTATAGAAAAAGGAACAAAAACCATAAAACAAAAAAGACAGTGACTTTGATACCAGATCAGTTGGATCAAAACTTTATATTAATTAAATAGTATACCCATACTGTTTTATAAGACCGATCGTTTCGATCAATCCAGCAATCTAAACCAGTGACTTCAATAAGGTGCCCGAGTGGGGGGCGTTGTTAAGGGTTTTCAGATAGCTTGCAACCTAGCCGGACCACTAGGAGACTTGACTGGAAGAGGTGACCAGCCGAGTGGTAAAGTGGTTCAGAAGGACTAAGCTGAACCGCTAGGAAACTTGACTGGAAGAGGTGACCAGCCAAGTGGGGATGTGGTGCTGGTGTCAAGTGCAGTGCACATCAAGGGGACAACCAGCACGGGATCACTACAACAAGAAGAGGACGCACAGGGGTGTTCTGAAGTTGGGCAAACGGGTATCGTTAAAATCCACTTTACCTTATAGGAAATAAGTGTAAAATTGGATAAACGGAGCCCCATTGTTTTGAGGAAGTTTTTACACAAGCAGGCCTGGAAACAGGTCTACGGTTTTCTCTCGAGAGGTTTAGCACCCGGCCCTTAAGGGATTTTTTGGCTTAAGAGGGCGACTAAAGAGGGGGGAGGTTAGAAGGGGGATGGTTAGGTTAGAGGTTGGTCGTTGTAAATTGTAAAAAAGGGGGACACATTAGAGTAACTAATTGTTCGGCATCGTCGATTTAGTTACATTAGATACTTACACGCGTTGGTTATAAGAAGCTGATATCCAAATTTAACATCGAGTTAAGGTAGGTACCCTGGTCAGATCGGTAAAGGGGGAACGGACATAGACAGTTTTTGTGATACCCCATAAGATCGCTAGCAGGGGGGAGGAAAAGGCGTGGCAATTGGGTACCAGACATTTTTTCAGACAAAGGTTGAAATCTGTCAACTTTGAATTTTAGGTGGGTTCATCTCTCTGTTTTTGAAATTTTTCCTGTTTAAATTTTTACACTTTGGTGAAAGTTTGTTGTTGGTATTTGAACGAACAGGTGATCACAAGATACCTGCGAAAAAATGGGGTTTCAAATAGCCTGAAACAACGAAAGGGAGATAAATACAGGGGGGTCAGTATTTGGATTTTGGCCATTAAGATAGGGATTTTGGAAATTTTTTTACTAGAGCTCAAGTGGTGGTACACGGTACAGCGGTTCAAGAGTCCCCACAACGAAGAAGAAGAGATTCTACTATCCAGACACTTAGTGGCAAGTCTGGGGACAGTACCGAAGAAGTCTTGGGACATTGCAGTCTGGGGACGGTCTTGGAGCAGTACAGTCTTGGGACAGTCTTGGGACAGTGCAGTCTTGGGACAGTCTGGGGACGGTGCAGTCTTGGGACAGTCTTGGACCAGAGCAGTCTTGGTACGACACAGTCTTGGGACACTGGTCTTGGGAAAGTAGTCTTGGGACAGTAGTCTTGGGAAGTGGTCTTGAGACAGTGGTCTTGGGACAGTGGTCTTGGGACAGTGGTTTTGGGACAGTGGTCTTGGGACACTGGTCTTGGGACAGCGGTCTTGGGACAGTAGTCTTGAGACAGTCGTCTTGGGACAGTAGTCTTGGGACAGTGGTCTTGGGACAGTAGTCTTGGGACAGTAGTCTTGCGACAGTAGTCTTGGGACAGTAGTATTAGGGCAAGGGTCTTGAGACACTGGTCTTGGGACAGTAGTCTTGGGACAGTGGTCTTGGGACAGTGGTCTTGGGACACTGGTCTTGGGACAGCGGTCTTGGGACAGTAGTCTTGAGACAGTCGTCTTGGGACAGTAGTCTTGGGACAGTGGTCTTGGGACAGTAGTCTTGGGACAGTAGTCTTGCGACAGTAGTCTTGGGACAGTAGTCTTAGGGCAAGGGTCTTGAGACACTGGTCTTGGGACAGTAGTCTTGGGACAGCAGTCTTGGGACAGTAGTCTCAGGGCAAGGGTCTTGGGACAGTAGTCTTGGGACAGTGGTCTTGGGACAGTCGCCTTAGGGCAAGGGTCTGGGGACACTAACAAGAAGTACTGGGACAGAACTGAATAGTCTTGGGACAGTAGATAGGAAGTCTAGGAGCAGTATAAAGAAGGGGGGTGACGGTACTAAGGAGTACTAAGACAGGTTGAAGTAACCAATCGCAAAACTAAATTCTCTAACCAGTCATAAAGATCCGGTACTGTTGGGATTAAGAACATATAGATTTTTCAAAAAGCTTAGGAAACGTTGTTTTTATTAAATTATAGTTTTCTTTTTATCAATTTTGTCAAAAGAGGTTTTAACCTCAGAGTAGAATGTTGTAGATAGTAATACTGTAAATAGGAACAATTGTAAATAAAAATAATGAGGCGGAGCAGGGTACCGCTGGCTGAAAAAAGATCTACTGAATGGTCTAAGATATACGAGGAGTAATACAGAGAACAGAGCAAAAGAGGGCACGGAAAAGAAACAAGCAGAACCCACCATTGAGATTGAACTAGAGACACCAGACCAAAGTGTGGATGAGGTGGGAAAGAAGACGACAGAGTCAAATCCGATGCCGCATGCGGAAGAACCTAATCCAAAGTCCATGGGGCTCTCACCGATAGACAATGTGGAAGATACAACAGGCAACACGCCAGAAACGGTGAAGGACAAGTCTCAAGCAAAAAGAACGTCTTTTACTGAAAGATTGGCGATAATGGTCGGAATGAAGTCGAGAGACGCAGTAGTGGAAGAGACGAAAGCCGAGAAAGGCAAAACATTCGGAACAGTTTCCACGAGAACGACAGACACCGACCAAAACGAAGATCAGATCAGACCGGGAACAGCAACCGACAACAGGACAACAACTGACCATGGAACAGCTACTCTTGAGTTAGGTGATTTGATGGCGAAGCTAGATCAAATAGACAAGAAACTGAAGCACAGCGAAGAGGATAGAGATGTGATAAGGAGGTAAATAAGAGATAACAAACATGAGTACCTGGACAGCTACTTCAATCTAGCGAGAGCGACAGAGGAAAGGCTTCAGCAGATGTCGGACAAGGTAGATACCACTGATGAAGAGCGAGACAAGAACATCAGAAAAGACATGCAAGAAATGAAGCAACGATATGACGCAGTGAATAGCCAGTTGGGGAGTTTGGAAACGAGAATGGATACAATGAGTAGGGACCAGGCTGAGAGTTCATGTGCAATACAGGCAAAGTAGGAACTCAACGCCAAAAGACAGGCCATCAGCGGAGCGAACGTCAGGCAATAGAGTTGACTTCGTGGAACCACAACGGAACAAACGGCAGTCAACACCGTTACCATTACCCCGGGATGCTGCGAGTACAGCACCGGGGGGGCCAAAGCGATCATGAAAAGTGGAACAGCGAACACAACCAGTGGTCCAGGAGACTCCACGACTCACAACAACGTGGGACCGGATGTCATGACATGAGCAAGCACCTGGGAAATGATGAACAGGACACTAGAAGCCTTCGCCACAAGGAACACCGACTCGAGTAACATAGGAAACAACAAATCCAGGAAAACTTTCAAAAAACCGAAAGAATTCAAGGATGATTCAGACGGATGCATTGACACTTGGGTAGAAGTCATGAGGTTGCACTTGGAACAAGACAATTTAAACGATGAGAGGCAAGCATGCACAGCGATACTCAGCAACTTGGAAGGCACTGCATTGAAATGCGTGGTTGCGAAAAAGGAAGAGGAACGCGACACAGCGGATAAAATCTTCGAGATATTGTTAAATCGATTCGGGTCAGGCATGAAGGGTCATCAAGCGATGATGCGATTTGAAAAGAGAAGGTAAAGGGACGATGAATCGATAGACAGGTTCCTAGATGATCTAGAGAGCTTAAGACGAAGGAGTGACCCAGAAGAATCCACCAATAGAAGAAACTTCAGCATCGCCTGAAAGTTCATTGATGGGGTAAAGAGTGATGACTTGATAACAATGTTAGCAACATACTACACATTGTCGAAAGACAGTGCACCAACTCCAGAAGAGATGAGGCAAAAGTCAAGAGAGTACATGCTAATGAAACCCAAGAAATACTCCTACTCAGATAACAGGAATACGCAAGGGGGGAATCAACCACAAAGGTCATCGTGGTACAAGCCCAGAGATGACATGGAAACGTAGATCATGCGCGAACTGCGGGTCAGCTGACCATCATGTGGCGGATTGCACAACATACAAGCAGGGCATGAAGAGTTTGGGATATGCACCCGATGAGGAAGATATGAGCCAGATGGAGGAACACGAGTTCCATAGTGGCTTGATCATCAAAATAGGTGCAAGATGCTTCTTCTGCAACCAAGAGGGGCACTTCAGGATGGACTGTCTGTTGTTCTGGGAGGCAGTCAAGAACCAGAGTCATCCAAAACACAAGTTGGCGTTAGCAGCGGTACAGAACCAGAGAAATAGACAAGGTGAATTTGAAACAAAAAACGTAGAAACACCAAGTGCGGAACTGCTTAAGAAAACAGTGAAAGCTGTAACGCAAGTTAATAGTGCAATAAAGGCCACGGCCAGAAACGCCCTAGAGATAAATTATGAGAAGGCGGCGGCGGAAGCTATCAATAAAGTGAAACCGGACCTAGCGGCGAAAGAAATAGAACAACGACTGAAGCAAGAGATCGAAAGACAGAAAATGAACGAGGCATTAGGTTGCTCGCAGCCAATACCAGAGGCTGTAGTGGGGTCGACAAAAAATGGAAACTGCAACACTGTAAAGATGGTGACGGGGAAGTCATTCTGTATAACAAAGATCGGGGCAAGAATAATGTCAATAATCACCGTGGGCGGCCATGAGGTAACGAGAAACTTGAGCGAACCAAATGACCAGACAATAATGCACATTGATGTGTACGCAGATTACTTGAGTGGTATAAGCCCACAAACGACTTCTAGAGCATTGAGGGCACTACTCACGAGAGGGGGTAGCAAGTCAGTCCGAGTTGATAACAGGTACACGGAGGCTTATGGTCCGCATGAGGTGATGCTAAATATAGATTGGATCAATATCTATACGAAAACAATGATAACATGTGATGAAGATCTAATAGGGCAAATCTACGTGGGAAAAGAAGAGTTGAAAGTGAGATCGATTGGACACTGCGCCATGCTCGAGGAAGATGCAATGCACATCGGGAAGAGGCAGATGTGTCAGCACATGTGCTCGACATAAGTGGCAAGAAGACTCAGCTACGTGGGTTACTTGATACGGGAGCGGTCTTCAGTGTCATACCAATCGAAACTTGGGAACGAATGGGCTTCAACAAAAATGATTTGATAGACTCAAGAATACGGTTGTCAGCGGCAAACAAAGGGGCGCTGCGGGTGTTGGACAGAACGCCGATAATAGCCCTAAATCTGGGGGAACGCAACCTGTGGATGAGCTTTCTTGTGTTAGAAAACCTAGATGAGTCTGACCAATTCATTTTAGGCAGAGACTTCATCAGGAACTTTGATGTAACGATTGATCTAAACAACGCAATGTTCAGGATACGGAACCCGGATAGGAGGTACGCAATTAAACCGGTAAATTTAATAATGGCAAATGAGAACAAAGCATCGGTATTCTTGAGTAGGAGAGTGAGGCTAAAGGCGAACGAAGCGGCGATCGTAAGCTTACGAATGAAAAACTACAATGAATTAAGTGACAACAAGCAGGTATGCATTGTCCCAAATCCAAATAGTCAAAGTGCTGCTGTTTTAGGAAGATCCTTCTCGATAACGAAGAGCGGTCTCTGCGTCAGTGTCTTGTTGAATACTCTTGACATACCAATCACGATACAGAGGGGGAGGAAGCTGGGATATGCTCTACCCGTAAAAATCGATATGAAATGACTGAAAACCAAAAACAAAATGAAGTTGTTGATTGTCCCAATCATAGGGACAAAATTTGTAACTTGAGACGATTGAAGAAAATAAAAGGTTCATCAGGTCTTGTGAAGTCACTTAAGTCAGAGACAGACAATGGACTATCGAGCAGTTCGAATTTCCCGGAACGTCCCACACTAGATGAAATGCAGAGTGATAAACCGGTCCTACCGGAAATTGAACGTTTAAGAGGCAAAATAACGGACGAACAGCTCGAAGCCATCAAGGACGTAATAGAGCGGAACGAGGAAGTTTTTTCGAGACATAAGGCAGATATTGGGTGTTGTGATTTTGTTGAGCATGAAATAGAACTTGAGGAGAACGCAATACCGCACAGGGAGGGGGCGAGGCGCATGACCCCACACAAATCGGATGCGTGTAGAAAAGAGATCGAAACGCTACTAAAGTATAATATGATAGAACCATCCAAATCACCGTGGGCGTGTGGAGTAGTGATGGCCAAAAAAAAGGTGACCAATTGAGGTTTTGTTGTGACTTTCGATACCTGAACTCCGTCACGGTGAAGGATGCCTATCCCATACCTAGGATTGATGAGAGCCTCTCGAAGTTAGGTGAAGCAAAATTTTTTACATCTCTTGGTGTAGGTTCGGCCTTCTGGCAGGTACCACTCAGGAAGCAGGACAGGGACAAGACAGGGTTTGCCTGCGAGTTGGGTCTGTTTCAATGGAAACGGATGCCGTTTGGTCTTTGCAATGCCACTGCCACATTTCAGCGGTTGATGGCACACGCGCTGGTAGGGGTGTGACGAAGACGTATGGCAATCTGGTAATGTGCTATGTGGATGACGAAGTAATAGCGACAACCACACTGGAAGACCACATTGAGAGACTTGACGAGGTGTTCGCGTGTATGAAGAGGTCGGGGCTAAAGTGCAAACCATCAAAGTGCGAGATACTCAGGGACTCGAGAAAATACTTGGGCAGGATGGTGGACAGACACGGCATCAGACTAGATCCAGACGCAGTAGAAGCAGTTCTAACTTGGAAGTCGCCAAAAACGGAACACCAATTGATGAGCTTCCTGGGTTTTGCAAATTACTACAGAGAATTCATCAAAGGCTATGCAGACAAGGTTTACCCGATGCAACAGTTAATGAGGCACAAGGATAAGAAGTTCACGTGGAACAATGCAGCAGAAGAGTCATTCCAGAGAATAAAGAAAGAGTTGTGCGAGGCACCAGTACTAGGGACGCCGACAGAGAAAGGAATGTACGTGCTGGATACGGATGCGTCGGTAGTAGCGATTTCTGGAATTCTCCATCAGGAACAAGAGTGGAACGGGAAAACAGTCTTGAGACCAATAGCGTACGGGAGCAAAGTCTTAAGTGACACGGAAATGAAGTACGGGGCACCGAAAGCAGAGTTGTTCGCGGCGGTTACCTTTGTCGAGAAATACAGAGCATACCTAGGCAGCGAGCCATTCAAGCTGCGAGTCGACAACAGGGCACTAAGCTGGCTGAAAACGTACTCAATGGACCAAAGTTACATTGGGAGGTGGATAGTTCGCCTGGATGGATACAACATGATAATTGAGCATAGAACACGAGACAAACATCAAAACGCTGACAGCTTGAGTAAGAAGACTGAGTTCTACTAGAGACAAGAACAGAGGGAGGCATATAGACCTGAGATCAAGGATGGCTTCTCCTTCATGGACAAGGAAACGTACGACAGTCTTCCAATCACGAAGTGGTTGGACAAATCAGGCAAACCAATAGAAGATCACCTCGAATTACCAAAAGAACCTCTGGAGAAAACAATCTTGAAAAAGAACCGAGGGAAGTCAAAGTTTGTGAGGGAGACGCTCAAGGCAAAAGGCTATGATCTTAACCAGGTAGAGACGGGAGAGGCACAAATAGACGATGACTTAATGAGGTTGCTCGAGAAACTAGCAGATGACAAGCCCGAGATCCAAGAAAAGGATAAGGAGGAACCAGAGGTCACAATACTGCGAAAGAGCGGGATAGTTAGTGATGAAGACATCACGAAGGTGACTAACCCTGATGGGAAGGAAGTCGTGCAGTCACTGGTTGAAAAAATCCCGGACGACATACTTGAACAGACTCGGGTTAGGAAGAAGAAAGTAGCGTTCAAGGAAGAGGCTGAATACCTGGGACTAGGTCAAGAGTCCGGGGAGTGGTCCACGTCCATGGAGGAAGAAGATACTGAAGGAGAAAATTTGTCCGGGGAGTGTGAAACATGGGATGAGGACTCGGACGAGAGCAGCGATAATCAGGATAGTCTCTGCATGATATTGGCAGAAGAGAAGATTAGACACCGCGACAGGGAATTACAAACAGACCCATCCTCAGGAACGTACAACTTGGACGCACAGGAAGTACGAGGAGGTGAAGAACTTGAAAAAAATGCAGTTTCGAGGAAACCATTCAGGGAACTATCATGCAACTCAAATGTCAGAACAAATCTGGTGCCAGAAGATGATATGAAGATCGTAAAGAGGATAATATGCGTAAACCTGAATGACGACATCCACAACCCTGGGGAAATGAATGGACAGATCATGGCACTAGAGGAACATGTCAGGGCGAGATATAGGCTGTCGGCACTGATAAGAGCCCAAAAGAATGACAAGATGACAAGTAACCTCTCCAAATGGATCCGAACGGGGTCCAAGGAGAAAGGGGAACTAGAAGAAGACAGTTACAAGATCCTGAGCCAGTTCCACAAAGAAAGGAAAGACTTACTCTATCACACAGCTGACGGGGTGGTAGCATGCAAGAGAAAAGACGATGAGAAGATATTACACAAGCACAACCTCATCATATTACCACAATTGTATCATGCAGAGGTGCTGTTCCGATCGCACGATCAGATGGGGCACCAGGGGATAGACGAGGTGCAACAAAGAATACCTCACAGGTTCGATTGGCCAGGACTGAGGAAAGCTTGCGAGAGGTGGGTGAATGCATGCCTGGCATGCTTGCAAGTGAAAGATCCAAGGAAGATGAAATTCCCACTCAAGTCGGTGGAAAGCTCGGAATTTAATGAAGTGGTGCAGATAGACCATCAAAAGATTTGCATGACGGAGTCGGGGTATAACCAGATACTAGTTATAATTGACCACTTTACAAAGCTGGCAGAAGCGGAGCCGTGTCAAACAGCCTCGGCAGAGGAGACTTCTGACCACTTGATAACCCATTGGATATTGAGGTATGGTTGTCCAATGACTTTTCAGTCAGACAACGGCAAGGCCTTTGTGGGGGACTTGAATAAAGAATTAATGAAGAGGTCACACATTGCTCAAGCACACTCAACGACTTACCATCCTCAGACCAACGGGCTGGTAGAGAGACAGAATAGAACGTTGGTGAATATGCTGAGGGTATACTGCTCAAGGTACATGACAGATGGGATAAATATCTGCCGCAAGTCGTAGAGGCATACAACAGTACTCAGCACTCAACAACGGGAATCAGTCATTTCATGATGTTGACAGGCAGAGAGAGAGCAATGCCCCTGACATTCTTTTACCCGGAATATGAAGGGAAGAGGACGTCGCCTCAAGCTTACGTGAAAGAAGCGATAAGGAGACAGCAGGAAATAAACGAGCTATGCAGGAGGAACACTGCGCAAGCACAAATGAGACAGCGCAAGAAATATGATGAAAAGATATTACAGGCGAAGCCATATGATGTGGGCCGGTACGTGTGGGTTTTCTAGAAAGTTATACCGCCCAAAGGGATGAAGAAACTACTCAAGAAATGGAGAGGGCCATTCATGATAACGGAAGTACATCAACAAGGACGGTTCTACCGTTTGAGTACTGGACGAGCAGCACATTATGAAAATCTGAAGGCTCATGTCCCATCCCCAGAGGACTGGTGTATACCAAAGGACATGGAGGGACTCGAGTACCTACTGGCGGAGCCAGCATGTGAAGTGAACGAAAAAGGCATCAGAGAGAAGAATGATGGCAATGAGAATTTGAGTTTGGATGACAATGAAAAAATAGAAGCGGACTCTGAAGCGGAATCTTTTGTGGAAGAAGACTGGAATGATCCGGAGCAAGGTGAGGTGCCGAAGTGGACAGAACCTGACTTATCAATACCAGCGGGGACAAGGAGTGGCAATCGCAAACGAACAGGCATGAGGTACAACAGGTACGGGGACGATTTCCTGAGTGATAAGATACAGCCCGACGACCTAGGCAAAGAACTACTAGGTGTGGGCGAACTGGCAGCAGATGATGAATGGCAAATCATCAATAATAATGAACACTACCCACAGGAAGACTACTCGACACCGGAGCGGGAGACGGATTTGGAACAGAGCGAGATAGAGAGGAGGGAGAATACGAACCTGAGGATATTAGAATGGATGCGCGATGTCAAGAACGGAAGCGACGAAGGACAAAGCATACAACAAGTCGACATATCAGCGGGAAAGCACATGAAAACGGAGAGTCCTCTTTTCGGCTGGACGGCAACAGACAGGCCGCTTGACATTCCGCCAGACAATTCAGACCCAGCATCATCGACGGGGACGTCGATAAGTATTTTTGTCCGGGGAGTGGGGGTAGGACTTACCCACACCGAAAACTTAATGATAAAGAAACTCAGGGAAGTGAGAGAAACGAGCGGACTGGAACTGGATGGGGAGGAGGCCGAGCCTACCATAGGACGGAATTTCAAAACGAAGTTTGAAATACCGACCGATTACTCGGAGAACATCCTGATAACGGATAGCGACTTCATTCTGTCGGACAGGACTAGCGCAATCTGTATCACGGCGGACATGAGTTTCAAATCAAGACTGGAGGCCGACTTCAAGAGAGAGTATCAGAACGTGGAGTTTCTATTTAGACAGAGACCGGGGCTGGGAGGAATGGCTGCACTTCCACCATCAGTAGCACAAGTCCCGGGCAAATACCTGTGCTTCCTAGTGACGAGGGTCAACGACAGGAACATGATCGATCCTGAACACGTGATGATGGCACTAACAAGACTACGGGACTTCATGATTGAAAGAGGGATAACGAAGGTCTCAATGCCGGTCTATGACCCAAACAGGGGCAGGCTGAGCCCAAGGGAATTATACGCTATCCTACACGTGGTCTTCGCGAAAACGGAGATAATGGTACATCTGCACGAGAAATACTACTTGAGCATCGCCTGAGTCGGGTACATGGGGGTCTCGACTTGGGTATGAAGGGATTTCGAGTTAGGTGTTGGGGTACAAAACAGGTAAAAGGATCTTAAAGGTGATTGGCATGACAATTAAATTTTAAATGATTGATGGTGCTAAAACATAAAATGAATCTGCATGCTTTTAGAAAATTTCCAATTGAACTATTCTAGTAGGACGAAAAGGAAAGGGTTTTAACTATAGTGGCATGGGGGGTTTTTAGCTTAAGAACATGGCCTGTTAGTCTAAAAATCGGGTGCTATTTTCAGATTGATATGCTAAAGTCAAATTGACTACCCAACTACATTCAATTAAAAGAAAGGAAGTCCTTGAACGAACACGCAAGTTGAACAACGCTTCAAGAAGTTAATACTCAATTTGCTAAGGTAATACTCAAGTTGCTAAGGTAATACTCAAGTTGCTAAGGTAATACTCAAGTAACTAAGGTAGGTTACAAGTTGCTAATACTCAAGATCATCTAGAAGTTACAAAAATGGCAGATCGATTCTGGAAATCCATGCCATCGGCTCTGAAAAGGCCCACACTTGATGAGTTGTACAGACGCCTGAGGGACCTGGATTACACTCAAGTGGATGAGAGAATGGCGGTGATGCTGAACGCCATCCTCCGATTGGAAGAACAGGGCGAATGCCGGGAGTCCGCAACAGAAGCGGTTATAATGGTCGGCTACACCACTGATGGAATATCCAACCAAGAGCAAACCAGATGGCTGACCTGGAATGTGGATGGAGGAATAAGGGGATTTGACTTGGCAAGGAACCCTGGCTTGAGCAACAACACCGAGTATGGCGCCGGGGAGTTCCTATTACCGATGACACCATCAGTCAGATCTACAGGCCAGAGCACGAGTAAGATGCCATCAATGTCGCGAGCGCAACAAACGGGGGAAGCGTATCCGGACCTCAGTGCTATGAAGAGAGGTCTTGAGAGGACTCAGCGGGAGAGGAACGAGGCGAACCTCGACCGGGATCAAGCGAAACTTGAGAGGGATCAGGCAAAACTGGAGAGGGATCAAGCGGTCGACGAAAAGGACCAAGCGCGGAGGGAACTGGATATGCTGAAAGCTGAGCATATACAAGAAAAAAGAGTGCGAGAGAATGCCGCGAATTGTGATCAGCTGAAGTCGGAGCTTGAGAGAATCCAGCAACGACAACGCGAGCTCGATATGCAGAAAGGGACTAGGCCCAAGGAGCGAGTGGTTACCGGCTCGAGGCCAGAGTCGCGTATGGAGGTGGACGAAGCTCCCAGATCGAAGGGACGATTTAACCTTGACCGCGCGGCTCAAGAGCATATGAATGAGGGGTTGGAGTTGTGGATACCAAATGAATCAACGTCCTACTTGCGTGGCCTAGAGACACAAACAATACGCCCATTGATGGACGTCGCGCTGCCTGGGTATACCCCAAGTTCAACCCCGAGTAGTAGTCAGGTGAGCGGTAGCTCGTCACGATTGAAAGAATTGAACGAGAGGCTACAGCTAAGGAGTCGTGAGAGTCCAGCAAGAGTGGAGCTACCCCCGACCTGGAGGGAGCAACCTATCAGGAGTGTGGTGATCTCAAGTTACAAGAAGAACACAGAAGGCAGATACCACCGGCACAATCGTATGGATTGGAGCACGGCACAGAGAGTCAGGAGGGATTACTTCCATGACGCGGCTTGGGTGGAATACCTCACGCAGCCACGTGTGCCAGAGGGGGCGATCCACCTGATCATAGGGGACAGCTTGTTGCGGGTGCTAACCCGGATTCAATCACATTGGCAAACGGGGATCTTGAGTTTTGCTGGAGCTGCGACGCCACAGATGTTGGCAACACTTAAGATGCTAGGTATGGCAAGAGTATACACGGTAACCTTGATGGTTGGGACGAATGACGTGTCTAGGGGGGAGGCCAGGAAGGTGACGAGGCTACATGACAAGATGAGCTGCATCCTTGAGGAATTGCGGATTCAAATGGATCCTGCCAATCTGAAGGTGTGCACCATTCCTTATAACATGAAGGCGGACCAACATGCGATGGAGATGAATACGAAGGGGCGAAACCTGAATGAAATAATCAGGCAGATACACCAAAGGAGCGTCCTCCCCGTTGGACTACTGGACGTAGCCGAGCAGATGGAGCGATCTGTTTTCCCCGACGATGCATCCTCAGACGGGATTCACTTTGACAGGGCCAGGGGAGTAGAATGGTTAAATGATATCTTCCAAAGACACATAAGCGCGTTGGAGGCAGAGTTGCTAGAGACGGCCCAAGTCACGTTCGGGCCACCCCCAAATCCAGCTTTCTTCAACCCGAGAGCCTTATCCAGTCGCCTGGGAGCGATGGCCGGTTCTAGAGACAGCTGGAGAAGCAGCCGGACCAGGCTGCCAGGCGCAGCACCAATGGAGGCCGAGGAGGTAATGTCATCAACTCCTCAGGGTTCGGTAATATCCTCGGTGGTGGTGGTGGAGAGCAAAAAACTGGAGAGGCCAGCGGAGACCAGTAGGTTGAGATATGTGGAGAAGGTGAAAGAACTGGACTTGGAAGATCTGGAGTGCAGGCAAGAGTTGGCGGAAGCTTTGGGTCTTGAGCGGGTGTCACATGAAGACTTGGGTAGACACCAGTGCGTGGACTGGTTGAAGGCTCACGAGACGCATTTCTCAAAAGCGAAAATAATGGAGACGGCGGATCTGACAGGGATTCCCACGAAATCGGTCATGGGACCCATCAATTATAGGCCTCTCAAGTTGCTGGGGAGTCCGGGACTCGTGGTGGAGCCTCCCAAGCATCGAACAAGCATTGCCAGAATTAGGTTGGCAACTCCAGCACAGTTGAGGGTGGTGGACAAACTGTTGGACCCAAGGGAGATGGAACTGCCGGACGCCGCTTATGAGGGTACGAGATTGGCAGACGACCCTAGATACGCAAAACCCTGCGGGAAGACCCAGTTGGCCAAGACCTTGGCAGTGTTTGACAGGGCAGATCCAGCCGCTGCGAGGGTGGTCATCATAGCGGGATCGGATTTTGAGGGAATGTCTCCCAAGTTGTTTTGGCCGGAAACTCTGATATACTCACTACCGGGAGCGGAGCTAAACCAGATGTTAACCTTGGTAGTAGCAATAAAATCGGAGATGCCTTGTGAGCCCGAACTACTACTGTTTGCGGGAATGAATGATCACTTGCATGCAACAGGGTTTCTTGAGCAGCTCAAGGGTGACGAACCAGCGCCGAAGAGAATCTGGGAAGCTATCCAGACGTTGGTTGCAGCGATGAACGAGGTACAAGAGAACGTTGTCTCACGATTTGGCTCCAAGACAAAAGTAGTGTTCACTACGTCCCCCGGGTACGCGAGCATGCCTCCCGCTCTGCAATTTGTATACGCGGTCTTGATCTTGAGAGCGGAAGGGAATGGGTGGCGTATCCTGATGGCAGCTCCCAATCGGGAGTTGGAACCGAAAAACTTGAGACTTCGCAAGTCAGAACTGGCAGTGGCGTGGGTGGATGTGTCCCACGCGTTGAGGGGCTTCTACGAGTTGGCGGACATCCTCATTGTATTGGACGAGGTCCTCTTGCTGGAGGTATCAAACTTCGGCAGGCAACTCAAGCTCAGTCCGGCTATAAGAGATGATCATCCAGTAGTGACTCACCTGACGGCCAGCCTGTGGTTTCGAAGCATGGAGTTAACTATCACGAGCTCCACCAGTAAGTCTAGAGGACCGAGCAATGAAAGGAAGAATGTGGCCGCATTAGAGAAGCAACTGGAGTCGATGGTGTATCGACTGACACAAGAGAGAGGCAGATGGCCCTTCCTGACACCAAGACTGGAGAGCGCAACGGAGAAGACGAGAGAGAATGCTCCACCTCTTGTGAAGCAAATCTGGGATTTTCTTGAGGAGCAGCTGGAAGTGGCCGAGAAAAGGGAAATGACGGTGGCCAGGTTCGTCACAGCGGCCAACGAGGTCACGATTGGAGGATTCTGGAGGGAGCACGCAAGGGGTGAGCTGAAGACGAGGAGGGATCACGAGATTCTTGAGTTCTTGAGTCCTTGTTGGGGGAAGGAGTTCATGGCTGGAGTGTTCAGTGCAAAAGAGACTATCTTTGGAGCCTTTATACAGGAAATTCTGAACATGCCCATCAGTCTGTTGTTGGCACTGTACCTGGTTTACCCGAGGTACCTATTCAATATGGTCCCAGCGTACATGTTCAGTCGGGGTGTGGAAACACTCCGGATTGATGGATATTTGACATTGGTACTTCTAACCCTTCTAACCCTGGGGAACTGGTGTCATTTCATCGGCTAATGAAATATGGGGAGCCCCTGACGATGGGAAGAACCCACTCGAGCATTGACACTTATTCGTACAAGTGTGCTGCCGGGCTGAAGACGCTGCTAGTGCAGTACCTCCTGATGCAGAACCGACACCTGACTGGTGAAGAAAAGAGCCCAAAGACGCGAGACGAATTGAAGAAAGTGAATGGGGGCATGCCTCTGTTGACAGACCTGTGCCTGGCCATGAGATCGGACCCCATGGGGATAATCCAGGGGCTAGAGGAGGCCGTAACCTGCATTTATGGACGGCCGTGATGTATGCGTTTCCAGATCCTCTGGTGACAGCTTATCGCTACTCAGTGACCCACTTGAGCCTCATAAGTATACTGGATGGGACGACACTCAATTGGTGTTAACAAGAGGTGCTGAGGGCACAAATGAGCAACACGGTGCTCTTCGGAAAAGTGAAGGATCCGGAGTTGATGATATACAGTTTCCGAGGACAACTGCAGTGTAGGATGGGAGGTAAACGCGAAGGCCCCATCGAAACTTACCCCAAGTTCTGGAACCTAAATCCCTTGACGGTGAGTGGACAAGAGGTCTCGAGAATTCCCGCATGGAAGAAAAGCTTCGAGTTGGTGAAAAGGGAGCTAGAGGCAATATTGGAGAAGGAGGTACTACCAACGAGCATTCCAGAGTTCCCAACAGTGAGGAGAATGACCCTGGGGATGAACGGCTCCCTGGTGGTCCCGTCCCTGTTCGTGAGAGCAGCGACCGAAGAACAACAGAGGGAGTTCATCGATGGCTTGGATCCCCTGTTCATCGGCTACACTGCAGCAATTTATTTTCAAACTAGCGATACAAAAATAAATTCATGGACGACTCAAGCCAAGAAGATGAGAGGCTCGATGCCCCCGAAATTCGAGGTGCGATAAGCCTTGAGAACACTTGAGCGGGTAGGTCTGGAGAACATGCTGCCGGTGTGGGATGATGGCAGGATGATCGTGGAGGAAGGACACATTGCGCTGAAAGGAGATGAGATGATGTTTTCCACGAGAAGATACCGGGCACCTTATGGACTGGAGCAAGTGGAGATGAGACAGGAGGGGAAGGAGCTGGATGCAGCAGGCCCATTGTATGTGGCTCTGACAGAGTACAAGAAAACGGGTCCGACGACACTGTCACCCCTATCGGTGGGCACCCCTGGGGATAAAAGGAGCAGCCCTGTAGAAGATCGATTCAGGAGGATTCTTGAGATAAGAGGAGTAGAATCAGCAGAGAAAAGCATGGAAGAGACTCTCAGCGAGGCAGGAGAGGATATGGAAGTGGGAAACACACCGGAGCCAAAACCATCAGAGGAGGAATTTACCACGCAAGAACTGTTGAAGGATCTGAGCGGAGAAAATTGGGCAGACACTGCCACGCCACAGCTGACCTCATCTCCCCGCAAGAATCTAGAGTTACCATTGACGAGCGAGACTCCTAATATGGGAATGATTTTCCTGAGCGCAAAAGGAAGGGAGAAGAACACCTTCGAGGGAAACAGGGATGCGTTCCTGGGCTTTCTGGACTGGATGAGGACGCTTGGCAAGAATTCTTGAGCGATTTCAATCGAGAAGTGAATGACGAGATCACATTGGATGATTTCAAGGAAGAGCTGTGGGACACGGTGGTGAAGTTCGGAGAGCCTGTCCTGATGGGGACAGGTCTGGAGGAGAAAGCTAGAGGAGAACTGCTGAGCAAGATGGTCGAGTTGAGAAAGGCATCCCGGAAGACCAAAGAGGACGAATGTAAAGACAGCTCTACTCTGAAACAAAAAACTGACAATAAAATAATTGAAGGTGTAACGGGGGATAAGGTCGAAACTAGTAATATAATTAAAAGTACTAATATCCTTAAGGCTCGAGCAGGTGGGAGGCAAGAGTTGGAAGGGTTGGATGGAGACAAAGAAGTCGAATCAGTGATGATAACGGCAACGCCCCCAAGTAAAGACGTGAGGTCTCGCAAGAGGAAGAGAGAGGTGGAGGGATTGGGTAGTCCTTCAGCGGATGCGGTTTCGGAGAAAAACTTGAGAGAGACGGCTCCCATGGTTCTGGCACGATGGAAGACAGCAGCCTACAAGAGTAGCTACGAACCAAGGAAACTGCTCGACGTAGAAAGAGAGATGAAGGTCCCCACCAGCTCAACAACGGAAGAAGACTTCAAGCCCCAGAAGACAAAAATGAAACGAGGTTCGACGGGCGGGCAGACATGGGAAGTAGACGTCGGCAAAGAATGGGTCTCAAATGAACATCAGGCCACTGGGAAGCAAGTGACTTGCGATCCTCTTGAGAAGGACAAAACGAGGAACATCTCACGACCGTGGTGGGTGGCCCTGGAAACATTGAAAGAATTGGAAGATTGCCTAAAGAAGCTCGACAGTGGAGTGTCACGCAAACGACTTAACTGGGCTACCCAGCAGAGGGCTGATATCAACAAATTGGAATTGGGGAGCCAACTGAAGAGTACTTGGCAGAACTTGTTGAGGGATCATTTTGAGGAAGCGATGAGAACATCCTCATCGGCATCGCCGTTGATGGCGAATCCCTTCATTAGAACCGCAGGACAACTGATGTTCGCGTGGAGCCTGGTGGGAATAGAGTTAGAGACACTGACTTCGTATGATAAGTTGAAATTGGGAGGCAAGAATCTAGAGTTGTATCAAGTGGTGATGCAACATGTTGCTAGGGATAACTCAGGCTTGAGTCTGGCAAGGAGGAAAGATGCTACCTGTTTCTTGAGGTAGATAATGTCGATGATGACTGATAGTACCATCCTGGCATGTCACCAAAGAGCAATCGGAAGCAAAACGGTTGAAAGGAGAGTCTCAGCAGTCATCTTGAACGTATACCAGAGTACTGGGATAGAAAAGGAGGATGGTTCCAGGCAGTCTCTAGAGAGCCACAGGAAGTTAGATGAGGTACGCAGATTCTACAACAAGAAGTTCGAGGAGAAACACGACGTACACCGTAACTTGGCCTCGTCAGGAGAGTACTTGAAACCCAACAAAAAGGGAGAGTACCAGTATGTGTCTGGAGTGATGGGGATGGCATACAACCCTTTCCTGGACTCGGAAGCCGGAGGCGCTCACAGGAACTACGAGGTGGCGGAGCTGCTGAAGTTCTGGACAGAGAAGATAATGGAGATAGACACTGTAGAGAGAGAGAGACCTAGCTTAGGTTTGATTCTCGAGAAGGCACCAGAAGTAATAAGTGTGCCGCGCTCAAGTAAAAGAGTCGTACTGAAGATGGGTAACGGGAATGGCATATTGGTCACGAATATGGGAGTGTTGTGGAAATTACTGAGGCCCTCCTGGTGTCCACATCCCCATGCGAGCCTGATTGAGGAAGTCAATGAGCGAGTGAGACTAGCACCAGCGGAGGATGAAGATCTGGCAACATTGAGTATAGTGCATAGACTGATCCTGCCACAGGTGAAGGAGTCAAGTGAAGTGACGAGTAGACTAGGGTCGGCGAAGAAAATGGAGCCGGGTAGTTGTCTTGATTCGACGTGTGGAAATGGCGAGCACACCTGCGATGGACGGTCATACGTCAGGATACAGTCCTTCCAGAAAGGAGACCTAGTCACCTGGTTTGAAGACATTACCGAAAGGGAGAAGAGTGAAGTACAGATAGTGGCTGAGTGTTACGCGAGTACCACTGTGAACCTAGCAACAGCTCTGGGATTCTTCTCAAAAATGTGCAGTCTCCAGTCACTGGAGAGGCTAGAGACAGAACACCACTTGGTGACCGCGTTGAGCGTGGAGTCATGGCCCGGGGTGTTGCAAGTGACCCAGAAACACATCAAGAGCTGGAAGGTTGGACTTGAAGCGGAAATGGGATTTCCCATGAGCGAAGCCTATCGTCTGCCTTTGAATGCGAAGTCCTTAGTGGGGTCAGTGATGGCCAACCTATGTGGCAGCCACTATCCCTTACACATGGCGCTGGTGGAAGTATCCAGCCAAAGGGTATTGATAGACAAAGCCTTCTCAGTGCCCAAATGCGTAAGACTGGCTCGGATGTCGCATCACTCACACAAGCTGTTGAGGAAGATCTGAGGGACAGTGCCGAAAGAACAAAGGGACGACTTGAGTGAAATCCGGGGGGAAGAACTTCTGGGTTTGGAGGGTGAAAACACTAGTGACCACGAGAGACAGAACGTGATCGGGAAACCCATGGTTGGTGCTCCAAAACCTGGAAGAGATTGACATGATACACGAGAAAATGATGGAATTTGAGCCTCTCCTAGAAGCCTCGGGAGAACGCAATCTTAGGAGCATCGACCTCACACATGGGGATTGTCCATGCCACTGTCTGGCGCAAACAGTGTGGTAACCGGAGCACGCCAATCTCTGCCTGATCTGAGATGTGGAGGAAATCAGGTAGATGGGACTGCCCGATCATCAGCAAAAGGTGACCATCTTGGTGGTGAGCACGATGCTGGCTCTACGATGGATTGAAGAAAATGTAACGAAGTATCGGGAGTCGAAGACGCCAACGGCGGAGTCGATATACGCGATAGATTACAGCAGGAGACTTGAGTTGTTTGAGACTGCATGCAAGGTGTTCGCCATACCAATGGAAGTCAGACACGTATGGAGCCGCTTAAGGTTCTTTCCCTGGTTTCGCGCGTTGTTAACGTCCTGGTTATACATGGTAACGAAGGATCACATGAGGAAACATCAAAAGGAATATCGACAATTCCAGGCCGAGATAGGACCGGAGGCCTTCAAGAGACCTCTGCTGACCCATCGAAATGCGATCACGACGGGGTGAAAAAGAGTTTGTAGAGTATCCAGAAACAACACCAGAGCGAGGGAAACGATACTAGAGGAAGACCTGGCGAAGAATGTAAGCCTGAGTGTTCACAAATCCTTCTGTTTGAACCGAGAGTCAAAGGTGAAGAGTTTACCCAATCAAGCGAAGAGATTGCAGGAGCAAAGGGAGTGGATGCGATCCTATGAACAGCTGAAGGCTTGGGAGGAGGTTGTGATCAGCTCCGATGATGAAGAGGCACTTTTGAAACAGATCACAGTGTCAAATATATCGGGGTCTGGTGCCTCGAAGGTGAAGAACACGAGGTGAGCCGGTGGCTCAAAAGGGAATTCTAGAGTCTTGAGTCTTGAGAGGGAGGGGGCTCGATGGTGAACTCGGATGAAATCTGGGTTCACCAAAAAGAAATTTTAACAAATGAGATATTGTTATTAATATACTATATCTATACTATAAACCAAAATGCTGCATGACAATTTCCTGATTGAATAGGACAAAAGAAATTTTAAATTACTAGCTTAAAAAGCGAGAACTCACAGGTGAAGGTGTGTGCGGATTTTGATTGCTGTTTAGCGATAGTGTGAAAATTTTACATGGTTGTGAATTTTGGGGTGTAGATAAACTTAAGTCTGGTGTAAACTCTCTAACTGACCACTGGCACTGTAGGCACTGTATCTTGAGTGACACTCGGGTTTATGGGGACTCACTGACAGAGGCAGCACGCGATGAGGACATCGATCTTGAGTCCGGGGAGTATGTGCCAGTCGGTCATATTGGGAAGTTTGACCTTGAGGGACACGAATATACGTGATTTTGGAGTGAAGTTTTATTTTTCAAAAAATCGAATAGAGCCTGACAAGCTTAGTTTTCTCGCGACAACTGAAAAGATAAAATGAAAAATCAGAATGACCGAAATAACATTTGCGGGAAAGTGGTCAAATATATACAGTGGGAAATCGCTATTCGCAATTTCCATCGTAGAGAACTAGAGTAGAGCTGTCCTATCTGACATAGGAGACAAAAAGAACACGAGAGCGGAGTTAAAATCAACTGGACCAGTGTGAACCTTCAACGGAAAGGCGGACAAGTGAAGTGTCCCAATGGTCCAGAGCCAAAACTATATTTTTGAGTAAAAACTTACTTCCCTTGATTGGAACCAGGGATATCGATTCGAATCCGAGTATTCGACCCGAAAACCGAGTATTCGGCACTTCGAAGCCGAATCCGAATATTAAAATTTTGAAATCCGAATATCGAATCCGAATATTTTTTTTTGCCGAATACCGAATAATCCAGGGTCCACTGCTAAAAAACCCGAATATTCCGAATATTGGTTTACTGTTTTGTTTCACAATATTTTTCTGTTTTTTTTAAGATGGCTAATGTAGAAGAGTCTGATGTCGCTGCCGAGTGCGAGTATAGAAAAGAAAAAGGAGTGGCAAAATGGCATGAAAAGTTTCTTGTGGAATATCGAGGTGGTAGAAAAACGGAAGGAAGAAAGTGCATTAAATCCAGAGCGCCTATTTTCTTTATGCCGACTCAGTCGCAACTACTTACAAAATCGATTATCACCTGAGAATCATTCACGAAATGTTTTCTTAAATAAGAATAAAAGGTTTTTGAAATAAAACTGTTCATTAGCAAACTTGTTTTTAAAATTACGGTCTCTTTTTTAAATAGTGTCACTCGATTTAGCTCGAAAAACTGGGTTGTCACTGATTTTTAACAGTTTTTAGCGATCTCAGTCGATTTAGCTCGAAAAACTGGGTTGTGAGTTGTGACTGATTTTTAACATTTACTCACTCCCGCAATTTTTACATTATTACGCAAGTCCCAGCCAATTCTACTTGAAAAATGCTATGTTCAATACTTTTTATAGAATTTGTTGTATCAAACTTTTATGCTAAGTTTTTTGGGAAAATAACCAAATATCCGAATAGTTGTTCGAGTAGTAACATTTGGCCGAAGCTGAATCCGAATAGTTGGGCCGCGGCGAATAACGAATATCAAAAAATCCGAGTATTCGACATCCCTGATTGGAACTCATCATTAGAAAACTTCTTGAGTTATATTTGATTATATTCATGCCAGAGTTGTTAATTAGTTCAATTACTCTGTGTCTCGAGCGTGCTGCTATGTGAGTACTAAATTTGGTTTTCTCGAGTGTGTTTTATGATTGTTATGTTGAGATAAGGCGAGTCTCAGGTTGATCCATCTGGAATGGATCAAAGTTCCACTGTCTAATAAAAAATAACTTAACGGATTGTTCCGATCCTGTTTTTAACGGCAGTCGTGTATTTTGGGTATCTCGAGACCTAAGTATGGGAACGTTCTTATTTTCTAGAGTGGGGGGATATTTTGGTAGTGGCCTTTAAGCTGTTACGGGTTCTAGTCTCATGTCGCAAGCGAACCGAATTGGCTCCGACCGATTTTGAGGTTGAAAAACACAAGAGATAGTGTCCCTGACTCTTGAGCCAATGGTTATAGGGCCTATTTTTCTTAAGCCTCATATGTGACCGAAGTAAGCGACTGTTACATACCTAATTTAATTTTCCCGAGTGCATTTTATGATTAGTATGTTGAGGTAAGGCGAGTTTTAGGTTGATCCATCTGAAATGGATCAAAGTTCCACTGTCCAATAAAAAGTAACTTAACGGATTGTTCCGACCCTGTTTTTAACGGCGTTCGTGTATTTTGGGTATTTTGAGACCTAAGTATGGGGACGTTCTTATTTTCTAGAGTGGGGGGGGGGGGTATTTTGTTAGTGGCCTTTAAGCTGTAACGGGTTCTAGTCTCATCTCGCAAGTGAAACGAATTGGCTCCGACCGTTTTTGAGGTCGAAAAACACAAGAGATGGTGTCCCTGACTCTTGAGCCAATGGTTATAGGGCCTATTTGTCTTAAGCGACTGTTACATTACTGTGATACTTTCGACCTTCTGATAAAAAAATAGCAAAAGTGTGAATCATAAACTTCTTGAAATTCAAAGAGCTTCAAAGCATTTTTTTTCTGTGAAATTCGAAATTTGAAGTTTTTTCAAAAGTTATTATTTTTGTTTTCTAGCTTTCATGGACTCTTTTTGAACTGTCTGCAGAATATTTTTATATGAATTATGTAACATTCGCCCGGAAGATACATATCGACGGATAACAAAACTAAGTCTTAAGACGACTGGCTAGCGTCTAAACAAAGCTTTGCATGTTTTTCACCGTCTCTACCAAGCCAGTACTTTTCGGTGGTCTTCTCTAACATCGGGTCGACAAAAACGTTACTGCTTTCGGCTTCGGTCAAAACACCCAAATTAACTAGATTACATGCAAAAATAGTGAGCTCATGGCTGGGTCTCAGTATCCCCAGACCACGAGGTCACTCCTAAAAACAGGGCTACTACTTATCATATTACTATTGTTTTTGTTCAGTAGATAAAAATCATCATCTCCATCGAAGATGGATCAACCCTTCCCCCCCTACTTCTAGCTCCTCATTCTTGTCAAAACGAATTAAGATCTTAATTAAATTCAAGTCAGGACATGACGGATGCTAAAATTCAATACAAGTTCATAAAAGTTCCCGTCCCGAGACCCTTCCGGATTCTTGAATCCGGCGAATCAAGCTCCTTAACCTCAAGTTCACGCTAACTCGGAGGGCTGGTTTTCACCCTTCACTGTTGTTCGCAACGGCCCTGCAACTATTGTAACAGCACAATAGTTGCAACTCGGAACGTCCTCTGCTGTTCGGTAGTTCGTTGTTGTTTTTTAGTCTCGATTTCGTACTGTTCGTAATCGCAGATAAAAGTTGTTCTGTTTCTTTCTGCTATTTTAGCTAAAATGGCCGTTTTAACATTTCTCAGAAATGTTACGTCATCATTTCGAAAATTTAAAATTTAGAATTCCAGAATCTTCTAGCCTTCACCGTTTGGCCAATCGTTCAAATAACGTCCTTATCCGTTCTAAATCGCCAATTCGGAAGGCTTGCTGCTAAAATACCGAATTCTGCAGAGACTGCATTTTGGCCATTCTGGTCGAATGTCACATACTCCCCGGACAGTCCGGTCAATGTCCTCATTGAATCGCGCAATGTTCATAAAATGGTTACAGTGCCATCGAACAGAATTTACAAAATGCACGGAATTACTTTTATCCACGTCATATCAACTCACTGCAGAATATAAATGGCATCATACTACATCACTATAGCCTTCAAATTCTTTCATTAATCTGCACATTGAGAATATGACCTAAGATAAAACATGTTTTCTGACTTCCAGTGTCTATGTCCCGATTAAAACTCTTTTCTCTTAGATTTAAAAGGTGTTGGCTTGCAGGACAGTCCTGCCAACCAACAAGCTAAAATTATCCTACTATGCTCCTTCCCTTCGGAAATCTTGCTTGTTTATTGTCCTGAATATTAAAACTAAGAAACTTTGTGATTAGAAAGAACAATGTACCAACCTCCCTCTTCAAGAGGTTACTCAAGTCTTTCATATCACCACAAAGTGATCAGTTTTCCTAAGTGATTAAAAACAATCATGCAGGCTGGAATATTTAAATATACTCTTCTCTTAAGCCTTTCCAAATAAATAATAAGTGAGTGTCTCTAAAGCCACTTCAACTAAAACCAAAATGCAAATTTATAAATGCAACAATTTCCCAAACTCAACTAAATGTTTCAGTTTTCAATTACAACTTGGTTGCTTGGTTTCTCACTTGAGTTTTTCACACACATAAAACAATTCTGAGTTTTAACGTTTCTTCATCATCCCTTTGTTCTCTTCTTTTTTCGTCGTTTAGAAGTTCTAAAACTTCTAAATTCTTCTAATTTTCTTTCTTGTTGCCTCTTGTTTTCTCGACCATTCATCAATGTTCCATTTCCTCCTCCTGCGATGCTGACTCCGCACTTTCGGTTTCCGTGTCTTGTAGCACGTCGTTGACTATCCTGACGCTGTTGGAAGCCGTCCTCCAACACTTCTGCTCTTCTACCCTCTGTTTACAACAAGGTAGGGGATCCAAGTTGGATTCTCTGTTTCTACAGAAGCTGTTGTGGAGACACAACGTCACGTTTCTCTCCAGATCTTCTTTCAGCATCTCTACTTTCTCATTTCCACTACGCTCACTCGTTCTGGAAATTCTTTTCACAGCGGTGGTCACTGCATTCCGATGAGTCACGAAAGCTCGCTTGAAAGCTCCTGCCCCAATGTCCAGCAGATATTCACTGTACACTCTGCCATGTTTCGACATATGCTTTTTCGCATACTCGTACAACCACGCAGTCATGTTAGCTTTGAACCATGGCATCAATCGTTTTCTTGCCCATATCTTCTTCACTTCCATCGGAATGTTTAGAACTTTGCACATTGTCTCAAAAAGATCTAAATCTTTTAGACAATCTAATTTCCGCAATTGTTCTCTCGTTGGTGCCTCCTGTCTATTATTTTCTCTAACATGAGCTTCCAGCCATCGTATCATCATCATAACTCCCACTATCACTATTGTTACGGGCTGTGATGAATCTGGTAAACCCATGGAGAGCAGCTCTCCAGAGTCCCAGATCAACATCAGATTACTACGCTTGGGATACCACCAGGTCTGCAACAAGCAGTGGCAAGGAAACAAACTCATCATGCGTCAACATGATGCTCCTCCAATTACGTTTTCCCGAAGCTTCCAGCAATGGTTCCACTTCCATCATCACTCGGTGGATTTCATCATTCTCATCTACTGCATTGTAATCTGTGACAGTTGATCCTCTTTGCTTCTGTTTCTCAAAGTCACTGAAGTTCCCGCTCACATATCCCATGAACTTCTTTCCCAATATTGACTCCAACTCTTCTTTGGTTCTCTCTGGAACTGCTGAGAAAATCTTACACAGTAACTCGTAGGACTTTTCAGACATTCTTGCCAACCTCACGCACTTCGGCACTGAAAAGGCTTGATCCACAATCGTTCTTGTACTCTTCACGTCCACAGCTACGAAATGTACAGGATACTTGCTCTTGCACATTGGAGCCAACGTTGAGCCCACCAAATATCGTGCTCCTGATGGTCTACAATAAGTTTCGCTGTATCTGATGTTCATCTCTGTTTCGATTGCTTCCCTCCATTTTCCTATATACTTCTGCTCAGTCTGCAGAACTCCTGGGAATACTTCTACGCTGATGGCTGTGACCATCTCATGTTTCTGTTCTAGATTCAATAGTGACTCTAAAGAACCAAACACGCTGTAGAATCCTAGTGCTGTCACTAGATTCACATCGGTTCCTCCATGGCAATCTGCTATCAGTTCCGTTTCCGTTCTTGCTTTCATCACTACATTTCCAAACAATACTGTCAACTGCTTGTGTTGTTTCTCCAGGGTTTTCACACAGTCTAGACTTCCACAAACGTGACCCTCTAGTCCACAGACTTCCGCCAGACAGCTACCAGGTTTGACCCAGTCTTCTGGTCCCCAGCCAGGCAACTCCACTTTATCTTCTCCGTCGCTCTTAGAGGCTGTTATCATCACATTATATATGATGTTGAGGTCACGCAGGTTACAGTCCGCATTCAGTTCCTTCTGTATGGCTTGTGTCGCCCGTAATATTGAGTCAGCGTTGGGACTAGGACACCATGATGGCTTCATCAATTCCCACACTGCCATCAAGCTCGTTCTCAGTAATTCATCTGAGAATCCCAACCCAAATTCCACTCTCTTGTCGGATTTTGGTACTGAAGGTGCAGTCACCTCTTCTTCCAAGACCAGTCCCAATTTGGCCTGTGGATTGTTGACGCTCTTGATCGTTACAATTCTGGACGTCCAGAATCTTAGTAACACCGCCTGCTCATAATCAAAGAAGCAATCACGTATGTCTTCACTCAGGAAAGGATGGTACGCTATCCCTATGATCCCAGATACGTAGCTATATGACTTCTTCTTGATCGGTCCACAGTATTCACTGGACTTCGGCAATGCTCCCATAGATTCTTTAGTGAGTCTCAGCTCCTTGTTTGAGAACCTCCTGATCTAATCTATCTTTTTCATGGGTTCCAGTTCTTCAGGTTCTTTCATGTTCACCCTCATCGGTTTACTTTGCTGCATGTTCAGCAATGCCAGCAAGAACAAGGCTTTCGTTCGTTCATCACCTTCCCTCAACATTTTAACACAACTGTTCAGTGCAGGTACTGAAATCTGCTCTATCAGGAATCGAATGAAACAGAGAGCATCTCTCCGCTTCGCACACGCTACTGCTGCTCCCTTCTGGACTATCAGATCCCTCAGATTTGTCATAAGGAACACCTTTTCTTCTTTTGACCTCTTTCTTTCTTCTGAGTCATATTCTTCGCGAGTCAGTCCCATCATGCACCAGGCGAACCTGAGTTGTAACTCTGTCCTTACGTAAGGTACTGCCACGAGAGCATGTATTCTTGGCGTAGTCCTCATTTCTTCTTCGAAATACCTCAATACTACTGCTTTCCATGGAAGGCTCACCAACTGCTCGATCGTCTCCGCCTGTACGTCAGACGACGCCAAAGTTCCGTACGCCTTCTGCTTGAGGGTGGTGCCTTGCAACATTGTTTCCAGATAACCCTCCATGGCTTTTTCTTCTTCCAGGGCCATTACATGCCCTCTAGCCGAGTTTCGGTATTCCAACAACTCCATGTATCCACCGGTGGGTGCATCTATCGACACTGTCTCAGACACTGTTAGTCTGTTGTATTCCACTGGGGTTAGTTGTCCTGCAACACTTCCCTTTCCATGATTCATGGGAGATGGCTTGAAGTCCCTCATTTTACTCTCTCCACATTGACTGAGTATTTCCATTTCTAAAGTCGCTCCAGTCAGAGTGCGGTCACTCCTTTTGGATTTATAACCGGTTGACTTTATCCCCGCCATGAGAATGGGTGGCACCATCGCTATATCAGTTAATATTCTATCTGTGCCAGACAATTGATAATCACCTTGCCCCAAATCCATGACTTCCTCGACTCGTTTTCTTTTCGCTGAGTTGCCAGCTTTCACTGATATTTCCGAATCCACCTTCGTCTTTCCAATCCTCCTCGGTATCACTCTGCTACCTAACTTCATTTTCATCGCGTTGATTTTATCAATCACCATTTTCGATCGTATCGTCCCTCTCCTGGTTCTTGACAGATACACCACCTCTCCTTCATCGTCCTGCGGTGTCATCTTGATGGGAGAATTCGCTTCACTCTCATCAGTGGCTGAGTCGATCAATAACTCACTCAGTCTCCCTTCACACTCATCAAGCTTGTCAAGTACTTCCCTCATCAAGGGTTGATTGAGACCTGTTTTGAGAATGGACTGGGTCCCATAGCTCTGAATCACAGTCCAGACTTCTTCCATGAACGCCACTCTGTCCAGCTTACATCCCGTCCTACTCTCGTGGTCTCGGTGATGTACTTCCCATTCTTCTTCGGGTAGCGTTCCCAAGAAAGGTACTCTGGCTGAGGCCTCTATTCTTCTCCTCCGAGGTGATTCCATGAGGATTCTCTGATCGTTATTTCTTGAATTGCCAGGAGAGCTGCTCTCCGGTAAATTCCGTTTCATTTCCATAAAGGCTGACGGAGGCTCCAGTGTCGAGGTGCCTTCGTCCGCTGGCTCAGTCGTTTCCAACGTATCCGCATTGTTTTCAAGATCACTGAAGATGTTAAAATCCAGGCTGGATGTTCCTCCTGTCGATGCCCTGTCGTCTTCCCCACCAGCTTGATCTTGTTGCATGGGTTCTTCAGTCTGACGGCTTCCACCCTGTCCGTCATCTCCTTCTGACTTATCCTTGTTCGAGCTCGATGGTCCTTGTTCGTCATTGTCGGCTTCTTCCTGGAATCTCGGTATGAGCAATGTACCGGCCGATTTATCTTCCTCTTCTCCATGGACCACTTTGATTTCTTCGCAGCCAAAGGGTGCTAGGAAGGTTCTCGTCTGCAATATTCCTCCCACTTTCATCTCCTTTTTCACACTGGTCAGTTTCACCTTAACATATATCGTTAAAATTTGCTTAAAGACAGTTCAGATAAAAAGATATTTATCCTAAAATTTATTAAAATCAATTGGTTTCTAAAATTTTGGAATACGACCTAAGATTGGACAGTCCAAACTTTGGATCTATTCCTAAAATCGTCATTTAAAAGTTGTTCATGGTCACTAACCCCTACTTACCCATGACCTTAATAGCTCAACACCTAACATAACATAACATAACATAACACACATATCACATATTACATGTAACTTGGTCTTTGGCCTAACACCCTCTCGCACATCACTCAGCCTATACTTAAGTAATATTTCTTATGTAGATACACTTGTATGTTTGTATCAGAGAATATCACGTGTACGAGCGCGTACAATTCCCGAGGATGCAGTCTTCCTCTATTTGGATCGTACACTGGAAGCGAAAGTTCCTTCACGTCCATTTCCACAAGGAAGTCCCTCAGCCTCGTCAAAGACAAGAATAGATTTTCCGGGTCCACGTGCTGCTTCTCTGTCGCCCTCGTTACCAAGAAGCATAAGTACTTTCCCGGTATCTGCGACACCGCCGGGGGTAAGGCTGCTACGCCCCCTATCCCTGGTCTTTGCTTCCAAAGGAATTCCACGTTTTTGTATTCTCTCTTAAAATCTGCCGCTAGCGCTGTCCTAAAACTCATGTCTGCGGTGATCGCTATCGCACATGTTCTGTCTGTGAGTATGAAATCGCTATCTGTTAGTACTATGTTACTTGAATATTCATTTGGTAAGTTAAAATATGACTCAACTACCCTGCCTATGTCAGGTTTCTTAGGTTCTTCGCCTGTTTCTGCTTCTAAGTCTCCTGTCTCTCTTGCTATTCTCAATTTTTTTATTATCAAGTTTTCAGTGTGGGTAAGTCCTACCCCCACTCCCCGGACAAAAATATCCATCGGCGTCCCCGTCGATCGCATACCGGATATTAAGTCGAGGTTAGAAGCTGGAATGAGGAGTTGTCCTTCCTGGGCAGCCCAAGAAGGATCATCTCGCTCCGTCTTAATGTATTTCGCTCTTTCACGATCCACATCTTGAATCGTGACGCTGGTCTCTTTAGGATCTGATGTCATTTCGTTCAGCCACTCCAAGACTCGCAGATTTGTGAGATCATCTCTGTTGGACTCCGATTGCTCCTCATCGAAATCTACTTCGGGTTTCGATCTGTCCTCGATCCATTCCTGGTCGTGATCATCCAACATGTCAATGTCTTGTGAGACTGTTATGCTCTCTAGACCTACCACTTCTTCCACTATCTTTTTCAGATCTATCTTGTCTACTACATAGTCGTCACCGTAACGGTTGTATTTCTTTCTAGGTCTTTTCCCGTCGCCTTGTCGAGTCTGCATCGTGAACGGGAGATCTGGATCCATATTTTTGGGAATCTCAGTCTGTTCGGGATCCTGCCAATCTTCCTCCGCGTAAGGTAAGGTTTCATCATCCGCTTCTATCACCTCATTTGGATCCAGGTCCAGTGGTGTATTCGTTCCCTCCTCTATTACCTCATTTCCATCATTCTTCTCCCTGGTGCCTTTCTCGTTGACCTCGCAAGCAGGATCCATCATCAGGTAATCTCCTTTTTCCATATCTGCAGGTATACACCAGTCCTCTGTCGATGGATTGTGTGGCTTGATGTTTTCGTAGTGGGCGGCTCGGCCTGTACTCAGTCTGTAAAAGCGTCCCTCCTGGTGCACCTCTGTAATCATGAAGGGTCCCCTCCACTTCTTTAGGAGCTTCTTCGTCCCTTTCGGTGGTATAACGTTCTGAAACACCCATACGTAATCTCCCACCGAGTAAGCTTTTGCACCAGCTGCTTTCTTGTCGAATCTTTTCCTTTGCCTTGCCTGTGCTTGCTGAGTATTTCGTCTGCACAGATCGTTCAACTCCTGTTGATGTCTGATCACATCCCTTACGTAAACCTGTGGAGATGTTCTCTTTCCCTCATACTCTGGGTAGAAGAATGTCAAGGGTAAAGACTTCTCGTGTCCCGTCAGCATCATGTGTGGACTGACCCCAGTGGTGGAGTGTTGCGTGCTATTATAAGCTCCCATCACCTGTGGAAGGTATCTGTCCCAATCGGTCATGTACCTGGAACAATATACCCTCAGCATCGACACTAACGTCCTATTCTGTCTTTCCACTAAGCCATTCGTCTGAGGGTGGTATGTCGTGGAGTGAGCCTGAGCGACTTGTGACCGTCTCATAAGCTCTTTCGTAAGCTCGCCTACGAAAGCCGTTCCATTGTCCGATTGAAACGTCATTGGACATCCGTGTCTTGCTATCCACGTATTGATCAGGTGGTCGCATGTCTCTTCCGCCGAGGCAGTTATGCAGGGCACGGCCTCTGCATACTTCGTGAAGTGATCTATCATGACCAAGACTTGGTTGTAACCGCTGTCTGTCATGCATATCTTCTGGTGATCTATCTGCACCACCTCGTTGAATTCAGACGACTCAATTGATTGTAAAGGAAATCGCAACTTCCTAGGATCCTTGACCTGTTGGCATGACAGACATGCTGTCACCCATTTCTCGCATGCCTTTTTCATCCCAGGCCACTCAAATCGCTTCAGAATCCTCTGATACACTTTGTCGATCCCTTGATGGCCCATCTGATCATGCGACCTGAATAATAGTTCTGTCTGATAGAGTTGCGGCAACACTATCGCGTTATATTTGTATAAGACCTTGTCTTCTTCTCTTCTCCTGCAAGCCACGATCCCGTCCTTGTTCAGATATAACCTCCCCTCCTTCTGCATGAAGTATTGTCTCAGGATCCTATAGCTGTCTTCTTCCAGGTCGCCTTTGTCAGGTGCACCGTTTTCTATCCACCTTTTTAGGTTGCTTGTCATGCGATCATTTCTCTGCGCCCTTAGAAGGTCCGAGAGTCTGTATCTCGCCTTCAAGTACGTCTTCATGACTCTCATCTGACTGTTCAGCTCGTTGGGCTGATGTGTGTCTTCTTCCATCTTAACGCACCAAATCTTCGCCAACGGTTGTGTTTCTTGCTGAAACGGCTGAAGATCAGTCCTGACTACCTCTTTCTGCGGCAACAGGCTTATCGAACGTTTCGATACCGCTATTGTTTCTAAGTCATCCGCCGCGTTGTCAAAGACACTTTCGCTCGGTATAAGGTAGCGATCGCTGTCCGGATCCTGGTACACCTCTCTGTCCAGGTCTCTCGCCCGAGTTTCCACTAGTAACGTGTGTATCGCTAGTTCTGACAGTTCTGATCCCGAGGTGGAATTCCTGTCGGAATAGGTATCCATTCCTGAGTTTCGGGAGTCATTATCCTCCGTCGAAGGTGTTGTGCTGGAGACTGCACGCTCCTCCAGATCATGTCTGTATTTCCTTCGCATCCATCTGAACTCCCCGGACAAAACCTTGTTCTCTAGGTCCTGTTTCTCATCAGGAATTTTCTCGTCTATCTCGGACTCCCCGGACAAATTTTTTTGTGCCGGGTGTTGAACCTGTGATCTTTGATCTTTCTCCTTCTCCTTCTCCCCGGACAAATAGTCTTGCAGCAGATTTTGTTCTACAAGTTCACCCTCTTCCTCTCGGTCCACAAAGGTGACAGTTTTCTTTTGGTTGCCGCTCTCCTGTTCTTTCTGTCCGTAAGAAGTACTGGTTAAAATCTCTTGGGGTATTGAGGATACTAGTTGCTGAACTATTGTCCTACAATCCCTCTCGTTCTCTTCGTGTTGTCGTCTGGACGGCATGATCTTTACTTTCTCCCTGACTGTTAGCGATGCCACTGCTGCTGTCCACTCGGGGTCATCTCTGGTCACTTCTCTTTCTAACAATCCACCCAGCATCCGCATCACTTGTGGTGTGACTTGCACCGTTTTATCCAGTAATGAGAGACTGTTTATATTCATGCGAGAGAGTTCTTGCTGGACCAGGTTCGAGCGTAGCAGCAAATCCAAGGGGACTGGATCCTCCTTGGACAGGATCTCTATCTCAGCTGCTTTCTCTACAGGTAACTCAGGATGCCCTGGAATTGGATGTCCAGACTTATCCAACCATCTCGTTAAGGGAAGCGCTTCATAAGTTTCTTTGTCCAGAAACGAGAATCCCTCCTTTACTTCCGCCTGATTGGCCTGCTTCTGCTCCAATCTTTCATAGAATTCAGTTTTCTTGCTGAGACTGTCAGCATTCTGATGTTTATCACGCATCCTGTGTTCGATTATCATATGGTAGCCATCCAGTCTTACTATCCATCTACCAATATAACTCTGATCCATCGAGTAGGTCTTCAACCAGGATAACGCTCTGTTGTCCACGCGTAACTTGAAAGGAGCGCTCCCCAAGTATGCACGGTACTTCTCCACGAAGGTAACTACTGCAAACATTTCTGCTTTTGGTGCGCCATATTTCATCTCTGTGTCACTCAATACTTTGCTGCCGTATGCAATGGGACGGAGGACTGTTCTTCCGTTCCATTCTTGCTCTTGATGCAATATTCCTGAGATGGCCACCACCGATGCGTCTGTGTCAAGAACATACATGCCCTTTTCTGTAGGCATGCCCAGCACTGGCGCTTTGCACAGTTCCCGCTTTATGTTCTCGAAAGCAACTTGTGCCTCATCGTTCCATTCGAACTTTTTCCCTTTGTTGCGCATCAGCTTCTGCATCGGGTACACCTTGTCCGCGTATCCTTTTATGAATTCTCGGTAGTAATTGGCAAACCCTAGGAAGCTCATGAGCTGTGTGTCCGTTCTAGGAGCTTTCCATGTCAGCACAGCCTCTACTGCTTCTGGATCTGGCCTCACTCCATGCCGGTCCACCATTCTTCCCAGGTACTTGATCGAATCCCTAAGGATTTCACATTTCGATGGTTTGCATTTCAAGCCTGCTCTTTTCATACATCCGAAGACTTCATCGAGCCGATCAATGTGATCCTCTAGGCTCGGTGTCGCTATGACTACGTCATCCACGTAGCACATCAAGAGATTCCCGTACTTTTTGGTCACTCCTGTCAAAGCCTGAGCCATCAGCCTTTGAAAAGTTGCTGTTGCATTGCACAAGCCGAAGGGCATCCTCTTCCACTGGTACAACCCCAATTCGCACGCGAATCCGGTTTTCTCTCTGTCCTTCTTTCGTAGAGGGACCTGCCAGAAGGCAGAACCTAAGTCCAGTGTGGTGAAGAACTTGGCATCACCAAGTTTAGATAGGCTCTCGTCTATTCGCGGTATCGGGTACGCATCTTTAATCTTTACCGCGTTCAAGTAGCGAAAGTCGCAACAGAATCTAAGCTGCCCCCCCTTCTTTTTCGCCATTACTACTCCGCAAGCCCACGGCGATTTCGAGGGTTCTATCATGTCGTATTCAAGCAACATTTCTATTTCTGCTCGGCACGCTTCCGATTTCTGCGGTGTCATTCGCCTTGCGCCTTCCCTATGGGGTACGGCGCCTTCTTCTAGTTCGATTTCGTGTTCGACGAAATTACAACAACCGATATCCGCCTTATGTTTTGAAAATACATCAGCGTTCCGATTTAGGAGGTCCCGCAATTTTTCGAAATCCCCCTCACCTATTTTCCCTTTTAAATGTTCTATCTCTGGCAAAACCGGTTTGTCAGATTCTAGTTCGTATGACGAGGGGCGTTCCGGAAAATTCGAGCAGCTTGATAAGCCGTCGTCCGTTTCGGATTTCATTGAAAACAATTTATGAATAGATTTTAATTCATCAATCCTCTTTAAAATTTTATCTTTATTGGCATGATAAGGACAGTTTTTGACACTATATTTCTTCAAGTTTTGTGTCTCTTCATAATCAGTCCTCATCGGCAATGCGTAACCAAGCTTCTTTCCACGCTGGATTGAAACCGTGGTGTCCAGTGTGTTCAACAACACACTGACACACAGTCCGTTTCGCGTTACCGAGAAGCTCCGGCCTAAAATCACCGAACTCTGACTATTTGGATTCGGTACTAAGCAAACCTGTTTACTATCACTTAACGAATTTAAATTTCTCATTCTAAAAATCGCTACCACAGCTTGTCCTGGTTGTAACTTTACTTTTCTATCCAAAAAAACTGGTACCTTATTTTCATCTGTTATTATCCTATTAACTGGTCTCTTAACATACTTTCGGTCCGGGTTTCTAATCCGTATTAGACCGTTGTTCAAGTCAATCATCACGTCAAAATTCCTGACAAAATCTCTGCCCAAGATGAATTGGTCGGCATCGTCCAGATTCTCTACCACCAGGAAGCTCATCCAAAGGTTCCGTCCTCCCATGTGAAGGACCGTCACCGGTGTTCTTCCGGCTACGTAGATAGCTCCTCGATTTGCAGCGGCTAGTCGGAGATTCGTAGGAATCAGATCTTCCCGCGTGAAGCCCATTCTCTCCCAGGTTTTTATCGGCATCACACTCACCACCGCGCCTGTGTCCAGAAGCCCTGTGACTCCGATTTTTGTTCCGTTGGTGTCGAGCAGGTGTGCTGTCACATCTGCTTCATATCCAATATGTACCGCGTCTTGTTCCATCATGGCGTCATGGCCTATCCTGCGGACTTTGAGTTCCTCTTCACCCAAATAGATCTGCCCCATTTGGTCATAATCTGTTGTTATGTAAGTCCTGGTGTAAATGCTGATTCCATCCACGTTCAGCATTATTTGATACGGCCCATAGACCTCCAAGTAGCGTCCATGAAGTTTCTTCATGCGAGGGCCACCCGTCGTTAGTAGTGCTCGCACAGCTCTCGACTCAGTGCGTGGCTCCACCTGCCTCAGATAATCTGCATATGTGTCCAAATGCATTAAAGTGAATTCTGATGGTTCACTCAGATTTCTTATTACCTGGTGTCCAGCCACTGAGATTATCGACTGTATCTTCTTTCCCTGCGGCGCCATGCCGAACCTCTTACCGGAGATCACTTTAAGTTTCATATCTAAACTGCTTGGTGTTTTCGTCTCCTCGAACTCCATTGCCTCGAAGATATTCAGTTGCTCCTGAAGCTTTTCATTTTCCAGTTCAAGTTTCACTTTTTGTTCGATCTCTTTCGTCACCAATTCCTGCTGTACTCTATTTAGAGCATCCTTTGCGGCTGCCTTGTAATCAATCTTGAAGTCATCGGGCGCAGTTGCTGGTTCCGGTTCACGTGCTTCTTCTGTTACCGCTTGCATTTTCTTTGCCGCCAGCTCTTGAGGTTTGTCCTTCCTGCGTGCCTCTGCTTCGTTCAAAAGTCGAGCCTTGCTTGCTTTCACTCCTGACAAAGCTTCTTCATGCCTTGGATGCTTGATGTCTGCCACTGCATCCCAGAATTGTGGACAATCTGATTTAAAATGACCTTCCAAGTTGCAAAAGAAACACCTCGGGCCGAATTTCGCAATTACTCCTCTCATGAAATCCTCATGTTCCAATTCTGACGCATCTTCGTCCTCGAGGCTAAAGCCTATTGCTTTCATGCCTTGTTTATAAGCTGGGCATGCTGACACATGATGGTCTGTTGAACTACAATTAGCACAAGAGCGTCTCTTGTCCATATCGTCCCTCGGTTTGTACCAATTGTTTCCTTGATTCGCTGGTCCGTTGTTAAAATTGCCATAATTGTTCTTGTAATATCCAGATCTCGAAGGAGGTTTCAACAATAGATACTCTTTTGATTTGAGCCTCAACTCCTCCGGTGTTGGCGCATTAGTTGATAGTGGTGTGTAATGCGTTGCTAGCATCGTACGAAGTTCATCGTTTTTCACACCATCGATGAATTTTGAGGCTACGGCCAGGTTCATCCTTCGGTTTGACTCATCAGGTTGGCTGCGTCTTCTCAGCATTTCCAAATCATCGAGAAACTTGTCTATAGTTTCATCTTCCCGCTGCCTTCGTTTCTCGAAGCGCATCATCGCCTGGTGCCCCTGCACCCCTGATCCGGAACGGTTTAACAAGATTTCGAAGATTTTCTCTGCAGTGTCACGTTGATACTGTTTCTTGGCCATGACACAGTTCAGGGCCGTCCCTTCTAAGTTGCTGGTGAGGGCGCTGCATTCCTGTCTCTCAGACAAGTCCTCTTCCTCGAAATGCAGCTTCATTACCTCTATCCAGGTATCAATACAGCCGTCAGATTCGTCTTTGTAGCATCTTGGCTTCTTAAAGACTCTCCTGGACTTTTCACTGCGTTCATTGGTTTTAGATAACCTCGTCAGGAATGTCTCCAGAGACCTGTTCAGGGGTTCAAATGCTGTGGCCATTGCCGTAGCATCCCTTGAGTGTCCCGCTTGAGTGTCCCCATACCTCGTCGAAGGCTCTGTCTGCGGTGCATCCCTGCAATCCGAATCATCGTGAGCACTTCCCGCTTGGCCCACGTGACCCCTCCTCGGGCTTGTATGCCCCTTATTGCCGGAATCACTTCTCCCAGTCGCCTGTGCGCCTTGCGTTGGTCGTTCGTTAGAGGTTCGTCTGTTCCCCGTTGAACTTGCTCTATTGTTCGGGCCCCATGCTCCATTATCCCTTGTGGCATAGCCTGATGTACTGCCCCTGCCTCTAGTGGATCCATACGTCTTCCTCTTTTGATGTTCATTGAAGTTCACCTTCGGTTCCCTGCTGGGGCCTGCCGAATTCGGTTCTCCTTCTTTTGGTCCACTTTTGCTGCTTAGTAGCCCGTCCAACCTATCCATGATAGCCTGAGTTCGCCTCTCCATCATCGCATCTATCTTTGTGTCAAGAGTCCCAAGAGACTGCTCTTGCTGAATTCTCAACTTCTCCATGTCGGCTCTTAAGCGTAACTCCCTCTGTTCCGCCTCTCTTGTCATTCGCGACAAGTTCCTCGTCATGTGTTCGTCCGTTCTCTCTTTCAAGCGTTTTTCGCTCCTGTCAACTTCTTGTCTGTTGCGGTTTATTTCTTCCCGCAGCCTTTCTCTCTCAATGTGAACTGCTCTTTCTAGTTCACTCATCCTTATTGACATTTGCTCGTTTTGTTCTCCTAAACTGTCAACTATGTTGTTTAAGGCTTCCTCTAGTGCTGCCCCGTTATCCACCAGTGGCGTTACTAGTGGTGGTGTAACCCTGTCGGTCCCAGGTAACTTCGTGCTTGTCGAGATCCGGGCCTTGACTCTCTGCCTCGACGTCTTTTCATTGTTTGTTTCAAGATCATTTGACGCGTTGCAGAGCCCTCTGGTTCTATTCTCACCAGGTTCTGGCTCCGAACTTGCCCTCATCGTGAAGTCTTTTGACTGGCCTGGTGTGATTGCTTCTTTGCTTATTGTTGTCACCACACCAAATTTGTCCGTGGTTCCAGTCTCTCTTCCGACGTGTGCCTCACTCTCTTGGACTGAACTATTGAGGCTGACTTGAGATCCATAGTCCCCTTGCTCCTCTTCATCTTCTTCCTCCTGGGACTCACCATCGTTGCCTGCTCCTCCTCCCATGCTGAATGGAAAGATGTTCCCGAAGGTGTTCTTCATTCTTTCTGAAAATGATGATGACGTTGTTTGTTTCCCAGTTCCACCTGCCATCATAGTGTTGTCTGTCGGAGATCTTCTCGTTGTCGCTACCTCAGTTGAGATGTCGGACAGTTCTGACATCTCTTCTCGATCCAACGTCCCGGTGGAAGTGGCAAAATCATGGCCTTGTTCTACCGGGGTAGATTCACTCGCCAGCCTTCTGCCTCTCCCTTCCAGTTCATTTACTTCCTGGTTGTCATTCATGGTATGGTCCGTATTGACCTCCACTTCTAATAGTTCTCTTCTCTCTTCTGAGGTCTTTTGACTTCTCGTCTCAACCATTCTGCCTGAAACCGTCCCCTCTTTATCGGACCGGGTTCGCTTGATCCAATCCACAAAAGGATCGGTCATCGTTTTTCTTTTCTTTTCAGGTATGAATTTCCTAGAGCTATTACCTCGTTTTGGTATCCTTGACTTGTCTAAACTCATTCTTTATTTGTCACTTTCCTATGCCTACCCTTGACTCAATTGCTATAGACCTTATAGTTTTATTAACAAAATAATGACACAACACAATAAATTTCACCAGATTCTATTAAATAGTGACCACGAATCTCTGTATGTTGTCAGAGTACAGTTTGTATAAAATTTATTCACACTAGCCGATTATCGGTCCAAAGATCTGGGAACTAGCACAATATGATGTTATCAGTCAATTTAAAAGATAGTGTAGTCACTACCCAATCAAGCACAGTTTAGGTTGATTTAAAATCAAAAACAAGAATTATATATTGACACAATATGAATGTATATATAAAAAAAACGTATGTGTCTTGTACTCTTAGTTGGTCGCAGTACAATAGTCGAACCTGTATTTTAAAGAAAAAGCTTTCCCTGCTTGGTGCTGCACCAAACAGACAAAACTTTGAAGGCAGTAATTTTCTCAAGTGGGCGTCTATTGCACCCACCGAGTATTGTGTTACCTATCTGCCTTCGGACTGCCCGAGCTAGACCTACTAAAATCCTCAGGGCAGTCACTTTTCCCAAAAACGTATTATGTTTCAATCCACACCAATGAGTCACGCTCTTTCTAATTTAGACTTAGTGTCGCGAATATCCGAGTTCGGATCTGTTTTGTATTAGTCTGGTTCTTTTTGAAAGGCAAGTTACCAGTGCAGTCACTGATAGCTAGCCTGTGTATTAATAACTTAATACTTCTCACTTTTTAGTCTTTCTTTCGTTCACCTAAGTCCTTAATAAAATAATACCCCTCGGGATTGGCACAAATAGGACCCTTCCGGATTTGTCAGAATCTAGACCCCTCCGGATTGGCACAAATAGGACCCTTCCGGATTTGTCAGAATCTAGACCCCTCCGGATTGGGACCCCTCCGAGTTAGTTAATATGAGACCCCTCCGGATTTGGACCCCTCCGAATTAGCTACTATAAGACCCCTCCGGATTGGGACCCCTCTTGTAAAAACTTTGACCCCTCCGGATTGGGAGCCCTCCGATTTTGTAAAAGCAGTTTTTTAGGAGATTTCCCTTTTTCAACCTATATCCCTCCTAATACGTTCTGTGTTACTATTATGCTGTTTGAATTAACTGGGAAGGGTATAGGGTCCTTTCCTAGACCCCTCCGGATTGAAGTTAAGGCACTTATTTGACAATTCACACTAACGGTGAAGGGTCTTATCGCTTACCTAATTTCGACTCTATTATGGTTGTCTTGTGCCTTCAGCTCTCCTTTTCCGTCTAGAACTGTCCTAAGTTACTTAGTTCAATCGCTATCAACTTTTGGTTGAGGTCTAAGGGTTTTTCAGAAAAATTTGTAAAACGTGAAGGGTGTACCCCTCCGGATTTGTGTGATTTGCTAAAAACAATCTCAAAAATTTTTTTTCTCTCGTTTTTCCGAAAAATTTCTGATCCTATCAGTAAGCTCAGCTAATTTCTGATCTATTGGTACCAATATCAACTCGATATGCCCAGTATTTCCAAAATTATTAACCAAAACGTCTTTTTTCCAAATTCAAAAATTTTCTCTCCTATAGGTTCCGCCTAACTTTTTCCTCAAATCTGGTCCTTTCGACCTAAAAATTATTGATCCGAGCTCAGGAGGCCTATACTCTTCTAGTTCAATGCAAAAGACCCGATCTAAAACGTTTTTGTAGAAAAAATTTGCGAAAAACTATGCTACCTGGACCCCTCCGGATTGGTGAATCTACCAAATCAAACACGTTCAGTTCGATTTCTCTGCAACCCGGAAGGCTTTCGGGTAGCGGGTTTTAAAACTCGTGGATTCACTAGTGGACGTTGTCCAAACAACTATTTTTACTGTCCTAACTCAAAAATTTCAAAAAAATTTCTGATTTTTTAGCGCTTTGTACTATCAAAAAATGGGAAAATTTGGTTTTTGGTACCAAACTAGTTCCAACCACTTCCGAACTAAAGTTAACCGGTTCTACTTATTACAGTAGTGCAGTTACGATGTAACACACTAACTTAGCGCTTTTTTCCGTTTCAAAAAATATCGATATCTCAAAAATCGCGACTTGTGGGGGGATCAAAATATCGCAATTTTGACCCTAAAAACCGGTCAGTTTTCGTTGTTTTTGGCTGAAAATCGATATAAGACTATTAATATAGGCTATATAAATAATAATACTAGGAATACTATACCCCTCCGGGTTTGTTTAATCTCCGAATTAAGGTGCTTAACTCGGATATTCGCAGTTCGGTGAAGGGTCACTACAGTGCAGCACTGTCGAGCCCCCCACAGATTACTATCCTACTCTTTGTACCAAAAGGGATACAAAACTTGTTAACGATACCCAACAGTCGATTGTAGTTGTTGTTGAGCCACTTCCTGTTGTTCCCTGTACTGCTTGCCGGATCGGTCTTCACCCAAGACCCTTCCGAATTGAGCGCAAATCAGCTGACCCCTCCGGATTGAGCGCAATTTATCATTAACGTGCTTAAATGCTCAAATAACCCTACGGTACAAGCCTCAAAAACGGGCCACAAAATTGATCGTAATGATCCTGACTGATATAAATGCCTGTAACAACAATATATCTATCAACAACAAACGGGGGGGTTGAATCACATCTTGTCTGGGGGGATGATTTCTACTGATTTTTTACTTTTTTACTTTTTTTGGTTTTTTCTGTTTTTTTTTTTTTGTTTTTTGTTTTTCTTGGGTACTATACTACTTTTTGTTTGGTTTTACTTATATCTTTAAGTGTTTTTGGTCACCAACCACTCAGGGGACGAGGGGACGGCCGATCCCCCCACCCTTCCTGGTTCGTGAATTTTCGGTCTTAACTAGGTTAAAAAACTATTCACGGCAATCCGGAAGGCCTCCGCGTTCCGAACTACCCTTCCGCCCCGGCGGTTTAGGCCTAATAAGGGCGTTAATGTGAGCATCCGCTCGGCGCGGAATGCTCGTTAACGGTTCTGCCGGTCATGATGTTAAAAAAGAATAACACCCAGGAGCGCCATAAAAACATACATGTAACATTCGCCCGGAAGATACATATCGACGGATAACAAAACTAAGTCTTAAGACGACTGGCTAGCGTCTAAACAAAGCTTTGCATGTTTTTCACCGTCTCTACCAAGCCAGTACTTTTCGGTGGTCTTCTCTAACATCGGGTCGACAAAAACGTTACTGCTTTCGGCTTCGGTCAAAACACCCAAATTAACTAGATTACATGCAAAAATAGTGAGCTCATGGCTGGGTCTCAGTATCCCCAGACCACGAGGTCACTCCTAAAAACAGGGCTACTACTTATCATATTACTATTGTTTTTGTTCAGTAGATAAAAATCATCATCTCCATCGAAGATGGATCAACCCTTCCCCCCCTACTTCTAGCTCCTCATTCTTGTCAAAACGAATTAAGATCTTAATTAAATTCAAGTCAGGACATGACGGATGCTAAAATTCAATACAAGTTCATAAAAGTTCCCGTCCCGAGACCCTTCCGGATTCTTGAATCCGGCGAATCAAGCTCCTTAACCTCAAGTTCACGCTAACTCGGAGGGCTGGTTTTCACCCTTCACCGTTGTTCGCAACGGCCCTGCAACTATTGTAACAGCACAATAGTTGCAACTCGGAACGTCCTCTGCTGTTCGGTAGTTCGTTGTTGTTTTTTAGTCTCGATTTCGTACTGTTCGTAATCGCAGATAAAAGTTGTTCTGTTTCTTTCTGCTATTTTAGCTAAAATGGCCGTTTTAACATTTCTCAGAAATGTTACGTCATCATTTCGAAAATTTAAAATTTAGAATTCCAGAATCTTCTAGCCTTCACCGTTTGGCCAATCGTTCAAATAACGTCCTTATCCGTTCTAAATCGCCAATTCGGAAGGCTTGCTGCTAAAATACCGAATTCTGCAGAGACTGCATTTTGGCCATTCTGGTCGAATGTCACATTAGTATAATTGCATTGAAAGTTTCAGAACAGTAATTAATGGATCAAAAAATTGGTCCTCTGGCAAATAATCCTATGCGGGGACCAAAACCGATGAATAACGTCTCTCAGGGTAAGTTGAACGAAAAATTGATTTAAAATCTATTGATTCGATCACTGTTATCGTACGTTTTGTTTTCAAGTTTCGCCGTTCTTGAGTGGGTCTATGCAGCGAGACTCATCTGGCATCCATGTGCCTGCAAATCCTCTTCAAGCGGGATCATCTTTGAATAATCCTAATCCAGACCTCGCACAGTTATTTGAATGTCCTGTGTGTTTCGATTATGTGCTACCTCCAATATTGCAATGTCAAAGTGGCCATCTAGTATGCAGTACATGTCGACCAAAGTTGCAGTGTTGTCCTACGTGCAGAGGACCCTTAGGGTCCATCAGAAATCTGGCAATGGAGAAAGTGGCCAACACCGTAATGTTTCCCTGCAAGTACAATGGTGTGGGATGTTCGGTTACCTTGCTCCACACAGAGAAAAGTGAGCACGAGGAGACCTGTGAATATAGACCATATTCTTGTCCCTGTCCAGGAGCATCCTGTAAATGGCAAGGATCTCTTGACCAAGTTATGCCACATTTGACACAAGCGCACAAATCAATCACCACTTTACAAGGTTGGTCTTTCATACAGAATGGTTCACTTACCATTCCATACCATACCATCCGGAGATGAATGTCAAATATCTGAAGTCGTTGAAGCCATAGCCAAAATGTAACATATTCAGGACCCATAAAACTAATTTGTTAAGTTTTGGTCGTTGTCGTGTGTAAAAGGGCTTAATTACTTCTTATAGCGCTTCAAAGGCAATGGTTGGTTTTCAGATTTTTTGACGTCTTCTTGCTTGCAATTGCGATAACAAGTGTCTTGTAATCAAGCACTAGATTTTTTCCCTGTTAGACACGCAGTTGCCTTTTAGTAAGTTAACTCAGCGTACAAAATTCAGGCATAGGAACTCCCCTTGTACTGATCTAGCATTTGATATGATTGTTCTCTAGATCAGAGTGAGAAATATTGATGTTGACAAGTAGATATTTCTGCAGTAAACCTCCCCTCATGTAATGCGTTTTTTATGGTTTAAGTTTAGTAACTAGTTTATAATGGAACATGAAAATTAATTTTGAATATCGTTCACCTGCTGGGATTTTGCCTAAATTTGTCGACTTAAATTGGCATTCCTATCGTAGAGATAAGCTCAGATTATAATTGTGAAGGCTTTGGGACAGAATTTGAATTTTTCTCGATCTTGGCTTATGCTCGAAAAAGGGACTTTTGAACCATATCGCTGTTATGTAAATTGTATCAAGGTGATCGCCCAGCGAATTGTGCTGAATCAATTTACGAAAAAAATCTAGTTCATTATTGCAAGCCAATCAACGAAGGTCTTTACGCTCAAACTTGATTTTCGCGGTTTGAGTTTTATAAGTTCAATTGAAATTAATTTGTACTCACCCCTTTAATCTCTTGTAGGTAGATTATAAAGTTTTCATAATAATAATAATATTAATAATAGTTTGCTAAAACTGATAGTATGCTCTCCAATATTGAAAGTGCAAATTGAAATAAAAAACGAAAGCCAATAAGGTGAATTTCGTCAAAAGATAGTTTTTATTAGCTTGAAATGTGCATTAGGCTTAAGTCGGCTTCTATCACTCGGGAGAGCAAGTGATGTGTAATCGGGAACTATACTTGTTTCGCGCGGTTTCAGATGCCTAAAAATATTTGCATGGGACGTAAAAGTACTGAACATTTTAGTGTAAAACATGTATAGTCGTGCTCTGTGCCTGTTGAATATATAATGTGACGACTAAATGTGTAGTGTGTGTGTTGTGTTTAAGGAGAAGACATAGTGTTTCTGGCGACAGACATCAACCTGCCGGGTGCGGTGGACTGGGTGATGATGCAAAGCTGCTTCGGACACCACTTCATGCTGGTGCTTGAGAAGCAGGACAAGTTCGATGGCATTCAACAGTTCTACGCAATCGTCCAGCTTATAGGATCCCGGAAACAGGCCGAAAGCTTCGCCTACAGGTAACAACACATATACGGTCATAAATATAAGTACTTTTTACCAACACAAAGTAAATTTTTTTCCCGGATCATCCTTTGGAACTCACCAATGAGTATTTTCAATGAACGAAGTGAAGGCACTTTTAAGGCCGTGTTTGTTTTTTTTTTCGAGGAAATTTAAAGTTTTTTTTTGCTACGCTCATTTATTTTTTTCGCGATTTGACTTTGATTTTTTTTCAGGTTCAATTCATGTATTATGAAAATGTATGAGGTTTGTTGTTGGTTTTTCGCGACGCTTTAGCAAATTTTGGTACTTTTTGCAGAAATTTCAATTTTTCTCAAATACTTTTGTACTGTTTAAAAAAAATGGTACAAATGGAAAAACCGGCCGATTCGAAAGTTTCGGTAGAGGGATTTTTGGCCTATTTGTTTTGAGTTTTAATCTTTTCTCAGATTTTAAATGCACAAATGTGAGATGAAGATTTCAATGAAACGAACAAAGTGTGGGATCTCCCCTTTTCAAGCGGCTATTTCCTAAAATCTAAGAAGAAGATATGGCCTCAACAAGCCCCATTTTGACATTTTAGTTAATTTTGAACCTACCTGCGCACTTAGCTGTCCCCTGGGTTTTCAAACAAAAATTGGCCTTGGAAAATGTCCATTTTTTGAAATTTGCTGGTTTTTTGGAAAGTTTTTTTTTTCTAAAACAAACCTGATTCTGAGGTAAGCAGTTCATTAAACTAACATGGTGTTAGATTTTTTGTGCATAATCTGTTTTACCCTGTTTGTTTTTGTAGAAAAGCTGATATGGAATTTGGAAATTTCCTTTTTTCCTTTTAATCCGCTTTTTCTTTTTTTTGAAAATTACTAGCTAAATAAGTGGAAATCTTCAATCTAAAAATCAGGGTATGGAAAGCAGAGGCTATGGGTTTAGGAAAAGTCAAATTTTTGACCGTTTTGAACCAACCAAAACTGAAACAAAATTTTCAATTGAAAGAGCAAGTAATGGTTTTTTCTTTTAAAGAAACGGTTAATTCCCTATATAAGCGTTTCTAAAAACCTACTCCACTTTTTAAAATTTTGAAAATTACGCATTTTTGTATTAGTACAATTTATGATTTAAAATATTAGAACAGCTAGAACCAGCATTAGCTTGGCCACTAATTTACTTCTAAGCAACCGTGGCGCATATGCGAGGACGTGAGACTCCTAATCAACAAGTCGGATATTCGAAACCTGAACATTTAAACAGTTGAATTTTTTTGGTCGAATTTCGCTGCATAACATCGGCAATTTGATAGAAACTTTAGCTGCTATATTGGCGGCTAGTATTATTAAAGTAGTATTATCAAAAGAGATCGTGTAGCAGATGTAAAAACGTGATATTCCTAGTCTCAACAAATTCATTTTTTCAAGGTGTGTATTTAATCTTTTCCTTATTTCACTTTGTTTTGTCTGTTTGATTTGCATTTTCCTCGTTTGTGTTTGGGAAGCGGTTTTTATTCAGGTTTCCCAGCTGAATAAAAAAAATACCTTATCCAGTAATTGGTTTAGTTTTATCCAAAAATGTCTATCATAAATTTTTTGTAGAAATTCCTAGAAATTCAAGCCCATCTGTTTTCTTAGAAATTCGAAAGTTTTTTTTCAAAGCAATTCGGTATTTTTCTTTTCTGCTTACTTGCGTTCATTGATTCTTCCAATTGTCTGTTGGCCATGATCTGTAATTGGCTTAGTTTTATGACAAAAATGCCTATCATAAAAGATTCTTGAAATTCTAAAAGCTTCAAAGTCATGTTTTGTTTCTTCGAAATTCCAAACGTGAAAACGTTTTTAAATGAGTCAATTTTTTTTTTCGGTTGACTAGAGTCCCTTGGCACTTTTCCACCTGTCTGTTGGCTATTGGAGAAAAAAGTATGCTCTCATTGAGAATTGGGCTGGCCTTGTAGGTAAAAAATCCAGTGGATTAAAATCAATTTGTTGATCATGTTTCTTCTCAAAATGAATTTTTTTGAATTATGAAATTCAAAAGTTTCAAAAACTTGAAGTTTCTTATCGGTTTCCTTGAGTTATTTTTGTTTTCGAACTGATTGTTTGTGATGATGTTGAAGTAGTTGTCGGTTGAATGCATTTCTTCTTTGGCTGTGACCTGAGTTTTTTTTTAGACTGGAGCTTAATGGGAACAGGAGACGATTGGCTTGGGAGGCCACCCCGCGTTCCATACACGAGGGGGTCCAATCGGCCATACACAACAGCGACTGCCTCGTGTTCGACACAAACATGGCCAACCTGTTCGCGGAGAACGGCAACCTCGGCATCAATGTCACCATCTCCATGTGCTAACAATACACTACCACCCACCCACCCATCCTACCTCCCTCAGTCAACACAACAAGGACAACAACAACACCGCCACCCTACTGCCCCCCACTCACCTTCAACAGAACTGACAACTTAGGTTGTATCTCCCACCATACAGCCTCAGCAACCCCATCATTCCCTCAGGACCTAGCCTAGTATAGGGCAGCACCGTCCTCTCTCCCATCTCGACACTTTCTGTTGACCCACAAGGAAAACTAGACAAGCCAGACTGGAGAAAGGAAGAAGAGAGGAGACGACAAAATATTTGAGCAGAGGAAGGGGGGATATAATGAAGAGAAAGAGGATGATTAAGCAAAATACACAACACAGTATAGATGAACAAAAACTGAAACAACAAACTGTGATGAAATAGCTACACTTTGCTGGTGCGATTTTTTGTTAAATTCTCGTGTATTTATGACTACAGAAACCTTCATTATGCAATTGTCATTGGAATGATCACGAACCTTGTCCTTTGCTAATTGTAAAAGTGATCGCAATATTCCGAACACATTTGCTCCCCTAGTCTAGAATGACTGATTGAGGTGATTCAATGTGCTGATTGCGATTCTTGGTTCTAATGTGCTTTCGTTGCTGCTTTTTTTCTAGATATAATTTATGGTTAATTTTTTTGTTCTCAAATTCTATACTAACTAACACGCACACATGATCAGCAGCTGCTCTTTCGAAGTGCAACAGAAATGCATTCCTGATTCACACGTGATGTGTAGCTCAGCTTCGTCTCTGTATATGAAATTCCGGAGTGCAGCCAGTATTTAGACAGCCGCGTATTCATACTCGTCAGTATTTAGACAAATACTGTATGAACCAATCAGAATCGAGAAAAGACTTAAATAATCCAAAATAAATAATAATTATTTATTAATTTCTTCTTTGTCTCGATTCTGATTGGTTGAAACAGTATTTGTCTAAATACTGACCAGTCTGAATACGCGGTTGTCTAAATACTGATATGTAACCGAAATTCCTTTTAGGATGAAAAGTTTACTCGTCTGTTTGGTTTTTTGCTTCAACTTGCCTGGCATTGTCTGCTTAGTTTTGTCGGTTTAGTTGTGGCATAACATCATTTGTTCTGAATTGTTTGTTAATGTATGGCCATACCAACGAGAGACATAATGTATGCTGGCAGCTGCTTTTCTGTACACTCTGTGCCTCTGCCTCCCAATTTGCTCTACTCTGTCTCTTCTGTGTGCTCAAAGTATCCTTCTTCCATCCATACCGCCATGATATCTGCAAGAACCCCTCCCCTCCTACTCCCACTCCATTGTCCCCACCCATCCAGTTGAGCTGTGATTTACTTACCATATGCTTCTGCAATATGGATCTGTCACAGTCCGCCAGTGAAGTGACGACTCAGCTCCACTTCCTTTCCTACTTCGAAACACCCCTCCCCCAAAATCTCCACCTACTCCCTGCCCCACTCCGTTGATGTTGTTTGTTGCTCATCTTCTTCTAAGCGCAGTTACTGTGCAGCAGCCAATCAGAACTATTCAACAATCCCAACTGCTGCTGCTTCTGTCGCTGCATGCCCTACTGATATTAAGAATAGCACCCACTTCATCCCCCCTCTGTCACTGTCCACCATTCTACCATCCAAGTCAACATTTGCTAATCTACACCCCTCCCCCAACTGACTGTTCAGGGACAGTGGACTGAAAGGGGAGATGAAGTGGAGTGAGTGGGAGTGAGTGTTTGTACTTGAAGTTCATTCAGCTGAACATGTATTCATAGAATTTAATTTAAATTTTTAGAACATACATCTCTTTTTACAGCCACATCATCTCATCGAGCTTTTTAGCTTTTTCAAATTTCTCTCAAACTGCAAGGCAGGTGCGTTTTCAAATTTTAGTTCAGTTCACGGGAAAAGAAAATGACGGATTTTTCAAAGAGAAACTAATATTCAAACAGGTGTATTATTGATTACCCTTGCGATAAGCAAGGGTATTGCAACCGGGTACTAGACTTTTTCACTCAAAGTAAAAAGTTGAGGTAAACTTACCTTAGAAATTACCTTGAGTTACCCCAACAGTTAAGGCAAAAAGTGCTCACCTTAACTTTACCTCAAGTCACCTCAACTCACCTCAAGTTTACCTTAAAATTTGTGGGGAACTACCTTAAGTTGACCCAAGTTTACCTGAAAAAGTTACCTTAACTAAGAAGGTAAATATACCTTAAGCCACCTAAACTATTACCTTAGCTCAACTCAACTTTTCCTTAAAAATTAAGGTGAAACTACCTTGAATTTTACCTTAAGTTACCCCACTTTTACCTCTTTACTGCTCTAAAAGAGATTTTAAATTCTTGATTTAAAAAATTACCTACGAAATAGTTTTTAAAAAGTTTGCAAAATCTACCTGAACCTATCTTAAGTTACCTTTACTTTTTAAAATAAAGATTTTCTCTTAAAGAATTTTAAGGTAGACTTGAGGAAAATTTTACCTTAACAACCACTTACCTTAAGTGACTTAAGGCAACTTTACCTAACTTTTTTAGAGGGTTTTGCCGTAAACATTTTTGTCCACATAATTCGGACGTAAGTTCGTTCGCACTTGTTTTACTGCAGAGATAGTTGTAGTATTGGCATGTTAGGTATGAGCCTGCAGTGTGTGCCTGTCTGTAACAGCGTTTTTTTGTGCCAAATTTTTTTTTTTTTCGGCACTTGAGTGTCGGCTTTATTTCCGTCGGCTCATTTTTCCGAATGATATGATTTTTTTTTCAATTACTTTTATAAGAATGGTTGAAGTCTTAAAAAAGATTTGGACAAATTTTAATTACACTCCCAGACCCTTCCTAATAAAAGTGAAAATCTAAAAAATGAAAAACATTAAATATGTTCGATTTTTTTTGAATTAAAAAAAAATTGAAATTTTTTCGTTTTTGTTTTCAATTTACACAATAAATTCAGTTTTAAACTCTTATGCTTTTTTTCAATCAGCTGTTTTTATTATATATATGTTCTGGTGTAGGTAATGAGTTCATGTGTTTTCGCAATTTTTTTTCATTTTTCTCTTCAGCAATTGTTTTTTCTACAACAATTGAAAATATGTTCTCATTGCTAATAGCCCATTTTGGTTAAAAAATAAGTGGTTACAATTGAAAATTGAACGAGAACCGAGCAAGCTTGAGTTGCCAGCAAATCGGAATTAATTAAATTCAAAATGTTTGATAATTTGAATTAAAATTGCTAGTTGAGTTCATCGTTTTGCTAAGTCAAGTTGAGTTGCTGTCTGTCAATTTTTGTTCCTCCAGTTTAGCGTAGTTTCATTGTGTTAGGAGAGTAAAAATTGCGACCAAACAAGCTTGAACTACGATCAAATGAGAAATTTTGATAATCAATTTTTTTGACAATTTTGTTCAGAATAGCTTTTTGAATTTTAATAATTTTTTCTCACGTTGAGTCAATTTTGAGCTGTTTGCTGACTACATCTTTCTAAAGAATAGCTTAATGATATTTTTAATATTTGGTAAGTTTTCTCTTTATGATTTTTTGGTAAGCCGTTTTTTTTCTGCCAACTTGTTGTTCTTGTCGGATCGGATTTTTTATTTGGAAATGAAATCTGCGTTTTTTTGGCTTCACAGCTGTCCGAAATCCGTTGATTTATTTGTAAACTGTGTTCAGTTCCAGTTCATGTGTTTTTTTCATTCTTTTTTTCTGATCTATTTTTTTGGAAGTTATAAAAAATAAATTATTGAATTGTTTTTGAATTGATTTTCGAACGTGTTTGCGAAGTTTCTCATTGTCAGTAATGTTGTTTTTTTTAGAACTGTTTTTTAATTTTTCAGATAACGTTTGTCTTTCTAATTTGGTTTGTCTTAGCTTCTGAAAAACTGAATAACGTTGTTGGTTATTTATATGTCTTTCAATAGTTATTTAAAGAGTAAATCAGATTTGGTGGTATTTGGTTCTTTCATCAATTCAATTTACCAATAGTTCGATCGCGTGTCTTCGGAAGACCTCAATGCGTAGCAGGTAGGTTTAAAAAGTAAAAAACAGGTATGTTCGTTTGGTTGCTTTTTTTCAATCAGCTGTTTTTATTATATATATGTTCTGGTGTAGGTAATGAGTTCATGTGTTTTCGCATTTTTTTTTTCATTTTTCTCTTCAGCAATTGTTTTTTCTACAACAATTGAAAATATGTTCTCATTGCTAATAGCCCATTTTGGTTAAAAAATAGCTGTTACAATTGAAATTTGAACGAGAACCGAGCAAGCTTGAGTTGCCAGCAAATCGGAATTAATTAAATTCAAAATGTTTGATAATTTGAATTAAAATTGCTAGTTGAGTTCATCGTTTTGCTAAGTCAAGTTGAGTTGCTGTCTGTCAATTTTTGTGCCTCCAGTTTAGCGTAGTTTCATTGTGTTAGGAGAGTAAAAATTGCGACCAAACAAGCTTGAACTACGATCAAATGAGAAATTTTGATAATCAATTTTTTTGACAATTTTGTTCAGAATAGCTTTTTGAATTTTAATAATTTTTCTCACGTTGAGTCAATTTTGAGCTGTTTGCTGACTACATCTTTCTAAAGAATAGCTTAATGATTTTTTTAAATATTTGGTAAGTTTTCTCTTTATGATTTTTTGGTAAGCCGTTTTTTTTTCTGCCAACTTGTTGTTCTTGTCGGATCGGATTTTTTATTTGGAAATGAAATCTGCGTTTTTTTTTGGCTTCACAGCTGTCCGAAATCCGTTGATTTATTTGTAAACTGTGTTCAGTTCCAGTTCATGTGTTTTTTTCATTCTTTTTTTCTGATCTATTTTTTTGGAAGTTATAAAAAATAAATTATTGAATTGTTTTTGAATTGATTTTCGAACGTGTTTGCGAAGTTTCTCATTGTCAGTAATGTTGTTATTTTTAGAACTGTTTTTTAATTTTTCAGATAACGTTTGTCTTTCTAATTTGGTTTGTCTTAGCTTCTGAAAAACTGAATAACGTTGTTGGTTATTTATATGTCTTTCATTTAGTTATTTAAAGAGTAAATCAGATTTGGTGGTATTTGGTTCTTTCATCAATTCAATTTACCAATAGTTCGATCGCGTGTCTTCGGAAGACCTCAATGCGTAGCAGGTAGGTTTAAAAAGTAAAAAACAGGTATGTTCGTTTGGTTGCTTAAATAATTTTTATTAAATGTCCTTGCAACAATTGTGTAATCTGATTTTTTGATTTTTTTCTTGAGCTATTTTTGCATCGCAAGTGGTTCGAAGCTCTGCTTCGTCTCAGTGTAAAATTTTTTTGATTATGCTTTCTGGTTAGGGGGGCAACTAAACTAAAAGTCTGATTCCATGCTATAATTTTTTTCTTCGCTTTTATATTTCTGTAGTGTCGAATGTAATAGCTAGGAAGCAAGGGGTCATTACTTGCCATTTTTGCATTGAACTAGGCCAAAAAAGCATCCAAAGTTTCATTTGAATTGTCTCTATACTTAATTTTTGTGCAATTGAATGTTCAACTAGTCGCTGCGCTAATTTATTGCAGCAAACCATACTCGATAATTCTTCAGGTGAGACTTTACAAATGAACATATTGTGATAAGAAAACTTGCTCTCATTAAATTATCGTAAGTTTTGTGTATAAAACCAACGTGGTTTTTTGCAGAACCATAAAACTGTGTGGTAATAATTTGACTTGAAAACGTTTTTGCTTCTTTGTTCACCATATTTATTTTCAAGCTATCCGTTTACCGCACTTCATTAAAAAACTTGAAGTCGTTTTATGCGTTTAAAGTATAAAACGGTACGAAATATTTTGAAACGGTTGAAATTTATTGTAAAAACATATTATTGTCAGCAAAAAATTTATTGTCAGTTTTCGTTGACGCAATGTTTGTGGTTCTGCGAAATTTCAACTTCCTCTCCATTTAAATTAAGATGTTTTTTTTTGTGAAATAATTCAAAAGATTCTTCTGAGTTTAGGGTGCCAGATTGAATAGAAGCATAATTTTGAATTTTCGAAGAGTCGATGTTAGTAATTCAGACGGTTATTTAGGTTTTGATGATGGTTTTTGTTATTTATCTCAAGTTTTTTTTTTTTTTGCGGTTTGACTTTTGATTTCTCAGTTTACTTCATTTCCATTGTTAAAAGGAAAGCAAATTCCACTATTGAACAGCAAAACGGAATCGGTTGCAAAAAAGTGATCAAATTCAGATCTCCCAGCAAAATGATAAATATTTCCGATTCATTTTGCTCAAATTGGTTTAGTTTAATAAAACATTCTTCTAGAAAATCGAAGAATTTTAAGGCCATCTAATGTTTTGAAAATCGAAAGTTGCGAATTTTTCAAAAAAAATAAGGCAGTGTTTTTTTTCTGTTTACTTGCGTTCATTGACTCTTCACCAACTGTTGGTTGGCTACGTTTTTTCCAGTGAACCTGGGCCAGCGTGAATTACTTATTGCAATCTTCGATTTAGTTCAGCCTTTGCATTATTTACCTTAAAGTGTGACATCAATTGAAACGCGTAAGAAGAGTTAATGCTCCAAGGTATGTAATTAATTTTTTAAGTGGGGAAACTCAGTAAACAAAAAGCAAAGAGTTGATGTTGAATTAAGTGTGGGAAAGGATTCGTTAAAAATTTTTTAAGAGTTATTGTTCCGACCATTTGAAAAATGGAAGGGAACTTTGTATTCGGCTATGTTTTAGTTTTTTCTTTTTTTTTATTTCAACGCAAAATCAGCTAGCACAAATAATCATCGAAGAGAATTAGGTGATATATTCTATTACTGCCCTTACAGTCGTGATTCGAAAGACATAGAAAAATTCAAAAAATTTTCCCAGTGTCAAGAAAAATCGGGTTGAAACTTTTGATTTTTCGTTTCAATTCGAGCGAATAAAGAGATCAAGCAGGCTTACAAAAGCTTACTTTAATAGCTTAAAAGTTTAATTTAAACGTGAAAACTCAGTTTAATCAAGTAATTTAGTTTTTTTTGCTATATTTAAGCGCCTTCTTGGAATCAAAAACTTCAAAAAACTGCAAAAAAAATATTTGAAAAAAACTTGAGCTTTTTTTCGTTTTCTGGTCCTTTTTCTTCAAAAATTGTTTTTCATTTTGCGTAATTTACTATTTTGCGCAGTTTTTTGTTCAGCTCCTTCTATCACACCAGGCAGAAAAAAAACTTCTGAATTTGAACATTCAGAAGTTTTTTTTCTGTGCAAGTTGCACAGTAACGGGCTGTCCTTGTGCAAGTTGCACAGTAACGGCTGTCCTTGTTAAACACTACGATTACCCTAATTCCCAGAATGTAACAATAGATGAAAAAAACAGGACTATATCCCCAAAGCAAAAGTGGATTTTGCAGGTCAAAGAAATTTTGCATCAGTACTTTTTGCAAAGTCAACAAAGTCGCGATGTGTGTGCTTTCAATGGAAGTCAAATCAGATTGGATCAAAACGCTCGTCAAAAATTCAAGTTTTGCAGATTTTTCAGTTTTGTCACAAAATCAGATTTTTCGTTTTGTCCATTTATAGCAAGAGTGCGGCGATTTTTTTTTTTGATTTTCAGTTGGTAAGGAGAAGCTATCAACAATAGCTAACATTCTTTGTTACACTTGCGATTAGGAAGCATTATCAAATCGGAATATAGACTTTTTCGGGTTAACAACTTGTTAAACAGAATCACTTGAACACGCTTGAACACTTGAATTTTGATTTCATACTGAATTCAAATTTCCAAGTGTCTCAGGCACGCTTTATCTGGAGGTAACAAATATGCCTGGGCGGCAAAGGTCCTGGGTTAAATCTGACCGTGACCTGTTTTTTTTCCACACGGGAAGTTGTCCGTTTCAAGTAAATAGTCGCCTTATTATTTGTTTGCGTATGTTTTGTCGGTTTAGTTGCCACATCTGAGATTTTTTTTGCTGTTCATGCCAAAAAAGCGAAATATTAAACGCTTGAATAAAAAGTTCTTCGAATAACTCATACCGCTTGCTGTGTTTTCATATGCTGACCCAAGAACACTCCTAGCCTATAGTGTCAGCTAATTTACAGGCACATATTCCTGAATCGAAACTATTCGGTTCGAGAAAAACAATCGTGTGGCTTAGTTTTTTTTCAACCTCTCATATGTGCGCCTTTTTCCTTCTATCGTGTCATACTCTCATATAGGCTGTAATATGGTCAGATTCAAAATTACTCCTACTTTTTTCTTGAAAACATTCCATAAAACATTTTAGAGACCAAACTTGAAGGAACTTTTTACGAAAAAGGTCAGCGCTACCTAACGTTGGGAGGAAAAACAAGCTTAAGTTATTTCTGGTGCTTAGTTATTACTGCCTAGCTCACGAATTTTTTTTTTCAAAAAATGAGGATGTTCTGGATATTAAATTTATAAGGCATACTAATCAAAGATTCGGAAAGTTTCATCCGCTTTTTCAGAACACACTAAACGAATCTGAACTTATTATACAGTGAAAACATTTTAAAAAAATTACCTCCATTGCTTACAAATCAAAAAAATAACTTGAAAACCATGAAAAATAAATTACTCAAAAATTGGGTGAGTGATGAAATGATACGGACAATTTAAATCATTTTTAAGAGCGAGCAAGGCAATAGTTAGAAAGAGAATTAAAAACTGCAGAAAAGACTATTCATTTCAACAAACCCAGCATTTTTATCGATTACTCAAGACAAACTTTTAAACTGTTCAATGAGCTTAACAGAAAATTATCAAGTGCTTTATCAATACCTAGGTTTTCTTCAACTTTCTTCAACAAAGATCGTCCTTCCCCTTTAACTGTGTTTGAACAATTCATCGAGTTCTTTGTTAACATTGGTTTAATTATGCAAAAACATAAATCATCAAAGTCCCATAAAGCCTACTGAAGTAGAAGTTCGTTTTTTCTTGCACAAATCATCATTTCAATAAAATTTTGTATGCATTGATAAGTTTCCGGCAAACATTTCTTCAGGCGATGATATTTTAAACAACCGAACAATTAAATATATCTGCCTCGGTAATATCATCAATTCTATCGGAATTAAATAAAATACTAATCAATTTCACAACGAACTAATAAAAGATAAAGTTTTGCCGTAAATCAATTTTAGAATGAATTAGCAAAAGCTTAGTTTTGCCATTAATTCTATCGGAATTAGTCAAAACATAAAGCAATTTTACGCTTGTTTTTGTTACGCTTGCGATTAGGAAGCATTATCAAATCGGAATATAGACTTTTTCGGGTTAACAACTTGTTAAACAGAATCACTTGAACACGCTTGAACACTTAAATTTTTGTTTCATACTGAATTCAAATTTCGACGTGTCTCAGGCACGCTTTATCCGGAGGTAACAAATATGCCTGGGCGGCAAAGGTCCTGGGTTTAAATCTGACCTTGACCTGTTTTTTTTCCAAACGGGAAGTTGTCCGTTTCAAGTAAACAGTCGGTCTATTATTTGTCTGCGTGCGTTTTGTCGGTTTAATTGCCACATCTGAGATTTTTTTTTGCTGTGTGCAGATTTCATTGTAGTTGGTGTTCATGTTTTCATGTACTGATTGTTTTTTGACTAAATAACCTAATTTTGGTCGATCGGTAATAGTTCAAAGCTTTTTCATGACAACACTTTTTTTCACTCTAAAAGTGGTTTTTGAATTTTCATTAAACGCCATCGCATGTGTTTCCGGACTTGTTTCCCACAAACTGAAGATCATTCTAGACAACCTTTTTAGTTGTGGTTTCTTAGAACATTTTCCCGCTTTGTTTGGGTTTAGTTGCTTCCTTATCTTTTCTGTCTGCTAGCTTGCAATGCTATTTTGGTGGTATCGCCAGTGATCGTCTCTTTATAGACATGATACAATTCGATGAAGGCGGACGGACTCTATTCGATAAAATTGTGTTGGGCTTTAACAACTGAACGGGCAATTATTAACAAAATAATTTAATTGTAATTTAAACTGTTCATGCCGAAAAAGCGAAATATTAAATTCTTGAAAAATAAAATCTTCAAATAACTCATACCGCTCACTGTGTTTTCATCTGCTGACCCAAGAACACTCCTAGCCTATAGTGTCAGCTAATTTCCAGGCACGTATTCCTGAATCGAAATTATTCGGTTCGAGAAAAACAATCGTGTGGTTCCATTTTTTTTCAACCTCTCATATGTGCGCCTTTTTCCTTCTATCGTGTCATTCTCTCATATAGGCTGTAATATGGTCAGGTTCAAAATTACTCCAACTTTTTTCTTGAAAACATTCCATAAAACAATTTAGAGACCAAACTTGAAGGACCTTTTCAAGATAAAGGTCAGTGCTACCTAACGTTGGGAGGAAAAACAAGCTTAAGTTATTTCTGATGCTTAGTTATTACTGCCTAGCTCACGAATTTTTTTTCTTCAAAAAATGAGGATGTTCTGGATATTAAATTTATAAGGCATACTAATCAAAGTTTCGGAAAGTTTCATCCGCTTTTTCAGAACACACTAAACGAATCTAAACTTATTATACAGTGAAAACATTTTAAAAAAACTACCTCCATTGCTTACAAATCAAAAAAATAACTTGAAAACCAAGAAAAATAAATTACTCAAAAGTTGGGTGAGTGATGAAATGATACGGACAATTTAAATCATTTTTAAGAGCGAGCAAGGCAATAGTTAGAAAGAGAATTAAAAACTGCAGAAAAGACTATTCATTTCAACAAATCCAGCATTTTTATCGGTTACTCAAGACAAACTTTTAAATTGTTCAATGAGCTTAAAAGAAAATTATCAAGTGCTTTATCAATACCTAGTTTTTCTTCAACTTTCTTCAACAAAGATCGTCCTTCCCCTTTAACTGTGTTTGAACAATTCATCGAGTTCTTTGTTAACATTGGTTTAATTATGCAAAAACATAAATCATCAAAGTCCCATAAAGCCTACTGAAGTCGAAGTTCGTTTTTTCTTGCACAAATCATCATTTCAATAAAATTTTGTATGCATTGATAAGTTTCCGGCAAACACTTGTTCAGGCGATGATAATTTAAACAACCGAACAATTAAATATATCTGCCTCGGTAATATCATCAATTCTATCGGAATTAAATAAAATACTAATCAATTTCACAACGAACTAATAAAAGATAAAGTTTTGCCGTAAATCAATTTTAGAATGAATTAGCAAAAGCTTAGTTTTGCCATTAATTCTATCGGAATTAGTCAAAACATAAAGCAATTTTACGCTTGTTTTTGTTACGCTTGCGATTAGGAAGCATTATCAAATCGGAATATAGACTTTTTTGGGTTAACAACTTGTTAAACAGAGTCACTTGAACACGCTTGAACACTTAAATTTTTATTTCATACTGAATTCAAATTTCGACGTGTCTCAGGCACGCTTTATCTGGAGGTAACAAATATGCCTGGGCGGCAAAGGTCCTGGGTTTGAATCTGACCTTGACCTGTTTTTTTTCCAAACGGGAAGTTGTCCTTTTCAAGTAAACAGTCGGTCTATTATTTGTCTGCGTGTGTTTTGTCGGTTTAATTGCCACATCTGAGATTTTTTTTGCTGTGTGCAGATTTCATTGTAGTTGGTGTTCATGTTTTCATGTACTGATTGTTTTTTGGCTAAATAACCTAATTTTGGTCGATCGGTAATAGTTCAAAGCTTTTTCATGACAACACTTTTTTTCACTCTAAAAATGGTTTTTGAATTTTCATTAAACGCCATCGAATGTGTTTCCGGACTTGTTTCCCACAAACTGAACATCATTCTAGACAACATTTTTAGTTGTGGTTTCTTAGAACATTTTCCCGCTTTGTTTGGGTTTAGTTGCTTCCTTATCTTTTCTGTCTGCTAGCTTGCAATGCTATTTTGGTGGTATCGCCAGTGATCGTCTCTTTATAGACATGATACAATTCGATGAAGCCGGACGGACTCTATTCGATAAAATTGTGTTGGGCTTTAACAACTGAACGGGCAATAATTAACAAAATAAGTTAATTGTAATTTAAACTGTTCATGCCGAAAAAGCGAAATATTAAATTCTTGAAAAATAAGTTCTTCAAATAACTCATACCGCTCGCTGTGTTTTCATCTGCTGACCCAAGAACACTCCTAGCCTATAGTGTCAGCTAATTTACAGGCACATATTCCTGAATCGAAATTATTCGGTTCGAGAAAAACAATCGTGTGGTTCCATTTTTTTTCAACCTCTCATATGTGCGCCTTTTTCCTTCTATCGTGTCATTCTCTCATATTGGCTGTAATATGGTCAGATTCAAAATTACTCCGACTTTTTTTTTGAAAACATTCCATAAAACATTTTAGAGACCAAACTTGAAGGACCTTTTCACGAAAAAGGTCAGTGCTACCTAACGTTGGGAGGAAAAACAAGCTTAAGTTATTTCTGATGCTTAGTTATTACTGCCTAGCTCACGAATTTTTTCTTTCAAAATTTGAGGATGTTCTGGATAATAAAATTATAAGACATACTAATCAAAAATTCGGAAAGTTTTATCACACTCTGCACTTATTATACAGTGAAAACTTTTTAAAAAAAATACCTCCATTGCTTACAAATCAAAAAAATAACTTGAAAACCAAGAGAAATAAATTACTCAAAAGTTGAGTGAGTGATGAAATGATACAGACAATTTAAATTATTTTTAAGAGCGAGCAAGGCGATAGTTAGAAAAAGGATTCAAAACTGCAGAAAAGAATATTTATTTCAACAAATCCGGCATTTTTATCGATTACTCAAGACAAACTTTTAAACTGTTCAATGAGCTTAAAAGAAAATTATCAAGTGCTTTGTCAATACCTAGTTTTTCTTCAACTTTCTTTAACAACGATCGTCCTTCCCCTTTAACTGTGTTCGAACAATTCATCGAGTTCTTTGTTAACATTGATTTAATTATGCAAAAACATAAATCATCAATGTCCCATAAAGCCTACTGAAGTGGAAGTTCGTTTTTTTCTTGCACAAATCATCATTTCAAGAAAATTTTGTATGCATTGATAAGTTTCCGGCAAACACTTCTTCAGACGATGATATTTTAAACAACCGAACAATTAAAAATATCTGCCTCGGTAATATCACCAATTCTATCGGAATTAGTCAAAATATAAAGCAATTTTACAATGAACTAGCAAAATTAAAGTTTTGCCATTGCAAAAAGGAGGATCAAAGACACTCGATTTGATTTACCTTGCGATGTTTTTTTTACCATTAAATTCTTCTTTTGAAGTTTTTTGTTTGTCAAACTTAATTTAGGTTAGGGCAAATTGCGATAAACTTTTGAAAAATATGTTAAATCTACATATTTTTTAAAAAATTTTCTGATTTTTTTTCGATAATTGATTTTGTATTTTTTGGGTCCACAAACTTTTCATGCTATTTTGAACTGTATTGTAAGTGGTGCATAGCTGTGGTTCGCCTCTATGCTCTCCTAGCAATAAAAGCTGAACTGTTTCTGATGGTTTTCAGATAATTTTGTGTCTATTTCAACTCTGTCGGCTCATAAAATCCATGCATTTTTCCAGTTTTCAATCAATTTTTGAGAATGTAATTCGTTTCATGACAAAATAATTCAGAAAATTTGAAATCAGTTTTTTGGAAATGTTTTTAAAAAAACAACATCCAAAATTTCAATTGTATTTTAAGTGTTGTCAATTTTCAATTGTCTTTGTTCGTCCTTTTTCACCCGAGTAATTTTTTCTGAAAACTTGAAAATTTTTAAATGATGATTATTTAATTTAAGAGTTTATGCGCAAATTTTTTGGTCTATGTTTTTAATGATTTCGTTTGTCACTTGATTTTTATATTGATTTGAGTGGTTTAAATGACTTGTCTCAAAGTTCTGATTTGAGTGATTTACATGGCTTATCTCAAATATCTGAAAATTTTGGTTAAGTTCTTCTTTGTTTGCGTTACAGGTTTTTTCGGCGTAAATGGTGGCAAATTGTTTCGGTTTAGTTGCCTCGGCTTACTTACTTTGAAGAGCGATACTTGATTTCTATCCGTGTGCGTTTTATGACCTTTTTCGGGCTCCACAGCGTCTACCCCAATTTTTTTACACAGTTACCACTCGATGATTTTTGTCAAATTGCTTAATGATGCTGGCATTTGTCTTTCGCCGTTGAGTTCAATTTGAGACAAACGTATGAATCTTTTGGTTGCCGTTTTGTCAGCATTTTTCTCGACTGGTAGGCTTCGGCTAGCTGCCATTCTATATTTGGGTTGTATCGCAAGTTTCGAATCTATTTGAATCTGGAAGGTTGATGAGTTTTTATTAGGTGGATTTATTTGTACAGTCTTTTTTAAATATCACATATAAGGACATCTCGGCTGATATAAATTGTTTAAAAACAAGAAAGAGTATGATCTAGGTTGACTTTCAGAATTTGTTTTTCCTCAGAAAGACAAAACAAGAGTCATAAAAATCAGTTTTTTTTGAAAATTGCATTTCTGAGAAATAGAAAAAATAGCATTGGAGAAATTGCACCAGCTAAGAAGAATCATACGTTGAAGCCCCATTTTTCTATGGTCTTACGTTTTAAGACATATGCGTTATGCAAACTGGGGACGACGCAGCATTTTTTGTGTAGGCGGTGAAATTGACAAGACAGTATGTTTTGGAGACGTTTTGTACGCAACCTTTTTCACCTGATTTTTTTTTGTCTAAGAAATATACATTTTTGCCCATAACGTAGTCCAATCATAGCACGTTTCAATTGGCTAGTTTTATGACGTGTTTGGTTAATATGATGATGTGTATCATTTAGTTGTAAGAATCATTCTCTATTTGACAAATTTTACAAAAAAGTCATCATAGTAAAAATCAATCTTTTTGTCAATACGCGATAAAAATTGTAATGGTCAAAGTTGTAAAAATAGTCATTTTGAAATTGTTTTTTTTTTCTCAGAGAAACAGCAATTCTTTCTATTTTCAGTTTTCTGTCTGCAATTTTTCTTTTTTGCCTTCCAGTTTTTTGTCTCTCTCAAATTTTCTTCAGTTGTTACACCATCGAGTGTGCCTTGAAATCGCGAAATAGACTTTTTTCCGTAAACAACTTCTCCTACAATTAATAAGGAGTTGAACTTGCTTTTTTTTAGTGAACTTTTGCATCCTTTAGGTTCCTTCCTACTTCGCCTAAAGATTTTGCTGTTGCTTTTGCACCTTGAAGTCTGGGGTTCGAGTCTCGGCCGGACCTTGTTTTTTCAGTATGCTTGAAATTGAAAAAATTGGCATTGAAAAACCGGTAGAAATTAAACTGTCGAGCTTTCGTTTGTCTGCTTAATTTTTGTTGACTTAGTTGCCACATCATGGATTTTTCTTGTGCTGTAAGCAAGATTTCTTGTTCTTTGCAAGTTTTGTTTATTGTAGTTTCAGGGGGACTTGAAATTTCGTTTTTGTTTTATTTTTTTAAAATCAGTTTCTTTTCGGCGCGAAAAATGATGTCTGCTCAAATTCGTCGATGTTTTTTCAGAATCTCAAGTTTTATTCCGTGGTTTTTTTTTCAAATTTCTCGCTAGGCATGTGTGTCTATTATGACCTTTTATCTAGATAATCGAAACATTTGGTAGATCTATATAAGTATATATAAATGGGCAGAAATACATTTTTTCATTCTTTTTTTCATATGTTCTAATTTTTTTTTAATTCATTTGTTTCAAAGATTTTGTTTTTTTTATCTCGGATTCATATGGCTTCGTATGAATGAGTAATGTTTCTAAGTAATTTGTTGTTTTGAGGGGACTATTTTTTCAATTTTTAAGTTTTCTTGAAAACACTTTTTTCACTGTGTGCCTGCTTCAGTATTGCCGTCTTTCTGACAGCTTCGTTAAGCTCTGTTGCGATGCTTTTTTACCATTTAGTTGTTCTGGTTGACATAACTGTTTGTCAAACAGAATTTTGGTCATGGAAAATGAGAGACACATTTGAAATTTATGGTAAATCTAGTTTTTTGGCATTTTTTTTTTGTTTTTTTTAAACTGCTTTTGTTTCAATTTGGGTCCACGAAATTTTCACGCTACTTTTGTACTATATCATTAGTAGTGCGAAGCTGTGCATCCACTTTGTGCTACCCTTGCGATCAGCAATGTTGTTGCAAGCTGGTACTAAGTTTTTCCAGTAAATAATTTTGCTCATGTGTAATTTTAGTAGGAATGCTAATTATAAAACATAAGTCACTCTCAAATTAACCACCTGAACCCGTTTACTTGTTAAATTGTGGGTTTCAAACGCAAAATTTTATTTTGACATTTTTTTGCTTAACTGCTCTGATGGTTTTCAGCTTATTTGGTGTCTGCTTCAGCTCTGTCAGCTTTTCTAACCTAATTTTTTGTTACTCTCTAGGCAATTTTTGAAAAGGTAACTTGTTTTTGACAAGATATTTCAGAAAGCTTGAATGTAATTCTCCCGATGATTTGTGAAAAAACAGCATCAATTATTTCAGATATTTTTTATCATTGTCAATTGTCTTTGTTTATGCTTTTTCACCCAAGTAACTTTTTCCGAAAACTTAAACAACTTTAAATGATGTTAATTGAAAGCATGATCTTATGCGCAATGTTCTGGGTCTAATTTTTTGGATAAGTTTGTTTGTCATTGGACTTCCTACATTGATTTGAGTGATTTAAAGGACGTATCTAAAAATTCTCTATGTGCATGTTCTACAATTTTGTGTAAGTTCTTCTGTTTCGTGTTACCGATTTTTGAGCCTAAATGGAGTCAAACTGCTTTGATTTAGTTGCTTCGTTTTAGTTAGTTTGAAAAGCAAAAAAATGGTTACTATCCGTTTGTGTACATCGAAGAGGGCATAAAATTTTACATTTTAAAAACCATTGTAGGTTTTAAGTTTCTTATGACCTTTTTTCGGGCTTTATAGCGTCTACCCCAGTTTTTTTAATGCAGCTACCTCTCGATGATTTTTGTAGTTTTGCTTATTGATGCTACCCGTAGCGAACTTTTTGGCCATAATCATTTCTGATCATTGTAAAATCATACAAAATTCATGTCTGTAACTGATGTGCAGCATGTCTATATTCGGCATGCACATACCTGCATCAGACGTGTGCTAACTGAAGAGATGCTCACACCTGCAGGATGCATGATCATGCCTGAACTGAACATGCTCACTCCAGCAGGATACATGATCGTGCCTGAACTGAATATGCTCACACCTGCGGGATACATTATCATACTTGATTTGAACATGCCCACACCTGCAGGATACATGACCACGCCTGATCGGAACATGCTCACACCTGCTTACATGCCTGAACTGAGCACTTTTACCCGACATATTCCAACTCACCAAATGTATCTAAATTGCTCTGCTGTCCGCTGGTAGATTTTGCTACGCTCTTTTTAAAAAACAGACTCAAATCGTAGAAAAAAATGGCTTCAAATTGGTATCTTCAGTATTATAAGATAATTAAAGAAATTTGTTAAACTGCAACAACATCATAAACTCAGCTCAATAATTTGAAATTTTACTTCAATTTTTTTTTCAGATATTTATAAATAAATGATTTGATCAAAACAAAAAAGAATAAAAAGATTTGATCAAACCAAAAAAGGATTGTTAAATTATATTTCCTCCGTGTCTATCAGTTTTTTTGACCACCACTCCAATAATCATTCCCTCAGCGTGAGGGGGGAACCCGAAAATGGAGGAAATAAAACTCAAATGAATGAGCCATAAATTGAGCCTTAAATTGGAAATTTAATTCAAAATGAATGATTAGTTCAGGTTTGAATGCGAACCTTAAATTGTGAATCAAAACGAGCGTTAAACAAACTCTGCACAAAATGCACGTTGTTTGAATGCATATATAGCATATTGCAAGATCTGAAATGACGTAATCAAGTCTGAATTTGTCAAGTTTTCAGTCAGGCGTTATCATGTCTGCGGCAAGCATGAATATGTCTGCGGCAGGTATAAACATGTCTCACTCAGATCTGATCTTGTCCACCGACCCTGTCTGTTGAAAAATACGTTTGCTCACTTGTGAACAGGCCTGCATAATGGGGGAGGAGTCCTGAGAATATTCTCTCCCCTGCTAAATGGATGATCAGCAGTGAAATGGCACAAAAAATTCAGTACGGGTAGCATTTATTTTTTTTGTGACTTTTTTTGATTGAGTTTATTTTGAGACAAACGTGTGAACCTTTTGGTTGATGTTTTCTCAGCATTGTTTTTCGACTGGTGGCATTCGGCTAGCTGCCATTCAATATTTGGGTTGCATCGCAAATGGTGAGAGTTTCTGTTTTGCTTCTATGATTGAGTCTGAAAGGTTGATGTGTTAGTTTCAGATCGATTTAATTTTACAGGTTTTTTTAAATATTACATGTAGTGACATCTCGGCTATCGTAAAAATTTTGACAACAAAAAATTGTATAATCTAGTGTAATTTTGATAGTTTTTTGCTAAGAAAGACAAAACAATTTTCATTATAGTCCGTTCAAATGAAACTTGCATTTCTGAGAAATAGAAAAATTATCATTTAAGAAATTAAACAAGCAAAGAAGAGTATATATCAAGGCACCATTTTTCTATGGTCCTACGTTTTAAAATCTATGCATTATCTAATTTGGGAACGACACAGCTTTTGTTGTCTAGGCGTTGACGTGACAGTATGTTTTTACACTAGTTGGTTCCCCTTTCTTCTAAGAAATATTCATTGTCTCTATATTTCTTTTTTGTATACAAAACAAAACGTTCTCTCTATTGCCTGTTTCTTCTGCTAGTTTTCAGCACTCTCTTCAGCCATAATTTTTTTCTTTGCTTTTCAACCTCTTTGTCTCTCTCTGATTTTTTTCAGTATTTACTTTCCAGTGTGTCTTGTAATCGGGAACTAGACTTTTTTCTCCGTAAAAAAAACTTTTCTTACAAATTTTTAGGAGTTGAACTTGCTTTCTTAATGAACGTTTGCATCTACCGGGTTCCTTCCTACTTCTCCCAGAGGTAATGCGGCTGTTTTTGCCTTTTGAGCTCTGGGATTCGAGTCTCGGCCGGATCTTCCCGGGTTGACCTCCATACACCGAAAATGCTTATCATACAATTCCATACATCAAGCGTGTGGAAAAATGCTTGTCATACAATTTTCATACAATTTTGAAAAATGGTTGAAAAAAGATTTAAACCCGTTTCTGCGGCTGTTTGACTCTATTAAAACAGTCTGATGATGAAAAAATTGAGGTTTTTGTTTTTTGAAAAAAACGCTTATCATACAATTCCCATATATGAAAATTGTATGATAAGCATTTTTTTCATTATTGATTAAATTTTCAGAAATCTTTTGAAAATATTTTTAAGAAGCTAAATATGATTGAAAAGCGTTTTTTTGCTCAATGTAAGTCTTTTTTCATAGAAAACAGCATTTCAGTTTGTAATGAAAAAAATGCTTATCATACAATTCCCATATATGAAAATTGTATGATAAGCATTTTTTTTCATTTTTTATTAAATTTTCAGAAATCTTTTTAAAATATTTTTCAAGAAGCTGCATATGAGTGAAAAGCGTTTTTTTTGCTCAATTTAGGTCTTTTTTCATCGAAAACAGCATTTCTGTTTGGAATGAAAAAAATGGTTATCATACAATTTCCATATATGAAAATTGTATGATAAGCATTTTTCCGATTGAAAAAAAAAATCAAAAAAGCTCAGAAAACGATTTTCAGAAAAATTCAAATGAAATAATAGCGTTCATTGTTCAATTGAAGCGCTTTGGACGTCAAAAAACGAGATTTCCTTTTGAAATGATAAAAAAAAGTTCTCATATTTGAAATTTATATGATGAGCATTTATTTCATAAAAGCGAAAATTGTTTTAAATCTTCTGAAAAAAGTTTATGAAACAACTATAAGCTTGCTCTGGAGGTAATCCAATTGCCTTTGAAAACTAAAGTCAGTGGTTGCTTCCCGACCGGACCATGTTTTTAACCGTTTGAAATTGAAATTTTATCCGGAAAAATTGACTAGTCGGGTTATACTTTGTCGGTTTATAATTTGTCGACTTAACTGCCATTCCAAATTTGTTTGCGGTGTGGCCAGTTTTCAATTTATTCTTAAGTATAGTTTATTATTGCCTGTAAAATACAAAAGTTTAATCTTTTTAATACCTCAAAATTTGATAAAGTTTATGATAACCATTTCAGATTGTTTTCAATTCAATTGACCTCTAACCATTAGTTGTCATTTTGGTGAACGCCTGAAAAAAAACTGAAAGCGTGTTAGGGGACGCTGGGAAAGTACTAAAAGCTTGCTCAAGGCTAGCTGTTGTGTTTCTTGTCTGTTTTTCTGAGATTGAATATTTTGTATTTCCAAAATCAATGTTGTCTATGTCAACCCTGTTTTTGGTAAATTGTGTTTTCAAATTAAATCGCGTCCAACTACGGGTTTTGACTTTGTGCACGCTTTGAAAAAATCAAAGCTTGCTTAATGCTGATAGATGTGTTTTTCGTGAGTTCTTCTGAGATCGAAATTTTCGTATTTTCAAAAAATTGGTCGATTTTCTTAATGCTATTCCCGTTGGCATTTTTTGTGTTTAGCTCACTGGGTGTTTTACTAGGTCTAGTGGCTTAGAAGACGCTCAGGAAAAACGAAAGGTTTGCGCAATGTTTGTTGTTCTGTTTCTCGTCTGTTTTTCTGAGTTTTAATTTTTCGTTCTTCCAAAAAAAATGGTTGATTTTCCTAATGCAATTCCTTTTGGCATTTTTGTTTTCAGAAATTCGGTGTCTAATTACGTGTGGTGGCGTAGTCGACGCTCGGAAAAACTACTAAAAGCAGGCACAATGCTAATTGTTGTCTTTCTCGTTTGTTTTTCTGAGACTGAATTTTTCGTGTTTCCAAAAAAATGGTAAATTTTCTTTATGCAATTCCTTTTGGCAGTTTTGTTCGCGAAATAATTGGAGTGTTACTGCGGGTGGTGGCTTAGTGGACGCTGGGAAGTGTTAAAAGCTTGCTCAATGCTACTTGTTGTGTTTGTGGTCTGTTTTTCTGAGATTGAGTTTTTTGTATTTCTAAAAAACGGTTGATTTTTTATTACCCTTGCAATAGCTAGTATAGTAGTAGAAGTAGTAGTAGTAGTAGTAGTAGTAGTAGTAGTAGTAGTAGTAGTAGTAAAAGACCTACATTCTTAGTAAATGAAGTAAAATAGATAGTAGATGGAATGTATAGATCGAGGAAAATAACAATACTGAACAAAACACTAGCAAACTACGATCGGCAATTTAAACTTAAACATTTTGATTGAAAAAGAAAGTACACGAATGGTTTAGGTTAAAAAAAGATCATTTTTGAACAAGATAGTTTTTAAGGTCTTTTGAGAAAATGGGTACGGTTGATTTAAAGTTTAGGATTTTCAGTTTTTAAGTTCGTTTGCAGTACGGACAGCTCTGATGAAGAAGTTGTTGCCAGATTTGATTCGTCTTGTATGTTTAAATGCAAACTGATTTGTAATAGCAGAACGAGTAGAGTTTGTGGACTTGATCAATTCCGATTCAATCGTGATGTCGACTTCTTTGTGCCAAACTTTATATAACAAAAAAACATCAGTACGAATAGTTTCGTAGCAGACAGGAAGCATGTTGAGCACCTGTAGGCATTTGTCATAGTCATTCGATTTTGACACCCATTTAAGAACGCGTTTTTGAAACCTTCCGAGTCTGCAAAGGCTGTTTATTGAAGTTATTCATGCAGTGGAGCTAAAAAGTAACACGGATAGAAGTAATGATTGATAGAGTAAAAGTTTACGTTGCTGTTTAACTTGAAAAGGCACATTTCTCCGTAGAAAATAAAAAGTTTTGTTGCTTTTGGCAAGTTTGAGGTCAATATGCGAACTCCAATTGAGTTTGTTTGTTGATAATCAAGCCCAAATTTTCAATATCTTCATTAAATTCTAATGGAACGTTATCTATTGTAAAAATTTTTGTGGATAGCCAAAACTCAAAAATCTTGGTTTTTAAAGGATGAAACGAAAGTCCAGTTAACTTTGCCCATTCAGAAAGTGTGTCAATATCACGTTGAATAATTTCACGCGATGAAGTTGAGTGTAGTTTGAAGTCATCGCAAAACGAAAACTAAACACTATGATCAAATTCATGAGGAAGATCATCAATAAATAACAAAAAGAAGAGAGGACCCAGAACGCTACCCTGAGGGACACCAGAAGTAGCATCTTCAACGTTGGATAGGGAGTTTCCTAACTTAACGCATTGGCGTCTGTCATTAAGATACGATGTAAACAGATTAATGAAATCAAAATCAAAGCCAAGGGTACAGAATTTTGATAAGAGTAAATGACTGGGGCACTGAATCAAATACCTTTTGTATGTCGAAATAGATAGATAAACATGGAAGGTTGTTATCAAGGTTGGCATACATAAGATCCAAATAAGTTATTATCTGCAATACAGTACTTCAAGATTTCATGAATCCATGTTACTGTGGTTTAATGATCTTCATGGCTTTAGGATAAAAGCAATCAAACAAGATGCGCTCAAAAATCAGCAATAATTTTTGATAAAATACTGATTGGTCGATAGTTTGTGATATCACTTGATGATCCTGACCTGTAAAAGGGTGTAACATGTGATAATTCTATTCAGATGGCCAGAAACAGCTAGAAACGATTAAAATTAACAAAATGCAGATCGGTGGGGACAAAATTTCGAAGCAATGTTTCTTGACAAAAGACGGTAACGCATCAGATCTCCTTGAGCAGCTATCATCACAAGCTTCTAGACGTCTTTTAGCGTCAGCGTTTGTAAACAAAACATCTTCCAGGTGGAAGATTTCAAGGGAAGGAAACATAACATCAGTAATCACTTTCGGACCAAAGACTGATCCAAAAAAAAACTCGTTAAACAATTGTGCCTTAGATTCGGGCGTTGTAGCAGTTTTCTCACCAAATTTCATGACAGAGGGATACGAAGAGGCTTGGCGTAACGATCTAAGAGACTGAAAACAATGTTTTGAGTCTTGAGTATTGAACCTTTCTATGTAATTTATTTTATCAAGCTCAATAGAGTCAGGTAGATCAGAATTTAATCTCATTTGTCTTAGAGATAAACTTAAATTCCAATTTTGTTTAGGTTTTCTTTCATTTGAAGCTCGCATACTTTTGAGATGCATTGTGTGAGATGAATAATATCGTGCCATTAAAAAACGTTTTGATGTTTACGTTTGGAAGAGGATGAAAGAGCTGTGTGTAATAGAGAATACCAATAAGAACTGAAAGTAAGACTCTATGAAACCAACCTCCACATTTCTGACAACCAATAGCTGTTGCATCATCGTGTTTCAGTTTTCTTTCGCAGTGGTCACATTTGCAAGCAGACGTTGATCCAATGCGATTGCGTTGTGATGTCATTCCGTATATGAAAAACTATTTAATTATGGGGCACTAGACCAAATTTAATATGGGGCAATTTAATATATTGTAATGGGGCACTGGAACTTTTTCCCGTAAATAATTTTAGGCTCAATAATCTTTCTTTTCAACTTGTCTCATTTCCTGGAAGCCTCTGTGAGCAACAGATTCACCGCTACAAGTTAATATTTTCTGCATGTTAGTTTTTTATACGAATATATCTTTTTAGGTAGGTTGTTCTCTCACCAACCTGATTTGTTTAAGTTTCCTTTTTTTTGCGGCTTGATAAGTTTCGGCGCGTATTATATCGGCTTTGTGACTTGATATGGCGCCATAGCGTTGGACAATCGATTTTAATGTGTGTGCATGTGTTATGAGGGTGAGGCGACTTCATGACTTTTTAGGAGCCTTGAATTGTTTTGAATTTTTTTCGCCTTTTTAATTTTAGTTTGTTGTCTTAATTTATTTTGGCCAATATTTCATCGGTATATTGGCCTCCTTTTGCACCGTTAGACATTCGAAAAACTGTTTTTGTGGGTGTACTTTAGCGTGTGGGGGACTTAAAAATTTATAAACTTGTCTTAATTTTTTTTCCGTTAATTTTATTTTCTTTTTTTTTGGCCTAATAGGTTTTAGCGGATATTATATCAGTATAGTGCGTAATATTGTTTCATTTGACGGGTGAAATAAGTTTGTTTGTGTTTGTTTGTTTGAGGGTGTGGGGGATTTGATACTTTTTTTTTAATTTTCGGCTTAATATTATTAATTAATTTATAATTAATAAATTGATTTATTTTTAACAAATTTTATATTACTTTCCCTGCTAATATATTACCAGATTTAATAACGCGTGATTATTCTTCTTAGGCTCTTTTCCAGTTCCCCCCTTTCCAATTCATTTTTGAAAAACCTATTTAACGTTGTCATAACGCAATGAAATTTGGCGTGGTGAACAAATCGACAATTCTGAACAAACTTGTTCCTCATATTCTACAGCGTAAAATCACGCATTTAACCGTAATAATACGTCGTAATAATAGCCGTAATAATAAAACTCGGTGTTTTGAAAGGGGAGGGGCCTGGAAAAGAGCCTCTTCTTTCGATGCTGGTTTCACATTCCTTTGTTTTGGCTCGTTATTGTATACAACTGTAGCCGCTTCCTTGTTTTCTATCGCTTCGCCTCTTTGTGAATGAAGGTTTTGTTCGAAATATCCCGTGAGTTATGAGAATAAAAACACCCTGTTCTTTCATATTGTTTTTATTGTAATTGCAGGGATTTAGAAGCAAGCCAGTTATATTTTGCTGTTTCTTTTTAAGTTGTGTTCGTTTTTTTTCAGATTAGTTGCTAAACTAAATGGTTACAGTGTATTCACAACAGCCATTTCACCAGTGTATTTATCATTTTCTTCACAAACCACAACCGTTTCTTTTGTCGAATACCGTGTGAATTGTGCTTTGCCCCAGTAGAAATATTTATTCCAATTTTATTCAAACGATATCCAATCATACAGATTCCCTTTTAATATTGCTTATTGAAACCCCTTTATTCTCCCCCTTATGCCACTCTAGAGCTAAAAAATACATTCATTGGTCAGATACTAATGTTGGCCTGACACAATCGAAAATAGTTAGTTATTTGACATCCGGCAAGAAGGCGACCTTCAAGGGTGAGTTTTGCGGAGTAATTTGCTCTGATGATGTAATGTAAAGATATTACCCACCCTGTGGATGCTTCTGAGTTACAGCGCAGGGGGCCACGATGAGTCGAATACTCCCTAGATTTGCTCAGGATCATTTGCGATGCAAAGATTTTTATTACCGCTTTAATATGATACCGCGCCCATGTAATTTTTAGTGCATGAAGTTAAGGTGGGGCTTAAGATCTTGAAATTTGCAAACACCACTACTAAACTTAACTATCTCAACATTTTCTATCTATACGTGACTCGTTTTCTTGTTACCTTTGTTGACTTTATGGGTGCTTCTTGGATTCTGTATCATTTTGTATGCTTCTATACAGAAGTTTGTATGTCTGTCTACTTAATGCATTAAAATGTATTTGGTTTTGCTCGTGGCGATTTTCATGGATAATGAAATTTGTTGTCCGGCGTTTTTGATGTGACTATGAGATGACGCTACACTCCATTCTCCACAAATATTTTTTGGAGATATAAAACCCGCTTAATATTAATCATAATCAATTGTTTTTAAGTCAGATTCAAACAGATAATTTGAAATACTCTAAAGTTCATTTGTCTTAATGACATGACGTGATATTAACCTAGCACATTGACTCCTATTAATCTAGCAATGTTTTATCCAGCCATTCATCAAGTCATACATCTATCCATGCATCCATCCATCCAACCAGCCATCCCTTCCCATTCATCCAATCAGCCATCCATTTACCGAGCCATCTACCCAATCAGCCATCCAAGAGACCATTCATCCATCCATACACATCCATCGAACCAGTCATCTATTCAACGAGCCATCTATCGAATCAGCCATTCATCAAGCCAGTGATCATTCCATTCGTCTAGCCGTCCATTAGGTCAGTCATCCAACCATCAATCCAGCCATCCGTACAACTATCCATACACCAGCCCATTCAACCAACCCTCCATCCAATCAGCCATCCAACAGCCTTTTCAAGAGCCTCCCAATCATTCACCTAGCCAACCATCAAACCAAATATCCATTCATCAATCCATTCAATCTAATTTTCATCCAACCATCCATCCAACCTTCCTTCCAACTATCCATCCTTCCAACAGCTCATTCAACCAGCCTTCAATCCATCCACCTAGCCATCCAACCATATACATTCATCGAACCATCCATCAAACCAGTCATCCATCTACCAATCAAGCCATCAATCCTACCTCCCATCTAAACAATCATCCATCCAACAGTCCATTCAACCTTTCATCCAACCATCCATCCAACCTTCCGTCCAACTATCCATCCAACAGCTCATTCAACCAGCTTCCAAGTCATTCATCTAGCCATCCATCCATATACACTCATCGAGCCATCCATCAAACCAGTCATCCATCTATCAATCATGCCATCAATCCAACCTCCCATCTAAACAGCCATCCATCCAACAGCCCATTCAACCAGCCATCCATCCCTTCATCTATCCATCCATCCATATACATTCATCGAGCCATTCAACAAACCAGTCATCCATCCAACGAACTAGTCATCTATCCATCAACCCATTCATCTAACCTTCCATTCAACAGCCTTTTCAGAGAGCCTCCCGATCAATCACTCAGCCAACCGTCAATTCAGTCATCCATCCATCAATCCATCCATCCTACTTTTCATCCAACCATCCATCCAAACTTTCATTCAACCGTCCATCCAACCTTTCATTGAACCTTTCATCCAACCATCCATCCAACCATCCATCCAACCATCCATCCAACTATCCATCCAACAGCTCATTCAACCAGCTTCCAAGTCATTTATCTAGCCATCCATCCATATACACTCATCGAGCCATCCATCAAACCAGTCATCCATCTATCAATCATGCCATCAATCCAACCTCCCATCTAAACAGCCATCCATCCAACAGTCCATTCAACCAGCCATCCATCCTTTCATCTAGCCATTCATCCATATACATTCGTCGAGCCATGCATCAAACCAGTCATCCATCTATCAATCAAGCCATCAATCCAACCTCCCATCTAAACAACCATCCATCCAACAGCTCTTCCAACCAAGCATCCATCCATGCATCGAGCCATCCGTTCCCATTCATCCAATCAGCCATCCATTTACCGAGCCATCTGTCCAATCAGCCATCCAACAGACCATTCAAAATAAAGGAGAGGACAAGAACACAGCCCGACGTGATGCTCAAGCATGTGAGCTTTATAGAGTACGTTGACTTTAACGCTTCCATTTCAGCTTTTTGAGAAGTTTTATACATGAAAGACGAAAAGATCATACAAAAAATATTTGGTTCAAGTTTTGTGGTCCCTGTTTAACTACCATCTTAGTGTAATTGTCTGCTTTAGAGATCGTGACTGCAACAAGGAAAATGCTTCATATGTTGGCAATGAGCACCCGCAAGATGTTGAGAGAGACGCTTCTGTAGAAAACCTTGTGGTGTCAGGCAAGGCAAAAAAGCGAAAGTCTGCGAAACATGCTGATGAAAAGGTTAACAAGAAGAAGCCAAGGAAAGAACCGGAAGTCAACTTGGAAGACGACCTTGAGCCGGAAGTCAACCTTCTAGACAATTCAGCGCCCATTAGTCCGGCTAGTATTCTCATGAGTTCAGCTTAAGCTGCTTACGTTCTTGAATCGATAAATTGTTGAACTCAAAAATATAACTGATAATTCAATTGCAAAAATTTTGAAATTTGAAAAAAAACAGCGTCGGAGCTGATCAAAAAGGATATTTATCTAAATTGTTTTGTTTGTTTAAAGGAAATGAAAAAAGAGTGTCAGTGTTTGGATTCAAAGGAGCTTGTGGATGTTGTAGTGGCAAAATTCGCCGAACTTAATAAGATCAACGCAGAGCATGCCACAAAGTCAGCTTCAGAAAACAAGAAGTTGAAAGATAGATTCGCTTCGATCATGAGAAAGAGTAAGCCATCTGCATCCGCTAAGCTTGGACCACTGCCACAACGTGAAAGCGATGAGCCCATCTGGTTTGGGAAAGGGGACGCACTGGTTGATTTAATGACGGTGGATCCCTCTGAGGGTGCATCGATTTTCGGACGAAAATTGGCTGCAGTTATTTTCAATGCGGAGGAAGATTGTCTTCTCATTAATCAACGTATGGGCATAAAAATGAACAAGAAAGGATCGAGAAAGGCGGCATCATTGGATTTGGAGAACCTGTTTAAGGAGGTGGTGAAAAGGAACTTTGTTAGCGGAACAGCGGAAGCCATTGAAATCGCCATAAGAAGCGGCAATCAATACGGGTCAGAAATGGCTGGAGTTTACCCGGAAAAGGTCGCAAAATGAAGTTGAAATCAGATGATTTTGCGAGGTGCTTTTTTTTATTCCCAATTTGTACCTTGCTTAAGATCTTTTGTTTCACTCAATTTGGTTTGATGACTTTCGTCAATTTATTTTGATGGTTAACATTTTTTGTATCCGCTTAGTTTTTAAAGTTACATAAAGATTTGATTGTTCCAGCTACATTTTTTTAGAGGAAAACATGTCATTTTTAATGAGCAGTTCCGAATCTGAATCGGAGGACGAGCCAATAACGATCGTCCGCAAATCAAAATCAGGAGTTGCTACTGAAATTTTGCCAAATGAGATATCTTGTGGGAAACCCTCTGTGAAAAAGGGATTAGTTCAGCTGGATGTTACTCCTCTGCAGTTAACTGCTGGTACGTCAAAAGTAACTGAAAATTCGGGAGTCAAGAAATTTGTTTCATCCACTCCTCTCGAAAATCATGGCAGTCAAGGAAAGAAGCGTATGATAGAGGAACTGGAACGAAGGCTTAATGAGGAAGTGAACAGCCACCGAAAAAAACTTAAGGCTATTCGATCAATGGAAAAAGCCAATAACTTGGAATTCCTCAAGGTCATGTCAATCGAAATGAACGGTGAGACTCTCTTGCCTATGAACGACTCGGAAGAAATGGTTTGGTTCCAGAAGGACGGTGAATGGATTAATCTTATGACCGTTTATGCAGGTCCTCAGCCAAGTAAGTTTGGACGACATTTGGCGACCAAAATGTTCGGAAAGGATGAAGATTGTAGATTAATGGTCGAAATGATTGGCTGCGAAAGGCAGAGTGTGTTGACCAGGACGCCCATCCCCAAGGAAGAAGAGAAACTGTTTAGACGAGTAGTGGAACTTAAGTATCCTTTGGAAGCGAGTTATGCGTATTCCGAAGCCCGCCTAGCAGCAAACGCGATGGGAGTTGGATATCGTCGCAAATACCCTGGTAAATTGAGGCAGCTCTTAAATGAGCAGCATAAAAAAATGATTGCAGATAAACTGCAAACAACCACCGTATTTCAAGATGATTTGGAGTAGATCTAAAGCTTGTCCTGGAAGAGTGAAACAATGAATTCAAAAAAAGATGATTTTGCTTACCTCGGCGCTTTATTCTGATTTTAGATATGTGCTTTGCATAAACCATTTGCTTTCATTCAAAGAAGTTTGATATTATTCAATTAATTTTGATGCTGAGGTTTTTTAACAGTGGAGGTTTTTACAAACGAAGTATGAAAGCCCGTTAATGAGTGAATTGCTTTCAAAACGTTTTCCAGGTTGTCTATTTTTTAGTAGTTTTGATATGGAAATTCGACAAGAAGAGTCGCAATACATTGCATCTCTTAGAGGCAAGAACTGCCTGATATTGGCACATTGTGACGCAAACGTCAGCAACCGTATGGTGAAATATGGCGAAAGAGAACCCATATCCTTAGCCCGGGACCTCAGTAACGAATCGTATCAAGAACTTTTGACAAAACACAAAATTGCACGAACGTACGAGCAGATTTTAAGCAAATGTTACCAGGAAGTCAAAGATTCATCTTTCAGTATTCAATTTGATAGTTTTAATGGATATGGTTTGTTTTATGAGGGCAAGCATAAAATTTGTTTCAAAGATGATAAAAACTACCAAATCCCTGAATTGCGAGCTCTTTTACAGCGTGTTCCAAAATTACTGGAAGATCAGATCAAACCAGTCTCTGTGTTTGCTCCTACAGCTTTGTGCTCTCAAATGCGCATAATGGTAGGTCCGGTTCGCTTTGTCAACCATTCTTGCGATCCGAATTGCGAATATGTGGTCACTGAGCACAAAAACATGAAATTTGTGCAACTGCAGATTCTGAAAGACATCGAACCATACACAGAATTAAACGTATTTTACGGTCCTAATTTTTTCGAAAGTGGCAACTCTTCTTGCAAATGTCCCCATACGCATTTCCATAGTTCTGCTCCTTGCACATCAAGAAATGAAGTTAGTGTTCAAAGTCATCAAATTAGCTTAAAGCCAGAGAAAATTTTGCGCTTTGAAGATCGAAGGTTTTTGTTAAATCGGTCTGATGGTCTGAAAATGAAACGAAGAAAGATTGTGCAGTACGAAATAAGAGAACACAATTCAGATAGCTCGAATGAAAATAGCGATGCAGAAACCAGCCATTTCTCTGATTCGATAGAGCAAAATGACATCGATTCTGCCTCAAATAGTTCCTCTGACATCGAGACTAATAACGATTGCAATGTTGATGAAACTGTTACGGGTGCTTCCGAAAGTTCTCTATCGGTCGCAGCAAATGATTTTAATCAAAACAGTCAGCTGTTCCTAATGGCCTCTTCGCCCATAATGACAGATGCTGAAGACCAATTAGGGGATCTCAGTTTGTCACATATTGACATTTTGGGAAATGATGATAACGATAGGTCAAGCAGTGGAGTTTCAGATGAAAGCCCACCAAAAGCGGGATCAATGTCAAATTTCGTTCTGTGCGCCAACGCCCTCATTGCTCGACACGGAACTTCTGACGCTGAAGCAAATAATTGGTTCAAACTGATTCGGACAGCGTTTCCCGAAAGCGACATTCCCAGTTTCAAAACATTAAAGCGCCAGTACCATGTAGTAAAAGCCAGCGAAGGTGAATTTGTTAGAAGTTCGGGACTAGGAAAGCGATGGCAGCTCGACTTTGCATCTGAGTTGAGAGAAATTGTGAATTCAAACATCACAGAAATTTTTCAGTTCTCAAAGAATCGTGATGGAAATACCGATCTCAAAATTGGGAACCCCTTTAATCACCTTTTGCAGACTTTGACAGTCCACTTGCTTCTTAATTCAGACGGCGTCGATGCATTCAAATGTAACGCAAAATCACTGTGGCCCGTTTGGCTGGCCATTGCTGATCTTCCCCCAATGAAACGGTGTATGTATAAGAACATAGTACTCGCGACATTGTGGTATGGAAAGAACAAACCGGACTGGAATGAGCTTTTTCAAGTAAGAAATTTTTTGGCATAAAAAGGGTCATCGGAAGTTTTGATTGTTAGTTTTTTGAAAATCGTTTTCGCTAATACGTTTGTTTTTCTGTGTTTCAGGAACTTCAAACGAAACTTCAGACAAATGAGTGCTCGATCAGTTTTCAAGGACGCATCTACCGTTTGATTTTTCGTGTCAAAATCTTAATTTCGGATATGCCAGCAACAGCAGCTATGCTCAACATGCATCACCATAGAGCGAAGTTTGGATGCACTTTGTGTTATGCTGAATCGGACTTCAAAGAAGGCATACGTTATTATCCAAACAGAACCTTTAAAATGAGGGATACTGACACGTATCATCAAGTTCTACAAGAAGTGACTCTTACAAATAAGCCCATCAAAGGAGTTAAAGGGCCGACTAAACTTTCAGCAATTTTGAGGGGTCTACCATTGACAGCTCCAGTTGATAGTATGCACCAAGTTTATCTTGGTGTTACAAAAGTCTTACTTGGTGTCGTGGTAAAAAAAACTGCAATCGTAGACAAGAAAGAGATGGATGACTTGGCTGCATCAATAAAAGTAAGTTAATAAACTTTTCAGTAACACTTCGACTGAATTGAATCTTTAATTAAAAATCGTTTCAGCTAACAAAAGATTTCAAAAGAAGCATACGGCCACTGTCTGAATGTGAGCATTTCAAAGCAAACGAATTCAAGGTCTGGCTCCTGTACATTGGCCCGCTCTTGTTAAAAGAAAAAGCTCCTCAAGAACTTTTCGAACGATTTACGATTTTCAGCTACGCAATCCGTTTGCTGATGATGTCCAGTAAGTATGTGGATGCGGCAGATAATTTAATTCAATTGTTCTTAAAAAGGACCGAAGATGCATATAGCGACATAGTATTTTCGCCGAACCTTCATAGTTTGAATCACCTTGCATGGCAAGTAAAAAATTTTGGGCCTCTCTGGTCCTGCTCCTCGATGATGTTTGAATCAGCTAATTATCTTTTGAAAACAAAATTCACCGGAACTGTGAATATCCTTCCACTTGTAGTAGAGAGGTACCACAGAAACAAAGATACTTTGAAACAACATGTCGAAGAGGATTCTCTTGCAGATCTCTGCCATCAATTTCGAAATACTACAAAACATTTTAACAGAACTGTTTTGGAGAAGTCAAGGTTGCCCTTCGAATTTAGAGATGAAACTTCGCCGCTCTACAGCAATGCGAAACTTGCTTATTTTGAGCTTGACTCAGTTTTCCATTCTAGTGCCAAGAATAGTTATGTCATGTTTTTGATGAATGATGCACCACATTGTGGTCAAATACAATTTTTTATTGGCGGCACTCCCGAGAAAGTGATGATAAAACCTTTCAAGATTGTAGAATCATATCAGTGCGCGAAGAAAGTTGATCTGCCTATTTTTTCTTTCCACGAAGTGAAGCAATCTGATCGTGTTGCTCTGATAAACTTGCACACTGTAACCGAAAAACTCCTGCGCGTTGATGTGTCTGAAAGAAAATACCTTATTCCACTGATAAATATGTTTGAACATGATTAACCTCTGCCTCGTTCGAACTAAAAATAAACTTACCTTTGAAACTTAAAGCGATTTTTGGATATTCACATCGGCTTTCCACATCTACTTGAGTGTTATTATTAATTTCCTGCAATTTTGTTTATTGTGCTTGCTGTCTATGGGAAATACGAAAACATCCATGAGCATTTTGTTGAGAACCAACCATTTTACTAATTTTTGCGTGCTAGAAGTATCAATTTTAAAATGATGTCTAAACAAAATGCTGGCAAGCTTTTGGCTCTGGATTCCGCAACTGGGCTGTGAACATCAATAAATTTGCGTTGCATAACTACGAAATCCACTGAAAATTTATAATAATCATTTTAACGAGTGGCATTTCGCGGAGCGGGATAGCCGAAAAAAAATATGGTTCCCGGAGCGCTGAAAAAGTTTCCTTGTTCTAGAATAGCCAAAATAGTTTTCGCTTCCTGATGGCCAAAAAATAATTTCATTCGATGAAAGCTTAAAAATAAACGTTCAAAAATATCAGATGCTCGCATCTTTCCGACAAAAGTCGGCCTTACTTTGTCTACTAATCCATTGTCGTGTTAGTTGCCACATCGTGGAATTGATTTTGTTGTACGCAGTTTTCAAAATGTTTGCCTCCAGCGTTTTGAACCACTCCTGCAATTTTTGGTTTTACTAGTCTCAACTTTGTATCTTATGTTGTTTTTGCTTTTTTTCGCTGATTTTACTTTGAATGAAAAGACTTATTTTTTATCGGCCTAGTGACTTATCTTGGGTTCTTTTCAAAGAAGGCAGAAGTTCTATGCTTCATCTCGGATCGCACAAATTGCTAAAGTTCTTAGAATAGAATAGAAATTACAGTTCAAAGTTTTTCATGACAACAATTTTGTTTTCTGGAAATTATTCAAGTTTCGCCGTGTCAAGTTACCGCTGGTTAACTGTTATTTAGGTTTTCGATAATTGGCATCATAATTTTTCGATAATTGGCGATAGTTTTCCGCAAATAGAATATGGTTCCAGAAAAAAAAATTTTTAAGTTTGCATTATGAAAGTAAATGAGCTTAAGGCCAAATGTAGTGTCTTTGATATCCGAAGGATTGAAATCTTCCATAATATTTTTCTTTTTCGTTGAGTTGACTCGTTATCAACTGTCTGCTGGCAGATTTTTGGTGTGAAGCTATATGAAAGTTATGTCAACGCTCAGAAATTTGCCAGCGCTTAGACCTAATATCTTAAACAAAAAAGAGCAAAAAAAGCATTTTAAGTTTGTTTTTCAATTTTTTTGTTTTACATTTTTTAAGTTTTTTGTCGCCATGATAGCTTTTTTTACGTAAATTAATTTTTTTTGAAATTCAATCGACCTTTAGCTCTTTTTACTGGACCAAAATTAGACTAAAATTGAAACCAAATCACAACTGAGAGGTTATTATTGTAGTTTATCACTCGAACCGTTCCAATGATTGATGTGGTACCTGATTTTCCGTAGAGAAGCTAATTTTAAAAAACCCAAGACCACCCGAAGATAAAGATTCTTCCCATTTTCAATGAAATGATCAGAACTTGAAGCCAGATTTTTGAGAGATTTTTGATATGACGAGAAGAAAAACCAACGCTGTTCTGATTTCGATAAACTATTTTTTTACTGGTTTTTTGAAACAGAGGTGATTTTCACTTCCACATAATTATGAAAAGAAGTATTCTTTTTCAATTTGACCACCAACTGTGATATCCTCCTGACTTTTTATTTCAATTTTTGCATCAAGCAAACGAAACATTTTGATATAAGACGCGAAAATAAAACCAAAAAAGTTCCTACTCTGAGTCATATGCATGCAATTCAATGTTTTTATTACAATCATATTGCAACGCAATTTATGTCTAAATTTTGTTGTAAATATACATTTTTTTTCATTCTGATCAAAACCGAAAATTTTGGATATGATCGAACAAGTGCCCATGAGTGGCTTATAACTTGTTTACTTTGGTCTTCTTATTGTGGCCACAAGCGCTACAAATAATCCAAAATGCCTCCTATCAAAAAAATGGCAACAGGGCATCAGCAAATGGGCAGCGAGTCTTCAAAAGCTGTCTGAAAGCTTTTCAGTTGCAACTAATACTTCTGACTGATGGGTTCACAAGAGATGAGTTTCTGTATTAAACATCTTTTGATTCGATAAAACTTTTGCTGACCTAATTGTTCACGTCTTTCTTCACAACCTCAAAGCACGCTAAAAGGGCATTCAAGCTCCTTAACTAGCCTCAATCCAAAATCCACTAATTGAAGATCTTACGATTAAGCCTTAGAGTTCTTGCTGTGTTAGGTGAAGTTAACTTACGCTGCTGGGAAATCGTTCACATTGGCTCAAAATCACAGAACAATTTTATTAGCATGTCCACTCTTCGAACCGTCGCGTGTTTGTGGTGAGAGGATCATTATCTTCGCTTTGCTCCTTTATTGTAACATGTAACGTTTATCAAAAATCTGTCAGAGTTGATCACTTATTTAGGTCATGAAAAGTTTTTTTTTCAGGAAAAAATCTATCCAGTTGTTCACGCTAAATTTGTGCCAGTTGTTCGCGCTCAATCAAACTTGTAAAAGTTAATTTTAGCCAAAATAGTCACTCATATTATCTATGTACTGCTCCAGTTAAGAGTAATGAACGTAGTGAAGACTCCTATATAGGTCTTGCTATTTTTTTAAGGAAGTTCTTAGAAGTCTAATAACTACAGATGTGAGTTCATACATATTGATCCATTTATGATTGCACTTAGTAGGTCTATACGTATTTTTTGAGTTAATTTGAAATTCATCTGCTGAAAGTGAAGTTTGTAGCACTCTCCAAATACAAACGTGGAAATGGCGCAAAAAAACGTGAACGATTTCTAGTTTCGAAAATGGAATTTAATTAGTAGATTTCCAGAGGAATAAAAACTTTACTAATTGATCCAGTTGTCTCTAGTTGGCTTCATTTATGCAAAAAGCGCCAATCATAAACTGTTCTTGAAATTCAAAGAGCTTAAAGCGCATCTATTTTTTTTTCTACAATTAAATAGGTCTTGCTGAATTTTTTGTTTTTTTTTCGGTCATTTTTTAAAACTTAGTTCACGATCAATTGTGATTTTTTCGCAGTTTGACTTGTGATTACTTCTAGGTTCAGTAATTTTATATTGTTAAAATAGAAACAAATTTCACAATTGGTTTGTCTTAATACAAAGGTTAGTTTAGCTAGATTGATTGAGCCATTTAATGAAAAATTTTAAGAATGAGTGTTCGTTTCTGTTAGCCTGGTCTATTTATAAGGTAGTTTCTATTGAAATGGGTGGAGGCAGGCTGCCTTCACTGCATAGCAGTATTTAAGTTTTTTTCTTGGAATTTTCATACGTATAGTAATAAGGTCAGTTTTGGGCTCCTCTATCGTTTCCCCGCCACATGACTTTTTGTAATTGCTTAAGGCAGTCTTATGCCATTTTCATGAGATATGGGCTACGTGGTCAAAAAGTTGAATGGCATGTCGTAGGAAAACAGTCGAGTAGCCCAGATTTGACGTGAACCTCAACCCGAGCTGTTCGCAGTTTGTAGGATAGTGTGTTGTAGAAAACATTTCAGGCCGGCTGGCCTGAACGTTCAAAACAAAGCTCGTAACTGTTAAATAAAATTCTCTTGCTGAACAGCAAAAGAGTAAAGGTGACGAAAAACGTGACCGACTTCTTATTTCGAAAATGGAAATTTCGAGTAGCTTGAAAGCCATCATTTTCCTTCGAAATCCAAAAGTTGAAGGCTCTTGAAAAAAAAACTCCGTTTCTTTTTTCAGTTTCCTTGCGTTCATTACTCTTTCCCAACTGTTAGTTGGCTCTGTTTTATTGTTTCAATTGATTCAGTTTGAATGAACGAAACCAAAACAGATTTTTAGCGTGTAATTTTTTGTGCGCTGTCTGGTTTTTTCTTTCTACAAATTTATATTTGTAACGAGCCTTTTTTGAAACGGAACTTCTTATAAAACCTCAAAGGATTTATATACCATCTCGTCATATTTAATTGTTTGTTTTTTTCAGGTTGAATGATCTTGATTGGACAAGATGCAGCTCATGCATTAGATTACTCGATTATTTTAATTAGATCTCCGATTTTTACTGACGGTCTTTCATTTCATCGGCACTTACTGTCATCAATTTTACTTCAGAAAATTTGTTTATCAAACTGATTTCAGACGTCAACCTGTCCTTTTACTTTTCCATCTCGGTCGATTGAAACGATTTAAATAGTTTATTTGACTGTTTACTATTTGACTGTTAATCAAATACCCGAGGCATAGTGCAGAAGTTTATTTTCGCTTTATAGAAATCGACATGTCTGAATCACCAATCACTGATATTAAGAACTTGTTGCCTCCCAAAATGGCTCCCAAAAATTCAGATTCTATAACTATCATTGAGCCTTATGACGCAAATTTCAAGATTCCCAAAAATGTCGCTAATGAAAAGCCGAAAAAACGAAGTTTCGAAAACAAAAAGGCAATTCAAAAGAAATCACAAAAGCAATCCTCAAAGGTGAGTCCAAGTTTTTCTTCAAGATGTTTAATAGAGTAATGAGCGCAGTGAAGACTCTTATATAGGTCTCACTGTATTTGTTTTTTTTTAATCCAGGAAGAAGTCTTTAATCCCTCTAATAACTACAGTTGTGCGTTCATACATATTAATGCATTTATGAATGCTCTTAGGTATATGTGCAAATTTTGAGTTCATATATCATCATCTGGTGAAAGTTTAGCAAGTTGCACACTTGGAATTGGCCCAAAAAATCTGAACATCTTCCAGTTTCAAATAAGGAATTTTAATGACTTTTTTAGTAATTTTTCAACTTAAACTAAAACTCTTTTTTCGAAATTTGAAATTTCCAACTTGCGTTTAGAAATGTCAGAGTAATCTCAGGCCTTGCAAGTCTGGCCTCCATTGATGAATGGCCAAAACTTTATAGTTAAAAAGATACGACAATTATTGATTTTCTAAGAATTTTTCAGAAAACTCAAATTAATAAATAATTCTAAAAATTGAACTAACCAACCCTTTAGTTCTGTGCTGTTAAAATACTGTCGAGGATTGCAATTAATGCCTTCAAATGAGACTGCTCAAATCTTGATAGTTTTTGAGATGTGACGTTTTATCCGGTTTTCAAAAAAAAGTATTTTCTTAAAACACTTGAAACTGAAGTTTTTTCGAAATTAGAATTTCCCAACGATGTATTTGAGTAGTAAAAGGGTACTCTTAGAAATTGCAAATCATGTGTCAAAATGCGATTGATCAAATGCTTTTAGTTTCCGAGATGTGAAGTTTCAAAGAACTTATAAGTAACTTAACAAAACTTTATGTTTTTTTCAAAATTTGTTTCAAAAACTTGAAAAAAAAAGTTTTTTAAAGTTTGTAATTAATGAACCCTGTAATTGGGTGCTGTCGGATTACAACCATAGGATACAGATCTTAGTTCTAATACATGCTGTGTTTTGTGATTTGTTGAAAAGTCGAAGCACAGTAGAAGCGTTACAAGCTAGTTCATATTATTTTGAAATCTGTTACTTTTAGGGTCAAAAGAGTGTAAAATTTCAAGCAAGCAGTAAATGTCCTAGAACATTGAGATTCAGAGGCATGGAACCGTTTGGAAGCTTGGGAGAATCAAAACAGAAGTTGAGAGAGTTATTTACTGATATAAAAAAAGTCAATTTTCTGAACTCGAGGAAAAACCAAAATAAGCTCAATGGTTGGATGACATTCTACGACGCTAAAAGTTGCTTTGATGTTAAAATTTGCATCGATCGAGAGCATCATTTTGGCATAGAAATAATTAAAGAAGGAGAAACCGCGCCAATGCAACTTGCAATTCAGAAGCAGGTACAAAAACCTTTCAAAAAGCCACTTGCGCGACTGTTGGATAAAAATCGAGTTCTTGAGAATGACGTTATGTTTTTCCCAGGATCAATTGCAACTTGGTTCTAGTAGCAGAGTCTGCAAAATATGATCTAGTGATGCATTTCTAAGTTTTGTCTATAATTCAAATTATATGTCATAATTTAGATTTTCCACAATCTTTCTTTTTCAAAATATTTTGTCTTATTTGAGAGTTCAGCATGATTAAATTGAGCATGATTAAATTCAGTATTGATAAAGTCATTCATTTTTAAGAATAAAGAACATAGCGAAGAGTCTTGTGTAGATTTTGATGAGTTTTTGTGCTATTTTTAGGAAAAAGTCTTAAGCCTGTTTAAGCTCAGTTTTGGTTTTTCGCTGTTTGACTTGATTTCTTCTTAAGTTCAGTTCATTTCCTTTGTTAAATTGAAGGCAAACTCCTTCATCTAACAGGGACAACGAAATGTCACTTCCAGTTTCGAAAAAGGCGTTTAATTATCATATTTCTCTATGAAATAAAAAAAATTATATCTTTAATTAATTTGAAACTTTTTTCCTTAAGTAAATTTTTTCACCGTTATGAACTTTATATTTTTTGTTCACAGTTGTCGATTTGTTCGCCACGCCAAATTTCATTGCATTATGACATCGTTAAAGAATTTTTCAAAATTGAATTTGAAAGGGGGGAACTGGAAAAGAGCCGAATGAGCTAGTAAAATTGTAATAATACGACTAGGGTTATGAGGATAAACTTGTTTCGAAGAGTTAAGAAAATTTTTTGAGCTAACTTCCACTATCCCCCACAATTTCGAATGTTGTTTTTTTCAGAACTGTTTTACGTGGTATAATGGCTAAATTCGGGAGGAAGCAGCCGAAGTGTTGTGATACTTTTTGATTCAAAGTGAAAAGTATATCGGCTCTTTTCTACTCCCCCGCCGCCATAATTCAATTTTCCAATTCTTTCGGTTGTTTTAGGTGATAATATGGCTGATTGCGCGATGTTACGATGTAAGAATTGAAGAACAAAATTTCCTAACAATGAGTCCGGTCGTTGGAACGGTCGGGAAAAAATCAAAAAAATCAATTAAATTCAGGGTTTTGAAATAATCAGAAACGTTTTCCCCATAGTTCGAACAATTGTTCCGACCATTGAAAATTAGGAAGAACTTTGTATCTGGATGCGTTCTACTTCTTTTTTCGGCTCTTTTCCAGTTTCACGCCCCCTTGTAAAATTTCGAAATAAAGCTGTTGAAAAATTGTTGACACGGCATTTTGCATGTAAGAAATGTTGTGAAAATTTGTGAAAACGATGACACAATTTAATGCATTTTATAAAATGCAGACATTTCAATTAAGTTCTCAAATATGAAATTTCCGAATTAATAAAAAGGGGGGAAACTAAAAATGAGCTCTTTTTTCTTTTGGTTTTCCACGCAAAATCAAGTACCACAAATAACCATCTGACTCGGTTGAGTGATATATTATATTAAAGCCCTTTTAGATTCCAAACACATTTAAAAATTTCCAAAAAAACTTTCCTAGTGTCGACAAAACCGGTTTCAAATTTTTGATTTTTATTTAATTCGAGCAATTAACGCAAGCAAGCAAGCTTAAATCTGCTAAATTTCGCCTATTTTAACACCTTGAATTTTAACTTTAATCAAGTAAATGTCATAATTTAGATTTTCCACAATCTTTCTTTTTCAAAATATTTTGTCTTATTTGAGAGTTAGCATGATTAAATTCAATATTGATAAAGTCATTCATTTTTAAGAATAAAGAACATAGCGAAGAGTCTTGTGTAGATTTTGATGAGTTTTTGTGCTATTTTTAGGAAAAAGTCTTAAGCCTGTTTAAGCTCAGTTTTGGTTTTTCGCTGTTTGACTTGATTTCTTCTTAAGTTCAGTTCATTTCCTTTGTTAAATTGAAGGCAAACTCCTTCATCTAACAGGGACAACGAAATGTCACTTCCAGTTTCGAAAAAGGCGTTTAATTATCATATTTCTCTGTGAAATAAAAAAATTAACTTGAATTGGGCTGAATAGTAATCAGCGCTGAATTGGGCTGATTTCTCCTCGCGAGGAGCTCAAACTTGTTCAGGTGGGACCTGATGGTACCCGAGCCCACGGGAGGCACAAAGTTGGGTGGGGATGTATTTGAGTTACTGAGTCTACTGGGGAGTGTGATCTCGTTCGTATTTGTCTCCGACAGAGGATTGAAATTGTGATTGTTGTTTTTGTTGTTGATTATAACATTGCGTATTGTTTTTGGCCCTTTTGGGCTATTGAGTCTGTTTGGGATGTCGGTATCCCATGAGCGAGTCAGGAGACTCATACTGCTGGGTTCACTACTCTGCTCGGTGGTCATCATCATGTCTCCTCTAACGCCACCTACTGTGACCACCCCTGACTCCCCCAATCTCTTTCCCAAATCAACTGGCTGTACTGGCTAGAAGATGATGAATGACATTAAGTCGTACTAAATGTCCCATTCAGTAGATTTTCATTTTCTCCTTAAATCAGTTTTTTCAACAAACAATTACCCAAATACCTAACCTTGGCTAATGCAAAGTTGCGTATTTATATACATTTTATAATTTTTGTTACGTTTTGTGCATGATTCGTCTGATTTTTGACAAACCCGCAGCTCAAGAAAGACCCTAATGAATTCACCAGAACAATTTGAAACATTTTTGAGTTAACTTGCATGAGGAGTTACATTACAAAAGTCGATTCCTCTCAGTGATTCAACCTCCTGCCGACCCAAAGGGTCTCCCGTTTGTACTATTTTGAAATATTCTTTTTTCGCTGGCTGACCCTAAAATTTTTCTGAATGCGTTTTTGGCGCCAAAATATACTAATTTTAAGGTAGCCCGCGCCGAAAAAAAACATAGATAAAGTCTTTTTTTTCTCAACCACTAAAATTTTCAAAGTGAACAGAAAGTTACGTTTTTGCTATATATTTTCATCTTAAAATGTTAACATTAACCTATATGGCTAATATCACCAAATTCCGTTTTTCTGCTTGGCAACTGCCAGTTACACTCTTGGTTTTTTCTAAGAAAAAAGTTCTTGGCTAGTGTGCTAAATAAATGAAACATAAAACTTCAACTCAGATAATTCATAGTATGGAAAGATCGTTTGCCATACAATTTCATGGTACAAAAAAAAACAGCTTTTGCTATTTTCATAAAACTTTCGTGGAGAAAAGTATGAAAAAAACCTGGTTATTTCATTCTCAATTATGGGAAAAAATGCTTAGTATAAAAATTCGTAGTATAAAAAACATGATTATCGTCTGACTTTTATACTATGTTTTTTAGTCTATGAAATTGTATGAAATAGGATGATGAACATTTTTTCAAAGTATGAAATTGTATGAAAGGCATTTTTGTCTACCCGGGTCCATTTTCAAATGACCCTGTCATACTCAGTACCACAAAAAAGGTGAAGTACGCGCAATTTTTTTATACGCGTGTAGTTTGTTTTTGCAAATTTTGATATCATAGTTTAAATTCACAAGATTGAGAGCTGAAAAAAATTTAGAAAAGATCAAAATCGCTGAAAACTAATTCCATTCATGTGGTTTCAAAGCGTGCGTTTGCATTCGACTTACGGTCTGATGTTCTGGACTTCTGAATTTTAATACTTCTGAATTACAAAAGTCGATTCCTCTCAGTGATTCAACCTCCTGCCGACCCAAAGGGTCTCCCGTTTGTACTATTTTGAAATATTCTTTTTTAGCTGGCTGACCCTAAAATTTTTCTGAATGCGTTTTTGGCGCCAAAATATACTAATTTTAAGGTAGCCCGCGCCGAAAAAAACGCAATTTTTTTGGTGAAAATTTTCCAAAAGATGCCTAAAAATGCCTTTTCTGGCCTGTTTTTTAAAGTTTCGCCGGCGGCGCAGAAAATTTGACCTAAACAAGGTCTTTATGAGACTTTGGGAGAGCTCGGAAAATCAGTTTTGTCTGCCTAAAAAAAGTCGACAAAAATTTCAAATTTTTTTTTGAAAATCGACCCCCTCCCTCGAGAAAATCCTAGATCTCCTTCTAAAAATGGCTTTTGCATGTTCCAAACAAAACCTCGGTTATAACGACACAAAACATAGTTTTTATCATTTTGCCGCTCGTAAAACTCCTCGGTAATCCGATCGACGTCATAGATAAATTGCGAAGGCAGCGACGAGCTATCGCGAATGGCTAGGAAGTTCATTTTTTCAAGATATGACGTTTTTTCATCGTTCCAAGCAAAATGAGCTCTACAAGTCAGTGCCCGCCAAACTTTCTCGAAGGAGAGATCTGCAGAATGCAACAATCGGCCATTTGAATCAACCATGTTTTGGATCTCATGTGCCACTATTTCTCCGCCCTCAAGGTTGCACTTCGTTGCCGAATGGATCCCCAAGTCTGTTAGACAGAGTCGGTAAAATGTGCCGTACTCATCACCGATGTAGTTTGAGGTTTCATTTTTGGCAGACAGGTCCGAAGTGAAATAGAACGCTTCTGGATTTTGTGATCCGCAAGCACCTGGTCTCGAGGCAAGGGATCCGTATCGTTTTTTTTAGTTTAACCTCAAAATAACCATCATTTTCAACCACGTGAATCGGATCATTTGAACAAAGTTCCAAGGTCGAATTAGGAGTAGCTACATTAAACGAGCATCCGTTTCGACCGAACATATAACAAAAATTACTATCAATGACCTCGAATGATAAGTAATAAAACCCTTCTGTCCATTCTTGCACGCTCAGAATCTCAAAGTTGATCATCAATTTTCGGCTCCACACATCGTATCCAGAAAAATCCATGCGCCGAAGAGTTGTATTCAGTTTGAAAGTCGCTTCACACTCCAATAAATTTTTCTCGGTTTTTAGACCGCGGTTCAGTTTGTGGATTTTGACAGCGAACGGAATTAGGTTAAGTTGGGTAAAATAGCGTGATATGAGATGAAATATTGAAATATTCTTTTTTCGCTGGCTGACCCTAAAATTTTTCTGAATGCGTTTTTGGCGCCAAAATATACTAATTTTAAGGTAGCCCGCGCCGAAAAAAACGAAATTTTTTTGGTCAAAATTTTCCAAAAAGTGCCTAAAAATGCCTTTTCTGGCCTGTTTTTTAAAGTTTCGCCGGCGGCGCAGAAAATTTGACCTAAACAAGGTCTTTATGAGACTTTGGGAGAGCTCGGAAAATCAGTTTTGTCTGCCTAAAAAAAGTCGACAAAAATTTCAAATTTTTTTTTGAAAATCGACCCCCTCCCTCGAGAAAATCCTAGATCTCCTTCATCTAACAGGGACAACGAAATGTCACTTCCAGTTTCGAAAAAGGCGTTTAATTATCATATTTCTCTGTGAAATAAAAAAATTAAATCTTTAATTAATTTGAAACAAGATTTTTGCAAGATAGTGAAAACACGAAGAAATACTTAGAAACCCTTACAAAGTTGGTTTTCCCATACAAAATTTCTTGCAAGAAATTTGCAAGTAAGAAGTCCAAAACCGCTGGGGTTATCGGCGATGAGTGCCGACGCAAACATTTCAAATTTTTTTCATTTCGATGCGAATCAAGTCGCACCACGCGTAGAGTATAGCCACCGATTTATACTCAAATGAGTTTCCATATCAAGATTTTTTTGACCCCACCACCATTCTAGAACCGCCACTGTTTATACCCACATGGAATAATCAATTGAATGTTGAAACTAACAAAAACAACAATGGGAGAATGGATCCGAAAAACAAAAATGGAGCTCAACTTGAAAGTCTGTGCTTGTTTCTGGTCTAAAACGTTTGGCATTGTTTTTTTAATAGCACGTGTGTTTTATATACATTTTAAAGCATGTGTGGTATGTCTATTTCTTCATGTGCAACACTGAAACGATGAGCACGTGGTGTAATGCACAGATGGTTTTTGCATTGGCTAAAAAAGAATTCATTCGTTGTGCCTGAGAAACATCATGAATAAATTAGAAAAGTACAAAGATTTTGACTTCATCAAGTTTACCTGGTTTGATACAAACGGAGCTGCACGGTGTAGAGTTATAACCAGACGTGCCTTGGAATGGATTTTGGATACTGGAATTGGAATAAGTGCCGTTTTTGCCAAATTTGGCGTCAAATCTACGAGTTGCAAGTTCTCTAAAATGCTTCACACTCCAATAAATTTTTCTCGGTTTTTAGACCGCGGTTCAGTTTGTGGATTTTGACAGCGAACGGAATTAGGTTAAGTTGGGTAAAATAGCGTGATATGAGATGAAATATTGAAATATTCTTTTTTCGCTGGCTGACCCTAAAATTTTTCTGAATGCGTTTTTGGCGCCAAAATATACTAATTTTAAGGTAGCCCGCGCCGAAAAAAACGAATTTTTTTTGGTCAAAATTTTCCAAAAAGTGCCTAAAAATGCCTTTTCTGGCCTGTTTTTTAAAGTTTCGCCGGCGGCGCAGAAAATTTGACCTAAACAAGGTCTTTATGAGACTTTGGGAGAGCTCGGAAAATCAGTTTTGTCTGCCTAAAAAAAGTCGACAAAAATTTCAAATTTTTTTTTGAAAATCGACCCCCTCCCTCGAGAAAATCCTAGATCTCCTTCATCTAACAGGGACAACGAAATGTCACTTCCAGTTTCGAAAAAGGCGTTTAATTATCATATTTCTCTGTGAAATAAAAAAATTAAATCTTTAATTAATTTGAAACTTTTTTCCTTGAGTAAATTTTTTCACCGTTATGAACTTTATATTTTTTGCACCATAAAAATGTCTTTGTAGATGTTAGTTATGAAAGAATATAAATACGACAATTGGATGCAGATGACAGAGCTGCTGTTTGGTGACAGTGTTTGGTGCAGATCACTGGAATGGCTGAATCATCATTTTTTGTTAGTTTCTGTGTTTTGTGTCGTCCAACTCACGTACAGGTTTGTTATTCATTTGAGCCCCGATACTGGTTCCCATAGGATTAGGTTTAGGAACTTGTTGCTCTCTCAAGAGTTGAGAAGAATTTCTTGCAGAAAAAGTACAATTTGAGCTTCAAATCTCTAAAGTACTGCAATTTTTCTCAAGTTTTCTTCTCTGTTCAGAGATTGCACGTTTTATGGGATGCGCTCTGACGTAATTTTTGCCTCACTTGATTTTAAAAAAGTGTTAATCATACAATTTTCATAAATGACAAACTTCTAGTCATACAATTTTCATATATGGGAAACTTCTAATTTTACAATTTCCATATATGGAAAAATGGTTATCATAGAGTTTTCATACAATTTTCTGTACGTATGGAATTGTATGGAATTGTATGACAAGAAGTTTCTCATATATGGAAATTGTATGATAAGAAGTTTTGGTCAACCCGGGTTGTTTTTTTTTCAGTATGTATAAAAATGATAAATATTTTCCCGTAGAAATTGAATTATCGAACTTATCGAATTTTTGTTGGCGTAGTTGCCGCATCATGGATTTTTCTTGTGCTGTAAGCAAGTTTCCTTGTTAGTTGCAAGTTTTGTCCATTGCAGTTTCAGGGGAAGTTGAAAGTTTTTTTTGAGTTGGCTCTAGTAAAATCATTTGTTTTGTCGCAATTGGTGTCTACTCACTTTTTGTAGTACCTTTTCCCGAAACTTAAGTTTTGTTCGGTTGCAATTTTTTTTCAATTGTCTTGCTCGGCATTTTAATGTTTTTGCCTCTAAACTTTCATTGTCCTGAAAAAATCATCATTGTGCAAAAAAAATGTTTAAAGACTCCAAAAAATTGTCAATATAAATCAGTTTTTGAGCTCGAAAACAGGCAATGAAATCATAGAAAATCATCATTGTAATCCAAATCTTGGGCAAAAACCTATAAAACAAATGAAGAAATGGGTCAAAATAAATCACATTTTGAGCTCAAAAATATGCAACAAAAATATAGAAAATGATCATTGTAAATCAGATTTTGTGCAAAAACAGTTGTTAAGTTGGAATGTAATATCGTTCGCAATGAAAACTATTTCTCGTCCTTGAGGACATTCCGGAGTCATCAATGTCATTCGCCACGCAACCATTCCGATAGTAGTCTCTGCTGGGTTTTTGTTTTTTGAAACCAACTCATTACTTGTGTTAAGTACCAATTCTTGACACTTGAGCAGTCTTTGGAACTTTGACTTGAAAGTGTAGCCTGTTGAAATCTTGCCACTGCTGTGCGATTATGTTCTGCAGCACTGTGGGGTAGTCGTACACAAAGGTAGTCCCAGTTCCATGAGTTTGCGCGGCAAATCTCTTCGATTGCAGATGGGTCTTTGTCAGATACGCAGTCCCGATGGACATGCCTTCCATCGGTTTTCAGTCATGTTTGGACCATGATTGGAATACGATGTTGCCTGTAGTCGTGTCCAGTCGTTCTCTGTACGTGTGAAGTTTAAATACGAATCCTGACTCATTATCAACAGTGACTCGAACGGGAGTCGGATCCGAGTTTTCTGTCGGACGAATCATGAACTTCAACTCGGCGCACAGCACCCGTCGTCGCCATAGGCGAAGCCCGAACTTCTCAATCATGTCTCGCTCGGCAGAATCCTTAAATCATAGTTACTCGGCAGAATCCTTAAATCATAGTTCCTCATTTGATGAATTTGAAGCTGGAACGCCATTGCTGGCTCCAAGTGACGGTTGTTGTTGTTGTTGTTGCCCTTCTGAGATCTATTCGTCGCTCGTTGTTGGGTCCAGGGTTGTGGGGAGTTTCAGGAATATTGCTGTCTTCTTCGGTTGCTTCCAGAGATCGGCTGGGGTTAAGTTCGTAGGATTTGCGATGCAGTCGAACAGGTGTATAGTTGTGTGGCTTGTTTGCTGGCAGTCCGGGCAAAGTTCGCTTACTGTCGGGTCAATTCTGTTCATGTACGAGTTCAGGAACTTTGAGTAGCCGGATCTGAGCTGTGCCAGTGTTCTTCTTGTTGTTCTTGGATCCAGCGGCAACCGCCTACTCGTGGTGGATCCGTCTCCAACTGGAGCAAATGGTGCCAACCCTGCCGCAACAGCGACAGACTTCCCAGAAAGGGACCCTATTCGTCCAAGTGACGGTACAAGGTATCCTCGGCGAATTTTACTTCACGCAATGATGGATCACTTCCATTTTTCCGTTATTTTATCTTTTTCCGTTTTCAATCAGTTCAATCAACCTGAAATTTAAAAACAATAGAAAAACATATATAAAGGCGAAACCTAATCTTTGAACAATTGGCAAAACAAATTCGGGTCAAAATCATGCAAGTATTCACCAAATCAAATATGCGCCAATTTTACGCCACATTGTAACAGTCGCCTACTTCGGTCACATATGAGGCTTAAGAAAATTAGGCCCTATAACTATTGGCTCAGGAGTCAGGGACACTATCTCTTGTGTTTTTCTTCCTCAAACCGGTCGGAGCAAATTCGGTTCACTTGCGACATGAGACTAAAACCGGTTACAGCTTAAAGGCCACTACCAAAATACCCCCCACTCTAGAAAATAAGAACGTCCCCATACTTAGGTCTCAAATTACCCAAAATACACGAACGCCGTTAAAAACAGGGTCGGAACAATCCGTTAAGTTACTTTTTATTGGACAGTGGAACTTTGATCCATTTCAGATGGATCAACCTAAAACTCGCCCTATCTCAACATAACTATCACAAAATACATTATATTCAAATACGATTGAATATAACTCGAGAAGTTTGCTATCAATGAATTCCAATCAGAGGAAATGAGTTTTATCTTGATAATATAGTTTTGGGGTCTGAACCATTGGGAGACTTCAGTTGTCTACCTTTCTACTGAAGGTTCACTCTGGTTCAGCTGAATTTCGATGTTCTTTCGTAATCACTCTGTCTCCTATATCAAGATAGGACAGCTCTACTCTCGTGTTTTTTTCTAGAGTCTCGGAAATTGCGAATAGCAATTTCCCGCTCTTTTTTCTGCCACTTTCCTGCAATTGCGATTCGGTCGTTCTGATCTTATTTCTGATGTTTTCAGTTGTCGCGAGAAAGTTGAGCATGACAGGCTCAATTCGAATTTTTGAAAAATTAAACTTCATCCCAAAACTACGTATTTCGTATTCCTCAAGGTCAAACTTCCAGATATGACCGACTGGCACATACTCCCCGGACTCAAGATCGATGTCCTCATCGCGTGCTGTTGTCTGTCAGTGAATCCCCGGAAAACCGAATGTTGCTCAAGGTACAGTGCCAGTGGTCATTTACAGAATTTTGCAGCTGATTTAAGTTTATCTACACCCCAAAATTCACAACCATGTAAAATTTCCACACTATCTCTGAACAGCAATCAAAATCTGCACACACCTGCACCATTGAATTTTTGCTTTTTAAGCTAGTATTTTAAATTTTTTTTTGTCCTATTCAATCAGGAAATTGTCATGCAGCATTTTGATTTATATAATAGATATAACATATTAATAACAATATCTCATTTGTTAAAATTTCTTTTTCGTGAACCCAGATTTCATCCAAGTTCACCCTCGAGCCCCTTTCCTTCCCTCTCAAGACTCAAGACTCCAGAATTTCCCATTGAGCCAACTACTCATCTCGCGTTCTTCGCCTTCGAGGTACCACACCCAGACGTATTTGATACCGTAATCTGTTTCAACATTGCCTCTTCATCATCGGAGCTAATCACGATCTCTTCCCAGGCTTTCAGCAGTTCATAGGACCGCATCCATTCCCTTTGCTGCTGCAATCTCTTTGCTTGGTTGGGCAAACTCCTCACCCTCGACTCTCGGTTCAAACAGAAGGAATTGTGCAGACTCAGGCTCAAATTCTTCGCTAAGTTTGCTCACTTGTGAACAGGCCTGCATAATGGGGGAGGAGTCCTGAGAATATTCTCTCCCCTGCTAAATGGATGATCAGCAGTGAAATGGCACAAAAAATTCAGTACGGGTAGCATTTATTTTTTTTGTGACATTTTTTGATTGAGTTTATTTTGAGACAAACGTGTGAACCTTTTGGTTGATGTTTTCTCAGCATTGTTTTTCGACTGGTGGCATTCGGCTAGCTGCCATTCAATATTTGGGTTGCATCGCAAATGGTGAGAGTTTCTGTTTTGCTTCTATGATTGAGTCTGAAAGGTTGATGTGTTAGTTTCAGATCGATTTAATTTTACAGGTTTTTTTAAATATTACATGTAGTGACATCTCGGCTATCGTAAAAATTTTGACAACAAAAAATTGTATAATCTAGTGTCATTTTGATAGTTTTTTGCTAAGAAAGACAAAACAATTTTCATTATAGTCCGTTCAAATGAAACTTGCATTTCTGAGAAATAGAAAAATTATCATTTAAGAAATTAAACAAGCAAAGAAGAGTATATATCAAGGCACCATTTTTCTATGGTCCTACGTTTTAAAATCTATGCATTATCTAATTTGGGAACGACACAGCTTTTGTTGTCTAGGCGTTGACGTGACAGTATGTTTTTACACTAGTTGGTTCCCCTTTCTTCTAAGAAATATTCATTGTCTCTATATTTCTTTTTTGTATACAAAACAAAACGTTCTCTCTATTGCCTGTTTCTTCTGCTAGTTTTCAGCACTCTCTTCAGCCATAATTTTTTTCTTTGCTTTTCAACCTCTTTGTCTCTCTCTGATTTTTTTCAGTATTTACTTTCCAGTGTGTCTTGTAATCGGGAACTAGACTTTTTTCTCCGTAAAAAAAACTTTTCTTACAAATTTTTAGGAGTTGAACTTGCTTTCTTAATGAACGTTTGCATCTACCGGGTTCCTTCCTACTTCTCCCAGAGGTAATGCGGCTGTTTTTGCCTTTTGAGCTCTGGGATTCGAGTCTCGGCCGGATCTTGTTTTTTTTTTCAGTATGTATAAAAATGATAAATATTTTCCCGTAGAAATTGAATTATCGAACTTATCGAATTTTTGTTGGCGTAGTTGCCGCATCATGGATTTTTCTTGTGCTGTAAGCAAGTTTCCTTGTTAGTTGCAAGTTTTGTCCATTGCAGTTTCAGGGGAAGTTGAAAGTTTTTTTTGAGTTGGCTCTAGTAAAATCATTTGTTTTGTCGCAATTGGTGTCTACTCACTTTTTGTAGTACCTTTTCCCGAAACTTAAGTTTTGTTCGGTTGCAATTTTTTTTCAATTGTCTTGCTCGGCATTTTAATGTTTTTGCCTCTGAACTTTCATTGTCCTGAAAAAATCATCATTGTGCAAAAAAAATGTTTAAAGACTCCAAAAAATTGTCAATATAAATCAGTTTTTGAGCTCGAAAACAGGCAATGAAATCATAGAAAATCATCATTGTAATCCAAATCTTGGGCAAAAACCTATAAAACAAATGAAGAAATGGGTCAAAATAAATCACATTTTGAGCTCAAAAATATGCAACAAAAATATAGAAAATGATCATTGTAAATCAGATTTTGTGCAAAAACAGTTGTTAAGTTGGAATGTAATATCGTTCGCAATGAAAACTATTTCTCGTCCTTGAGGACATTCCGGAGTCATCAATGTCATTCGCCACGCAACCATTCCGATAGTAGTCTCTGCTGGGTTTTTGTTTTTTGAAACCAACTCATTACTTGTGTTAAGTACCAATTCTTGACACTTGAGCAGTCTTTGGAACTTTGACTTGAAAGTGTAGCCTGTTGAAATCTTGCCACTGCTGTGCGATTATGTTCTGCAGCACTGTGGGGTAGTCGTACACAAAGGTAGTCCCAGTTCCATGAGTTTGCGCGGCAAATCTCTTCGATTGCAGATGGGTCTTTGTCAGATACGCAGTCCCGATGGACATGCCTTCCATCGGTTTTCAGTCATGTTTGGACCATGATTGGAATACGATGTTGCCTGTAGTCGTGTCCAGTCGTTCTCTGTACGTGTGAAGTTTAAATACGAATCCTGACTCATTATCAACAGTGACTCGAACGGGAGTCGGATCCGAGTTTTCTGTCGGACGAATCATGAACTTCAACTCGGCGCACAGCACCCGTCGTCGCCATAGGCGAAGCCCGAACTTCTCAATCATGTCTCGCACGTAGGAGTCTCAAATTGTTACTCGGCAGAATCCTTAAATCATAGTTCCTCATTTGATGAATTTGAAGCTGGAACGCCATTGCTGGCTCCAAGTGACGGTTGTTGTTGTTGTTGTTGCCCTTCTGAGATCTATTCGTCGCTCGTTGTTGGGTCCAGGGTTGTGGGGAGTTTCAGGAATATTGCTGTCTTCTTCGGTTGCTTCCAGAGATCGGCTGGGGTTAAGTTCGTAGGATTTGCGATGCAGTCGAACAGGTGTATAGTTGTGTGGCTTGTTTGCTGGCAGTCCGGGCAAAGTTCGCTTACTGTCGGGTCAATTCTGTTCATGTACGAGTTCAGGAACTTTGAGTAGCCGGATCTGAGCTGTGCCAGTGTTCTTCTTGTTGTTCTTGGATCCAGCGGCAACCGCCTACTCGTGGTGGATCCGTCTCCAACTGGAGCAAATGGTGCCAACCCTGCCGCAACAGCGACAGACTTCCCAGAAAGGGACCCTATTCGTCCAAGTGACGGTACAAGGTATCCTCGGCGAATTTTACTTCACGCAATGATGGATCACTTCCATTTTTCCGTTATTTTATCTTTTTCCGTTTTCAATCAGTTCAATCAACCTGAAATTTAAAAACAATAGAAAAACATATATAAAGGCGAAACCTAATCTTTGAACAATTGGCAAAACAAATTCGGGTCAAAATCATGCAAGTATTCACCAAATCAAATATGAGCCAATTTTACGCCACATTGTAACAGTCGCCTACTTCGGTCACATATGAGGCTTAAGAAAATTAGGCCCTATAACTATTGGCTCAGGAGTCAGGGACACTATCTCTTGTGTTTTTCTTCCTCAAACCGGTCGGAGCAAATTCGGTTCACTTGCGACATGAGACTAAAACCGGTTACAGCTTAAAGGCCACTACCAAAATACCCCCCACTCTAGAAAATAAGAACGTCCCCATACTTAGGTCTCAAATTACCCAAAATACACGAACGCCGTTAAAAACAGGGTCGGAACAATCCGTTAAGTTACTTTTTATTGGACAGTGGAACTTTGATCCATTTCAGATGGATCAACCTAAAACTCGCCCTATCTCAACATAACTATCACAAAATACATTATATTCAAATACGATTGAATATAACTCGAGAAGTTTGCTATCAATGAATTCCAATCAGAGGAAATGAGTTTTATCTTGATAATATAGTTTTGGGGTCTGAACCATTGGGAGACTTCAGTTGTCTACCTTTCTACTGAAGGTTCACTCTGGTTCAGCTGAATTTCGATGTTCTTTCGTAATCACTCTGTCTCCTATATCAAGATAGGACAGCTCTACTCTCGTGTTTTTTTCTAGAATCTCGGAAATTGCGAATAGCAATTTCCCGCTCTTTTTTCTGCCACTTTCCTGCAATTGCGATTCGGTCGTTCTGATCTTATTTCTGATGCTTTCAGTTGTCGCGAGAAAGTTGAGCATGACAGGCTCAATTCGAATTTTTGAAAAATTAAACTTCATCCCAAAACTACGTATTTCGTATTCCTCAAGGTCAAACTTCCAGATATGACCGACTGGCACATACTCCCCGGACTCAAGATCGATGTCCTCATCGCGTGCTGTTGTCTGTCAGTGAATCCCCGGAAAACCGAATGTTGCTCAAGGTACAGTGCCAGTGGTCATTTACAGAATTTTGCAGCTGATTTAAGTTTATCTACACCCCAAAATTCACAACCATGTAAAATTTCCACACTATCTCTGAACAGCAATCAAAATCTGCACACACCTGCACCATTGAATTTTTGCTTTTTAAGCTAGTATTTTAAATTTTTTTTTGTCCTATTCAATCAGGAAATTGTCATGCAGCATTTTGATTTATATAATAGATATAACATATTAATAACAATATCTCATTTGTTAAAATTTCTTTTTCGTGAACCCAGATTTCATCCAAGTTCACCCTCGAGCCCCTTTCCTTCCCTCTCAAGACTCAAGACTCTAGAATTTCCCATTGAGCCAACTACTCATCTCGCGTTCTTCGCCTTCGAGGTACCACACCCAGACGTATTTGATACCGTAATCTGTTTCAACATTGCCTCTTCATCATCGGAGCTAATCACGATCTCTTCCCAGGCTTTCAGCAGTTCATAGGACCGCATCCATTCCCTTTGCTGCTGCAATCTCTTTGCTTGGTTGGGCAAACTCCTCACCCTCGACTCTCGGTTCAAACAGAAGGAATTGTGCAGACTCAGGCTCAAATTCTTCGCTAAGTCTTCCTCCAGACTCTCTCGCCTTAGTAATGTTTCTTGACACCCTACCGACTCTTTTTCACCCCGTCGTCATCGCATTTCGATGGGTCAGCAGAGGTCTCTTGAAAGCTTCCGGTCCTATCCCGGCAAGGAACTCTCGATTTTTCTTTTGATTTTTCGTCATGTGATCCTTCGTTACCAGGTACAACCAGGATGTCAACGTCGCTCAAAACCAAGGAAAGAACCTTATGCGGCTCCATACGTGCCTGACCTCTATAGGTATGGCGAATACTTTGCATGCAGTCTCAAACAACTCGAGTCTCCTGGTGTAGTATATAGCGTGTATCGATTCTGCCGGTCACGTTTTGTCTCTCGTGGTCACTTGTGTTTTCACTTTCCAAAACCAAAAGTTCTTCCCCCTAGATTTCACTCAAGTCATCCCTCTGCTCTCTCGGCACTGTTCCTCGGAATTTTCACAAGAACCGATGTGAGTGATGCGACATCCGAGCCAATCTTACACACTTGGGCACTGAGAAGGCCTTGTCTATTAATACCCTTTGGCTGGATATCTCCACCATCGCCATGTGCAATGGGTAGTCGCTGCTCCACAAATGGTGTTCAGACTCTAGCCTCTCCAGTGACTGCAGACTGCACATCCTTGAGAAGAATCCCAAAGTTGTTGCTATATTCACAGTGGTACTCGCGTAACACTCAGCCACTATCTGTACTTCACTCTTCTCCCTTTCTGTGATATCTTCAAACCAAGTGACTAGATCTTCTTTTTGGAAGGATTGTATCCTAACGCATGACCGTCCATCACAGGTGTGCTCGCCACTCCCACACGTCGAGTCAAGACAACTACCCGACTCCATGTTTTTCGCCGACCCTAGTTTACTCGTCGCTTCGCCTGATTCCTTCACCTGAGGCAAGATCAGCTTGTGCACTATACTCAATGTTGCCAGATCTTCGTCCTCCGCCGGTGCTAACCTCACTCGTTCTGTGACTTCATCGATCAGGCTAGCGTGGGGATGTGGACACCAGGAGGGCCTTAGCAAATTCCACACCTCTTCCAGATTTGTGACTAACATGCCGTTCCCGTTACCCATCTTCAGCTCGACTCTTTTACTTGAGCGCGGCACGCTTATCACCTCTGGTGTTTTCTCGAGAATCAAGCCCAAGCTCGGTCTCTCTCTCTCTCTACTCTGTCTATTTCCACTATCTTCTCTGTCCGCTACCTCGTAGTTCCTGTGAGCGCCTCCGGCTTCCGAGTCCAAGAAAAGGTTGTACGCCATCCCCATTACTCCAGACACGTACTGATATTCTCACTTCTTATTGGGTTTCAAGTACTCTCCTGACGAGGCCAAGTTACGGTGTACGTCGTGTCCCTCCTCAAACTTCCAAACTTCTTGTTGTAGAATCTCCGTATCTTTTCTAACTTTCTGTGGCTCTCTAGAGACTGCCTGTAACCATCCTCCTTTTCTATCCCAGTACTCTGGTATACATTCAAGATGACTGCTGAGATTCTCCTTTCCACTGCCTTACTTCCGATTGCTCTTTGTTGACATGCTAGGATGGTACTGTCGGTCATCACCGACATTATCCAGCTCAAGAAACAAGTAGCGTCTTTCATCCTTGCCAGGCTCAAGCCTGAATTATCCTTAGCAATTGTTGCACCAATGTCTGATATATTTCTAGATTTTTTCCACCCAATTTCAACTTGTCATGCGAGGTCAGCGTTTCTAATTCTATTCCCACCAGGCTGCACGCGAACATCAGTTGTCCCGCTGTTCTAACGAAGGGATTCGCCATCAACGGCGACGCCGATGAGGACGTCCTCATCGCTTCTTCAAAATGATCCCTTAACAAGTTCTGCCAAGTTCTCTTCAGTTGGCTCCCCAATTCTAACTTGTTAATCTCAGCCTTCTGCTGGGTAGCCCAGTTGCTTCGCTTGCGTGACACTCCACTGTCGAGTTTCCTTAGGCAGTCTTCCAGTTCCTTCAATGTCTCCAGGGCCACCCATCACGGCCGGGCGGTGTTCCTCGTTTTATTCTTCTCAAGAGGATCACTAGTTACTTGCTTCCCAGTGGCCTGGTGTTCATTCGAGACCCACTCTTTGCCAACATCCATTCCCATGTCTGCCCGCTCGTCGAACCTCTCTTCGTATTTGTCTTCTGGGGTCGGAAGTCTTCTTCTATTACCAAGCTGGTGGAAACCTCCATCTCTTTTTCTACCTCGTGCAATTTCCTTGGTTCGGAGCTACTCTTGTAGGCTGCTGTCTTCCACCGTGCCAGCACCATGGGAGCCGTCTCTCTCAGGTTTTTCCTCTGAGACTGCGTCCGCCGAAGGACTAACCAACCCTTCTACCTCTCTCTTCCTCTTGCGAGACTTCACGTCTCTGCTTGGGGGCGTTGCCGTTATCATCACTGATTCGACCTCTTTGTCTCCAACCAACCCTTCCAACTCTTGCCTCCCCTTTGCTCGAGCCTTAAGGATATTAGTAATTTTAATTATATTACTAGTCTCAACCTTATCCCCCCTTACACCTTCAACTATTTTATTGCCTGTTTTTTGTTTCAGAGTAGAGCTGTCTTTACACTCGTCTTCTTTGGTCTTCAGTGGCGCCTTTCTCAGTTCGACCATCTTGTTCAGCAGCTCTCCTCTTGCCTTCTCTTCCAGACCTGTCCCCATCAGGACAGGTTCTCCGAACTTCACCAACGTGTCACACAGTTCTTCTTTGAAATCGTCTAGTGTGATCTCGCTATTCACTTCTCGATTAAATTCCCTCAAGAATTCTCGCCAAGCCTTCTCATCTAGAGTCCCTAGGAACATGGTCTTATTTCCTTCGAAGGTATTCTTTTGGCATTCCTCCGCACTCAAGAGTATCATTCCCATATTGGAAGTCTCGCTCGTCAGTGGCAACTCTAGATTCTTGCGGGGAGATGAGTTCAGAGGTGGTGTGGCAGTATCTGCCCAATCGTTTCCGCTTAGGTCTTTCAGCAGTTCTTGAGTGGTGAAACCCTCCTCTGCTGGTTTTGGTTCAGGCGTGTTCCCTATTTCCATTTCCTCTCCTGCCTCACTGAGAGTCTCATCCATGCTTTCTTCTTCTGACTCTGCCTTCCTTCTCTCAAGTATCTTCCTAAACGGATCTTCTACGGGGCCGCTTCTTTTGTCTCCAGGGGTGCCCACTGACAGGGTTGATGGTGTCGTTGGGTCCAATTTCTTATAATCCGCCACATACAACGGGCCTGCCGCGTCCATCTCCTCCCCTTCCCGCCTCATCTCCACCTGTTCCAATCCGTAAGGCGCCCGGTATTCTCTTGTGGCAAACTTCATTTCGTCTTTTAGCGCAATGTGCCCTTCTTCTACAATCATCTTGCCATCGTCCCACACCGGTAACATGTTCTCCAAACCCGCCCGATCAAGCGTCCTCAAGATCTCTCGCACCTCGAATTTTGGGGGCATTGAGCCTCTCATTTTCTTCGCTTGAGTCGTCCATAAGTTTATTTTTATATCACAGGTGTGGAAATAGACTGCTGCGGTATAGCCGATGAAAAGGGGGTCCCAGCCATCGGTGAATTCCCTTTGCTGCCTCTCTGCCGCTGCTCTCGCGAACATGGATGGGACCACCAGTGAACTATTCATTCCCAGGGTCATTCTCCTGACCGTTGGGAACTCGGGAATGGTTGCTGGCAAGATTTCCTTCTCTAGTATCGCCTCTAGCTCCTTTTTCACCAACTCGAAGTTTTTCTTCCATGCGGGAATTCTCAAGATCTCTTGTCCACGCGCCGTCAGGGGATTCAAGTTCCAGAACTTGGGATAGGTCTCGATGAGGCCTTCAAGTTTTCCCCCCATCCTGCGCTGCAGTTGCCCCCGGAAGTTGTATACCATCAACTCGGGATCTTTCACTTTTCCAAAGAGTACCGTGATACTCATTTGCGCTCTCAGCACCTCTTGCTGACACCAATTGAGTGCCGTCCCGTCCAACACACTTATCAGGCTCAAGTGTGCCACAGAGTTGCGGTAAGCCGTCACTAGGGGATCTGGAAACGCGTATGTTACAGCTGGTCCGTAAATCTAAGTTACGACCTCCTCTAGCCCCCGAATTTTCCCCATTGGGTCCGATCTCATCGCCAGGCACAGGTCTGTCAACAGAGGCATGCCACCTTTCACCTGTCTCCATTCATCTTTCGTTTTCGGGTTCTTCTCCTCGCCAGTCATATGTCGATTCTGCATCAGGAGATATTCCGCCAGCAGCGTCTTCAGTCCCGCAGCACATTTATATGAGTAGGTGTCTATGCTCGAGTGGCTCTTCCACATCGACAGGAGCTCCCAATATTTTGTCAGCCGATGAAATGACACCAGTTCACCATGGGTCAGGAGCACCAGTGCCAGATATCCATCAATCCGTAGTGTTTGCACACCCCGTCTGAACATATACGCTGGACCCATGTTGAATAGGTACCTCGGGTAAATTAGGTACAGGGCCAACAAAAGGCTTATGGGCATGCTCAGTATTTCTTGTACAAAGGCCCCGAAAATGGTCTCCTTCGCACTAAACACTCCAGCCATGAATTCCTTCTCCCAACAAGGACTCAAGAACTTGAGAATCTCGTGATCTTTTCTTGTCCTCAGCTCGCCTTTCGCGTAATCCCTCCAGATTCCCCCGATGGTGACCTCGTTTGCAGCCGTGACGAACCTGGTCACCGTCATCTCCCTGCTCTCGGCCACTTCCAACTGCTCCTCAAGAAATCCCAGATCTGCTTCACAAGAGGTGGGGCGTTCTCCTTTGTCTTCTCTGTGGCATTTTCTAGCCGTGGTGTTAGGAGCGGCCACCTACCTCTTTCTTGCGTTAGTCGGTACACCATCGAATCCAGTTGCTTCTCAGTCGCAGCCACATTTTTTCTCTCATTACTTGGTCCCCTTGACTTGCTGGTGGAGCTCGTGATGGTCAAATCTATACTCCGGAACCACAAGCTGGCCGTCAAGTGACTTATTATTGGGTGGTCATCCCCTATAGCCGAATTGAACTTGAATTGGCGAAATTCGATATCTCTAGCAAGAGGACTTCATCCAATACAATGTGGATATCTGCTAATGCATAGAAACCCCTCAACGCGTGGGACACATCTGCCCACGCCGCCGCCAGTTCTGACTTGCGAAGCCTCAAGTTCGTCGGTTCCAACTCTCGATTGGGAGCTGCCATCAGGATCCGCCATGCATTCCCCTCAGCTATTAAGATCAAAACCGCATATACAAACTGCAGAGCGGGAGGCATGCTCGCGTACCCGGGGGACGTCGTGAATACCGCTCTTGTCTTGGATCCAAATCGGGAAGTGACGTTCTCCTGCACCTCATTCAATGCCGCAAACAACGTCTGGATAGCTTCCCAGATTTTCTTTGGCGCAGGCTCATCGCCCTTGAGTTGCTCAAGAAACCCAGTCGCATGCAGGTGGTCATTCATTCCTGCAAACAGTAGTAGCTCTGGCTCGCAAGGCATCTCTGATTTTATCGCGACCACCGGGGTTATCATCTGGTTCAACTCAGCCCCTGGCAGCGAGTATATCAAGGTCTCCGGCCAGAACAACTTGGGAGACGTTCCTCCGAAGTCCGATCCCGCCACGATAATCACCCTTGCGGCACCTGGATCTGCTCTGTCATAAACTGCTTAAGTCTTGGCCAATTGGGCATTCCCGCAGGGTTTCCCATATCTCGGGCCGTCCGCCAATCTCATACCCTCATAAGCGGCATCTGGCAGTTCCATTTCTCTTGGGTCCAGTAATTTGTCCATTACCCTCAACTGCGCGGGAGTTGCCAGCCTGATTCTGGCTATACTAGTTCGGTGCTTAGGGGGCTCCACTATGAGTCCCGGACTCCACAGCAACTTGAGAGGTCTGTAGTTGATCGGTCCCATGACCGATTTTATGGGAATCCCAGTCAGATCAGCCGTCTCCATCCTTCTTGCCCTCGAGAAATGCGTCTCGTGGGCTTTTAACCAGTCCACGCATTGGTGTCTACTTAAGTCCTCGCGTGACACGCGCTCGAGGCCCAGAGCTTCCGCCAACTCTTGTCTGCACTCTAGATCTTCCAGGTCCAGCTCCTTTACCTTCTCCAGATATCTCGTCCGGCTTGTCTCCGCCGGTCTCTCCACCCTCTTGCTCTCTACCACTACCACCGAGGACACTACTGAACTCTGGGGCGTTGGTGACGTTGCTTCCTCGGCCTCCATCAGTGCGGACCCCGGTAATCTAGTCCGGCTACTTCTCGAGCTGTCTCTAGAATCGACCCTCGCCCCCAGGCGACTGGATAGTTTCTTGAGGCAAGGAAAGGGGGATTTGGAGGTGGACCGAATGTTGGGCCGTCTCAAGCAAGTTTGCCTCCAATGCACTTATGTGCCTTTGGAAAATGTCGTTCAACCATTCCACTCCCCTAGGCCTGTCAAAATGGATTCCATTTGAGGATACATCGTCGGGGAAGGCTCGCTCCATTTGCTCGGCTACATCAGCAATCCAATGGGAAGGACACTCCTCTGATGTATTTGCCTGACTACTTCGTTCAGGTTCCGTACTTTCGTATTCATCTCCACCGCGTGTTGGTCAGCTTTCAAATTGTAAGGGATGGTACAAACTGTGAGTACGGGAGGAATCATTTGATTCCGTAACTCCTCAAGGATACAGCTCATTTTGTCATGTAGCCTCATGACTTTCCTTGACTCCCGTCTGGACACGTCATTCGTCCCGATCATTAGAGTTACCGTGTATACTCTTGCCATCCCTAGCATCTCGAGTGATGCCAATATCCGTGGCATTGCAGCTCCAGAGAAACTCAAGATCCCAGTCTGCCAATGCGACTGAATCCGGGTCAGCACTCGCAGTAGGCTGTCCCCTTTGATTAGGTGGACCGTACCCTCCGGCACACGTGGTTGCGTATAGTATTCCACCCAAACCGCGTCATGGAAGCAATCCCTCCTGGCTCTTTGTGCTGTGTTCCAATCCATGCGGTTGTGCCTGTGGTATCTGCCCTCCGTGTTCTTTTTGTAATTTGTGATTACCACACTCCTGACCGGTTGCTCCCTCCAAGTCGGGGTAACTCCACTCTGGCTGGACTCTCACGATTTCTCAGCTGCAGCCTCTCATTCAATTCTTTCAGACGCGACGAGCTCCCGCTCACCTGACTGCCGCTCGGGGTTGAACTCGGAGTATACCCCGGCGGTGCTACGTCCATCAATGGGCGTATCGGTTGTGTCTCTAAACCACGCAGGGAGGACGTTGACTCAGTCGGTATCCATACCTCCAACCCCTCGTTCATGTGTTCTTGAGCCGCGCGGTCTAGGTTAAACCGTCCCTTCGATCTGGGAGCCTCATCCACCTCCATACGTGACTCTGACCTCGAACCGGCGGCCGTTCGCTCCTTGGGCCTGGCTCCCTTTTGCATGTCGAGCTCTCGTTGTCGCCGCTGGATTTTCTCAAGTTGCGACTTTAGCTGTTCGCAATTCGCCGCATTCTCTCGCACCCTTTGTTCTTGCTGGTGCTCGGCTTTCAGAATATCGAGTTCCCGCCGCGCTTGGTCCTTTTCTATGATCGCCTGATCTCTCTCCAGATTGGCTTGATTCCTCTCGAGCTTCGCCTGATTCCGGTCAAGATTCGCCTTGTTCCTCTCCCTCTGTGTCCTCTCAAGTTCTCTTTTCAGACTACTGAGGTCAGGATACGCCTCTTCCGTTTGCTGCGCTCGCGTCATAGAGGGTGGCTTACTCGTGGGTTGGCCCGCTGACCTTGCGGATGGTCTGGTTGTTAGTGGGAACTCCCCTGCGCCGTACTCGGTGTTGTTACTCAAGCCAGGATTCCTTGCCAAGTCGAATCATCTCACCCCTCCATCCACATTCCAGGACAGTCATCTGGTCTGCTCTTGGTGGGATATGCCATCAGTGGTGTAGCCGACCATTAAAACCGCTTCTGTTGCAGAATCCCTGTATTCACCCTGCTCTTCCAGTTGAAGGATGGCGTTCAGCATCACTGCCATTCTCTCATCCACTTGGGTATAATCCAGGTCCCTCAAGCGTCTGAATAATTCATCAAGCGTGGGCCTCTTCAGAGCCGCGGGCACGGACTTCCAAAATCGATCTGCATTTTTATAATCTCTAGATGATCTTGCGCACGTACCATTTTGAGAATTACCGTACCAACTTGAGAATTACCGTACCAGCTTGAGTACTTGAGAAATAACCTTTGCAAATGTTGCTGACTGTGGGTTTGTTCAAGACCTTCTTGTCTCTTTCAGTTGAGTATAGTTGGATAGTCAACTTGACTTTACCAAAACAATCTGAAAATAAAACTTCATCTTTAGATTAAGATGCTATGTTCCTAACCTAAACCCCCCCCCCCCATTATTGTAGTTAAAACCTTATCCTTTCGTTCTACAAAAATAATTCAATCGGAAGTTTTCTAATTGCATGCAGATCCATTTTATGTTTTAGCACCGTCAGTCATTTAAAATTTAATTGTCATGCCAATCACATTCAAGATCCTTTTACCTGTTCCTTGTCCCAATACCTAAATTGAGATCCCTTCATGCCCAACTCGAGACCCCCATGTACCCGACTCAGGCGATACTCAAGTAGTATTTCTTGAGAAGATGTACCATTATCTCCTTTTCTGCGAAGACCACGTGTAGGATAGCATGTGGTTCCCTTGGGCTCAACTTGCCCCTGTTCGGGTCATAGACCGGCATTGAGACTTCCGTTATTCTTCTTTCGACCATGAAGTCTCGCAGTCTCGTTAGTGCCAACATCACGTGTTCAGGATCGATCGTGTTCCTCTCACTGACCCTTGTCAATAAGAAGCACAGTCATTGGCCTGGGACTTGTGCTACTGATGGTGGAAGCCCACCTATTCCTCCCAGCCCTGGTCTCTGTCTGAAAAGAAACTCCGCGTTCTGGTATTCTCTCTTGAAGTCGGCCTCCAATCTTGATTTGAAACTCATGTCCGCCGTGATACAGATTGCGCTAGTCCTGTCCGACAGAATGAAGTCGCTATCCGTTATCAAGATGTTCTCCTAGTATTCGTTGGGTATTTCAAACTTCGTTTTGAAATTCCGTCCTAAGGTAGGATCAGCCTCCTCCCCATCCAGTTCCAGTTCGCTCGTTTCTCTCACTTCCCTGAGTTTCTTTATCATCAAATTTTTAGTGTGGGTGAGTCCTACCCCACTCCCCGGACAAAAATATTTATCGACGTCCCCGTCGATGGTGCTGGATCCAAATTATCTGGTGGAATCTCGAGCGGCCTGTCTGTTGCTGTCCAGCCGAAGAGGGGATCCTCCGTTTTCATGTGCTTTCCCGCTGACACGTCGACTTGTTGGATGCTTTGTCCTTCGCCGCTTCCGTTCTTGACATCGCGCTTCCATTTCAATATCCTTAAGTTCGTATTCCCCCTCCTCTCTATCTCGCTCTGTTCCAAATCTGTCTCTCGTTCTGGTGTCGAGTAGTCTTTCTGCGGGTAGTATTCATTATCATTGATAATTTTTCATTCACCGTCGGCTGCTAGTTTGCCCACACTTAGTAGCTCTTCGCTTAGTTCATGGGGCTGTATCTTATCAATCAAGAAATCATCTCCGTACCTGTTTTACCTCATGCCTGTCCGTTTGCGATTGCCACTCCTAGTCCCCGCTGGTATTGGTAAGTCTGGTTCTGTCCACTTCGGCACCTCACCCTGCTCCGGATCGTTCCAGTCTTCTTCCACAAAGGATTCCGTCTCAGAGTCCGCTTCTATCTTTTCATTGTCATCCAAACTCAAGTTCTCGTTGCTATCATTTTTCTATCTGGTGCCTTTTTCGTTCACTTCACTCTCTGGCTCCACCAGTAGGTACTCCAGTCCTTCCATGTCCTGTGGTATACACCAGTCCTCTGGGGATGGGACGTGAGGCTTCAGATTTTCATAATGTGCTGCTCGCCCCGTACTCAAGCGGTAGAACCGTCCTTGTTGGCGTACTTCCGTTATCATGAATGGTCCCCTCCGATTCTTAAGTAGTTTATTTGTCCCTTTGGGCGGTATGACATTATGGAAGACCCACACGTACTGGCCCACTTCATATGGCTTCGCCTGTAGTATCTTTTCATCACATTTCTTGCGCTGTCTTATTTGTGCTTGCGCAGTGTTCCTCCTGCGGAGTTCGTTTAGTTCCTGCTGTCTCTTGATCGCTTCTTTCACGTAAGCTTGGGGCGACGTCCTCTTCCCTTCGTATTCCGGGTAAAAGAATGTCAGGGGCATTGCTCTCTCCCGGCCCGTCAACATCATGAAAGGACTGATACCTGTTGTTGAGTGTTGCGTACTGTTTTACGCCCCTACGACTTGCGGCAGATATTTATCCCAGTCCGTCATGTATCTTGAGCAGTATACCCTCAGCATGTTCACCAACGTTCTATTCTGTCTCTCTACCAGCCCGTTGGTCTGGGGATGGTAGGTTGTCGGGTGTGCTTGAGCAATGTGTGACCTCTTCATCAAGTCTTTTGTCAAGTCCCCCACAAAGGCTTTGCCGTTGTCTGACTGAAAAGTCATTGGACAACCATATCGTGATATCCAATGCGTTATCAGGTGGTCACAAGTCTCCTCTGCTGAGGCTGTCTGACACGGGACCGCTTCTGCCAACTTTGTGAAGTGATCTATTATAACCAGTATCTGGTTATTTCCCGACTCTGTCATGCAGATTTTTTGATGGTCTATCTGCACCACCTCATTAAAAACCGAGCTTTCAACGGATTTGACAGGGAACTTCATTTTCCTTGGGTCTTTTACTTGCAGGCATGCCAGGCATGCATTCACCCATCTCTCGCAAGCTTTCCTTAACCCTGGCCAATCAAACCTTTGAAGTATTCTCTGTTGCACTTTGTCTATCCACTGGTGCCCCATCTGATCGTGCGATCTAAATAACACTTCGGTCTGATACAATTGTGGTAATATGATGAGGTTGTGCTTGTGTAAAATCTTCTCCTCATCTTTTCTCTTGCACGCTACCACCCCATCAGCTGTGTGATAGAGTAAATCTTTTTTTTCTTTGTAGAACTGGCTCAAGATCTTGTAGCTGTCTTCCTCCAGGTCCCCTTTCTCCTTGGACGCCGTCCGGATCCGGAGAGGTTACTTGTCATCTTGTCATTCTTTTGGGCCCTTATCAAGTCCGACAGCCTATATCTCGCTTTGACATGTTCCTTTAGTGCCATGATCTGTCCATTCATTTCCACAGGTTTGTGGATGTCATCCTTCAGCTTCACGCATATTATCCTCTTCACGATCTTCGTATCATCTTCTGGCACCAGATTTGTTCTGACAATTGAGTTGCACGATAGAGCCCTGAATGGTTTCCTCGATACCGCAATTTTCTTAAGTTCTTCACCTCCTTGTTCTTCTTGTTCACCCGAGTTGTACGTTCCAGAGGAGGGATCTGTTTGTAGCTCCCTGTCGCGGTGTCTCATCTTCTCCTCTGCCAGTATCATGCATAGACTATCCTGATCATGGCTGCTCATTTCCGAATCTTCCTCCCATAATTCACACTCCTTGGACAATTTCTCTTCTCCGGTTTCTTCTTCCTCTGCTAACGTGGACCACTCCCCGGACTCTTGACCTAGTCCCAGGTGTTCTGCTTCTTCCTTAAACGCCACTTTCTTTTTCCTAACCCGAGTCCGCTCAAGTATGTTATCAGGGATTTTGTCAACCAGTGACCGCACGACTTCTCTGCCATCAGTGTTGCTTCCTCTTAAAGAGTCTGCGTTGCCAACTGTTTCATTCCTTCGCAGTATCGTGACTTCCGGTTCCTCCCTACCCTTTTTTTCGTTCACGGGTTTATCATCTGCCAGTTTCTCAAGTAATCTCCACAAGTCTTCATCTATCTGAGTATCTCCCGTTTCCACTTGGTTGAGATCATAGCCTTTTGCCTTGAGCGTCTCTCTCACAATCTTTGATTTGAGCATAATCTCTATCGGCATTCCTCGGGTCTTTTTCAAGATTGTTTTCTATGGAGGCTCTTCTGGTAATTCAGGGTGATCTTCTATCGGTTTGCCTGAATTGTCTAGCCATCTCGTGAGTGGAAGACTGTCATACGTTTCTTTGTCCATGAAGGAGAAGCTATCTTTGATTTCGGGCCTATCCGCCTCCCTCTGTTCCTTTCTTTCGTAGAACTCGGACTTCTTACTCAAGCTATCGGCATTCTGATGTTTGTTCCTTGTTCTATGCTCAATTATCATGTTGTACCCATCCAGGCGAGCTATTCATTTCCCAATGTAGCTCTGGTCCATCGAGTACGTCTTCAGCCAGCTGAGCGCCCTGTTGTCGACCCGCAGCTTAAATGGCTCACTGCCTAAGTATGCTCTGTATTTCTCGACAAAAGTAACCACCGCGAACATCTTCGCTTTCGGTGCCCCGTACTTCATTTCGGTATCTTTCAAGACTTTGCTCCCGTATGCTATTGGTCTTAAGACTGTCTTACCGTTCCATTCTTGTTCTTGATGGAGAGTTCCAGAAATCGCGACTACCGACGCATCCGTATCTAACACGTACATCCCTTTCTCCGTTGGTTTCCCTAACACTGGTGCCTCACACAACTCTTTCTTTATTCTCTGGAATGATTCTTCTGCTGCGTTGTTCCATGTGAACTTTTTGCCTTTGTGTCTCATTAATTGTTGCATCGGGTTTACCTTGTCCGCATACCCCTTGATGAATTCCCTGTAGTAGTTCGCAAAACCCAGGAAGCTCATCAACTTGTGTCTGTTTTTGGCAATTTCCAAGTTAGAACTGCTTCTACTGCATCTGGATCCGGTCTGATGCCGTGCCTGTCCACCATCCTGCCCAAGTATTTTATCGAATCCTTCAGTATCTCGCACTTTGACGGCTAACACTTTAGCCCCGACCTCTTCATACATGCAAACACCTCGTCCAGTCGCTCGATGTGGTCTTCTAGTGTAGGCGTTGCTATTACCACGTCATCCACATAGCACATTACCAGATTGCCGTACTTCTTTGTCACACCTATCAGCGCATGTGCCATCAACCGTTGAAATGTAGCTGTGGCATTGCAAAGACCAAACGGCATCAGTTTCCATTGAAACAGCCCCAACTCGCAAGCGAACCCGTTTTGTCCCTGTCTTGCTTCCTCAGCGGGAGCTGCCAGAAGGCCGAACCTAAATCAAGAGTCGTAAAAAATTTTGCGTCACCTAACTTCGAGAGGCTCTCGTCAATCCTAGGTATGGGGTAGGCATCCTTCACCGTGACCGAGTTCAGATACCGAAAGTCACAGCAAAATCTTAGTTGGTCACCTTTCTTTTTGGCCATCAATACTCCACACGCCCACGTTGACTTGGATGGTTCTATCATGTCATACTCTAGTAATGTCTCTATTTCTTTCCTACATGCCTCTGATTTGTGTGGGGTCATGCGCCTCGCCCCCTCCCTATGTGGTACCGCATTCTCTTCATGTTCTATTTCATGCTCAACAAAATTACAACACCCAATGTCTGCCTAATGTCTCGAAAAAACTTCCTCGTTCCGCTCTATCACGTCCTTGATGGCTTCGAGCTGTTCCTCCGTTATCTTGCCCCTTAAATGTTCGATCTTCGGTAGGACCGGTTTATCACTCTGCAGTTCATCTAGTGTGGGCCGTTCCGGAAAATTCGAACAGCTCGATAGCCCATCGACTGTCTCTAACTTAAGTGATTTCACAAGACCTGACGAACCTTTTATTTTCTTCAATCGTCTCAAGATACAAATTTTGTCCCTATGATTGGGACAATCAACAACTTCATTTTGTTTTGAACTTTCAGTCATTTCATATCGAGTTTTAACGGGTAAAGCATATCCCAGCTTCCTCCCCTTCTGTATCGTGATGGGTATATCAAGAGTATTCAAGCAGACACTGACGCAGAGACCGCTCTTGGTTATCGAGAAGGATCTTCCTAAAACAGCAGCACTTTGACTATTAGGATTTGGGACTATGCATACTTGCTTGTTGTCACTTAATTCATTGTAATTTTTCATGCGCAAGCTTACGATTGCCGCTTCGTTCGCCCTCAACCTCACCCTCCTACTCAAGAATACCGGAGCTTTATTTTCATTCGCTATTATTAAATTTACCGGTTTAATTGCGTACCTCCTATCCGGGTTCCATACCCTGAACATCGCATTGTTTAAATCAATTGTTACGTCGAAGTTCCTGATAAAGTCTCTGCCTAAAATGAACTGGTCAGACTCATCTAGGTTTTCTACCACAAGAATTCTTATCCACAGATTGCGTTCCCCCAGATTTAGGGCTATTATTGGTGTTTTGCCTAGCACCCGCAGCACCCTTTGTTAGCAGCTGATAACCGTATTCTCGAGTCTATCAAGTCATTTTTGTTGTTGCCCATTCGTTCCCAAGCTTCGATTGGTATTACACTCAAGACCGCTCCAGTATCGAGTAACCCACGCAACTGAGTCTTCTTGCCACTTGTGTCAAGCACATGTGCTGATACGTCTGCTTCTGTCACGATGTGCATTGCATCTTCCTCCAGCATGGCACAGTGTCCAATCGATCTCACCTTTAGTTCTACTTAGCCCACGTAGATCTGTCCCACTAGATCTTCATCACATGTTATCATTGTTTTCGTGTAGATGTTTATCCCATCTATAAACAACATCACCTCATGCGGACCATAGGCTTCTGTATATCTGTTGTCCACACGGACCGACTTGCTGCTACCTCTCGTGAGTAGCGCCCTCAATGCTCTAGAAGTCGTCTGTGGGCTTATCGCACTCAAGTAATCTGCGTATATGTCGATGTGCATTATTGTCTGGTCGCTGGGTTCGCTTAAGTTCCTTGTCACCTCATGGCCACCTACAGTGATTATCGACATTATCCTGGCTCCGATTTTCGTTATGCCGAATGGTTTTCCCGTCACCATTTTCAGAGTGTTGCAATTTCTACTCTTTGTCGACCCTTCTACAGCTTCTGGCAGTGGCACCGAGCAACTTAACATTTCATTCAATCTCTGTATGTCGATCTCTTGCTCCAACCGTTGCTCTATTTCTTTCGTCGCTAGGTCCTGTTTCACCTTAATAATCGCCTCTGACGCCGCTTTCTCATAATTTATCTCTAGGGCATTCCTGGCTGTGGCCTCTATCGCACTATTAACTTGCGTTACAGCCTTCACTGTCTTCGTTGGCAGTTCCGTACTCGGTGCTTCCAAGTTTTTTTTGTTTCAAACTCAGTTTGTCTATTTCTCTGATTCTGCAGCGCCGCTAATGCCAATTTATGCTTGGGATGACTCTGGTTCTTGACTGCCTCCCAAAACAAAGGACAGACCATCCTGAAGTGCCCCTCCTGATTGCAGAAGAAGCATCTTGCACCTATTTCGATGATTAAGCCACTATAGTACTCGTGTTCCTCCATCTGGCTCATATCTTCCTCATCTAGTGCATATCCCAGACTCTTCATGCCCTGCTTGTATGTTGTGCAATCCGCCACATGATGATCAGCTGACCCGCAGTTCGCGCATGATCTACGTTTGCCCATCTCATCTCTAGGCTTGTACCATGACGACCTTTGTGGTTGGCTCCCTTCTTGCATGTTCCTGTTATCCGAATATGTGTATTTCGTGGGCTTCATTTGCATGTACTCTCTTGACTTCTCTGTCTCATCTCTTCTGGAGTCGGTGCATTGTCTTTCGATAATGTATAGTACGTTGCTAACATTGTTCTCAAGTCATCACTTTTTACCCCATCAATGAACTTTGAGGCGATGCTAAAGTTTCTTCTGTTCGTTGGCTCTTCAGGATCACTCCTTCGTCTCAAGCTCTCAAGATCATCTAGAAACCTGTCTATCGATTCATCGTCCCTTTGCCTTCTCTTTTCAAATCGCATCATCGCTTGATGACCCTTCATGCCTGACCCGAACCGATTTAACAATATCTCGAAGATTTTATCCGCTGTGTCGCGTTCCTCTTCCTTCTTCGCAACCACGCAATTCAATGCCGTGACTTCCAAGTTGCTGAGTATCGCTGTGCATGCTTGTCTCTCATCGTTCAAGTTGTCTTGTGCCAAGTGTAATCTCATGACTTCTACCCAAGTATCAATGCATCCGTCTGAATCATCCTTGAATTCTTTCGGTTTTTTGAAAGTTTTCCTGGATTTGCTACCTCCTCTGTCACTCGAGTCGGTGTTCCTCGTGGCGAAGGCTTCTAGGGTCATGTTCTTTATCTCCAAGGTGCTTGCCCACGTCATAGCATCCGGTCCCACGTTATTGTGAGTCGTGGAATCCCCTGGACCACTCGTCGTATTTGCTGTTCCAGTTATCATAATTGCTTTGCCCCCCCCCCGGTGCTGTGCTCGCCGCATCCCGGGGTAATGGTAACGGTGTTGATTGCCGTTTGTTCCGTTGTGGTTCCACGAAGTCAACTCTGTTGCCTTGCTGCCGATCCGCTGCCGGCCTGTCCTGTGACGTAGAGTTTCTCAAGATGGCGTCTGGTTTTGCCTGTATTGCACATGAACTCTCAGCCTGGTCCCTACTCATTGTGTCCATTCTCGTTTCCAGACTCCCCAACTGGCTGTTCACTGCGCCATACAGTTGCTTCATCTCTTGCATATCTTTTTTGATGTTCTTGCCATGTTCTCGCGCTCTCCATCAGTGGCATCTACTTTGTCTGACATCTGCTGAAGCTTATCGTCTGTCGCTTTCGCCAGATTGAAATAGTTGTCCAAGTACTCATGTTTGTAGTATCTTAATCCTTTATTTATCACCTCTCTATCCTCCAAGCTGTGCTTTAGTCTCTTGTCGATCTGATCTAGCTTCGCCATCAGATCGCCCAGCTCAAAAGAAGTTGTTGTTTAATGGTCGGCTGTTGCCCTGTTGTTGGCTGCTGCTCCCTGTTTAACCTGGTCTTCGTCTTGGTTGGTCACTGTCGTTTTCATGGAAACTGTTCCAAATGTTTTGCCTTTCTCGGCTTTTGGTTCCTCCGTCACTATGTCTCTTGATTTCATCCCGACGATCATTGCCAACCTTTCAGTAAATGACGTTCTTTTTACTTGAGACTCGTCCTTTAATGTTTCTGGCGTGTTGCGTGTGGTGTCCCCCACAGTGTCTATCGGCGAGAACTCCATCGACTTTTGATTTGTTTCCTCTGCATTCGGCATCGGTGTCGACTCCGTCGTCTTCTTCTCCACCTCATCCACACTCTGGCCTGGTGTTTCTAGGTCAATCTCGTTGGCGGGTTCCGCTTAATTCCCTTCCGCGCCCTCTTTTGTCTTGTTCTCTCTAGTACTCCTTGTGTTGACCATGCTAACTGAAAAACTCTTTTTTTTCATATTCTTGGGCCAACCGATGTAATTTTTCGTAGCGACGAGTTATATTTTGTCTTTGATTCTGTAGCTGTTTTTTCAGCTACTGGTACCCTGCTCCGTCTCATGATTTTTATTTACAATTGATTCTATTTACAATATTGCTATTTGCAAAATCCTATTCTAAGAATAAAAAATTTTTGATAATAAAAAGAAAAACTACTTTCCTATTCCTTATAAGATTTTTTCAAATTTTACTAATTCGTGATCCCAACAGTATCCGATCTATCGCGATTTAACGTTCCGATTAGTCCTATTGCTTTTGATTGGGTTATTTCGACCTGTCTTAAGACCATTTAGTACCGTCACACAACTTCTTCGTGCTGTCCCAACACCTCTACGTACTGTCCCAAGACTACTCGGTGCAGTCCCAGTGCTTCTTGTTAGTGTCCCAAGACCACTGTCCCAAGACCCTCGCCCCAAGACTACTGTCCCAAGACTACTGTCCCAAGACTAGTGTCCCAAGACTAGTGTCCCAAGACAACTGTCCCAAGACTACTGTCCCAAGACTACTGTCCCAAGACTAGTGTCCCATGACTAGTGTCCCAAGACTACTGTCCCAAGACCATTGTCCCAAGACTACTGTCCCAAGACCATTGTCCCAAGACCACTGTCCCAAGACCCTCGCCCCAAGACTACTGTCCCAAGACTACTGTCCCAAGACTAGTGTCCCAAGACTACTGTCCCAAGACTACTGTCCAAAGACTACTGTCCCAAGACTACTGTCCCAAGACTGGTGTCCCAAGACTACTGTCCCAAGACCATTGTCCCAAGACCACTGTCCCAAGACTACTGTCCCAAGACCACTGTCCCAAGATCACTGTCCCAAGACCACTGTCCCAAGACTAGTTTCCCAAGACCACTGTCCCAGGATCACTGTCCCAAGACCAGTGTCCCAAGACCGCACCGTCCCAAGACTGCACCGTCCCAAAAATGCACCGTCCCAAGACCCCACTTTCCCAAGACTGCACTGTCCCAAGACCGTACCAAGACTGCTCTGGCCCAAGACTGTCCCAAGACTGCACCGTCCCAAGACTGTCCCAAGACTGTACTGTCCCAAGACTGTCCCAAGACTGCACTGCTCCAAGACCGTCCCCAGACTGCACTATCCCAAGACTTCTTCGGTACTGTCCCAAGACTTGTCACCAAGTGTCTGTATAGTAGGATTTCTTCCTCTTCGTTGTGGGGACTCTTGAACCACTGTACCGTGTACCACCACTTGAGCTCTAGTAAAAATTTTCTCAAAAACCCTATCTACTGTCCCAAGACTACTGTCCCAAGACTAATGTCCCAAGACTACTGTCCCAAGACTACTGTCCCAAGACTACTGTCCCAAGACTACTGTCCCAAGACTAGTGTCCCAAGACTAGTGTCCCAAGACTACTGTCCCAAGACCATTGTCCCTAGACTACTGTCCCAAGACCATTGTCCCAAGACCACTGTCCCAAGACCCTCGCCCCAAGACTACTGTCCCAAGACTACTGTCCCAAGACTAGTGTCCCAAGACTACTGTCCCAAGACTACTGTCCCAAGACTACTGTCCCAAGACTACTGTCCCAAGACTACTGTCCCAAGACTACTGTCCCAAGACTACTGTCCCAAGACTAGTGTCCCAAGACTACTGTCCCAAGACCATTGTCCCAAGACCATTGTCCCAAGACCACTGTCCCAAGACTACTGTCCCAAGACCACTGTCCCAAGATCACTGTCCCAAGACCACTGTCCCAAGACTAGTGTCCCAAGACCACTGTCCCAAGACCACTGTCCCAGGATCACTGTCCCAAGACCAGTGTCCCAAGACCGCACCGTCCCAAGACTGCACCGTCCCAAGAATGCGCTGTCCCAAGACCCCATTGTCCCAAAACTGCACTGTCCCAAGACCGTACCAAGACTGCTCTGGCCCAAGACTGTCCCAAGACTGCACCGTCCCAAGACTGTCCCAAGACTGTACTGTCCCAAGACTGCACTGCTCCAAGACCGTCCCCAGACTGCACTGTCCCAAGACTTCTTCGGTACTGTCCCAAGTCTTGTCACCAAAAGTCTGTATAGTAGGATTTCTTCCTCTTCGTTGTGGGGACTCTTGAACCACTGTACCGTGTACCACCACTTGAGCTCTAGTAAAAATTTTCCCAAAAACCCTATCTTAATGGCCAAAAGCTTCAAATACTGACCCCCCTGTGTTTATCTCCCTTTCGTTGTTTCAGGCAATTTGAAACCCAACTTCTTCGCAGGTATTTTTTGATCACCTGTTCGTTCAAATACCAAAAACTTTTTGATCACCTGTTCGTTCAAGTTCTCACCAAAACGTAAAAATTTAAATATGAAAAATTATAAAAACAGAGAGATGAACCCACCTAAAATTCAAAGCTGACAGATGTCAACTTTTGTCCGAAAAAAACGTCTGGTACCCGATTGCCGCGCGTTTTCCTCCCCCCTGCTAGCGATCTTATGGGGTATCACAAAAACTGTCTATGTCCGTTCCCCCCTACCGATTCGACCAGGGTACCTACCTTAACTCGATGTTAAATTTGGCTATCCGCTTCTTATAACCGACGCGAATAAAAATCTAATGTAACAAAATTGACGATGCCGATCAATTAGTTACTCTAATGTGTCACCCCTTTTTACACTTTACAACCACCAACCTCTAACCTAACCAGCCCCCTTCTAACCTCCCCCCTCTTTAGCACCCCTCTTAAGCCGAAAATTCCCTTAAGCGCCGGGTGCTAAACCTCTGGAGAGAAAACCGTAGACCTGTTTCCAGGCCTGCTTGAGTAAAAACTTCCTCAAAAAAATGGGGTTCCGCTTATCCAATTTTACACTTATTTCCTATAATGTTATGTAGATTTTAACGATACCCTTTTGACCAACTTGAGAACGCCCCCGTCCTCTCTTGTTGCTCTGCTCGTGCCGGTTGTCTCCTTGACGTGCACTGCACTTGTCACCAGCACCACCTTCCTACTTGGTTGGTCACCTCTTCCAGTCAAGTCTCCTAGCGGTTCAGCTCAATCCTTGCGAACCACTTTCTCACTCGGCTGGTCACCTCTTCCAGTCAAGTCTCCTAGTGGTTCAGCTTAATCCTTGTGAACCGCTTTCCCACTCGGCTGGTCACCTCTTCCAGTCAAGTCTCCTAGTTGTCCAGCTAAGTTGCAAGCTATCTGAAAACGCTTAACAACGCCCCCCACTCGGGCACCTTATTAAGGTTGCTGGATTAGATTGCTAGGTTGATCGAAACGATCGGTGTTATAAAACAGTATGGGTATACTATTTAATTAATATGAAGGTTTGATCCAACTAATCTGGTGTCAAAGTCACTGTCATTTTTTTGTTTTATGGTCTTTGTTCCTTTTTCTATTCTTTTTTCTTGTTTTTGTTTCGCTTTTTGTCTTTTTGTTCGTGTTTTTGTCCCTCTAGTTACCCCCCTTACTCGGTTAGCTAAGCCTCGTTCGGAGAGCGTACCAGAGAATTTTCTCGAATTTTCTTAAAAAGCTATCACGGTACAACCGGAAGGTTTAAACGTTCCCGCTGAACCGTACCACCGGTACTCTAGAATGGGCATGTAGCCCGGAGCTGTGTCAAGTGAGTTCGACTCCCTAGTCATGATGTCGTAAAAACACCTAGGAGCGCCATAAAAACACTATGTAACAGTCGCCTACTTCGGTCACATATGAGGCTTAAGAAAAATAGGCCCTATAACCATTGGGTCAGGAGTCAGGGAAACTATCTCTTGTATTTTTCTACCTCAAAATGGTCGTTGCCAATTCGGTTCACTTGCGACATGAGACTAAAACCCGTTACAGTTTAAAGGCCACTACCAAAATACCCCCCACTCTAGAAAATAAGAACGTCCCTGTGACATTCGACCAGAATGTGAAAAATGCAATCTCTGCAGAATTCGAATTTTTAGCAGCGAGTCTTCCGGATTGGTGATTATTAAGGATTAAGAACGTTATTTGAACGATTGAACAAAACGTGGAGGATGAAGGATGAATGATTCGGAAATTGCTAATTTTTAAATTTTCGAAGTGATTATGTAACATTTCTGAGAAACGTCAGAAACGGCCATTTTGGCAAAAAGGTCGAAGAAAAATACAACAACATTAGTTGCGCGGACGATAACTACGAGAATCGTGATCAAAAAACAATAGCAGATTGCAGGAATAGCAGAGAACGTTCCGAGTTGCAACTATTGTGTCGCTACAATAGTTGCAAGGCCGTTGCAGACAACGGTGAAGGGTGGAGGACAGCCTTCCGGATTAAGAAAAAATCAAGATTAAAGAGCTTGATTCAGTGGATTCAAGAATCCCGAAGGGTTTCGGAACTGAGACTTTTATCCTTTTATATAAACTTTTAGCTTCTTGTCATGTCCTGATTTGAATTCAATTAACAACTGGATTCATTTTGATAAGGATGAGAAGCTAGGAGTTGGGGGAAAGGGTTGATCCATCTTCGATGGAGATGATGATTTTTATCTACTGAACAAAAACAATAGTAATAAAAATCAATAGTAGTAGCCCTGTTTTTAGGAGTGACCTCGTGGTCTGGGGATACTGAGACCCAGCCATGAGCTCACTATTTCTGCATGTAATTAAGGTAATTTGGGTGTTTTGACCGAAGCCGAAAGCAGTAACGTTTTTTTGTCGATCCGATATTAGAAAAGACCACCGAAAAGTACTGGCTTGGTAGAGACGGTGAAAAGCATATAAAGCTCTGTTTAGACGTTAGCCAGTCGTCTTAAGACTTAGTTTTATTTTCCGTCGATAGGTATCTTCCGGGCGAATGTTACACCCCGTACTTAGGTCTCAAAATACCCAAAGTACACGAACGCCGTTAATAACAGAGTCGTAACAATCCGTTAAATTACTTTTTATTGGACAATGGAACTTTGATCCATTTCAGACGGATCAACCTAAAACTCGCCCTATCTCAACATAACCATCACAAAATACACTCTTGAATTAGGAAAAATTGAATTAGGTACTCACATAGCAGCACACTTGAGAATCAGAGTAATTAGGCTAAATAGTAACTCTAGCATAAATACGATTGAGTATAACTCGAGAAGTTTGCTATCAATGAATTCCAATTAGAGGAAACGAGTTTTATCTTGATAATATAGTTTTGGGGTCTGAACCATTGGGAGACTTCAGTTGTCTACCTTTCCACTGAAGGTTCACTCTGGTTCAGCTGAATTTCGATGTTCTTTCGTAATCACTCTGTCTCCTATATCAAGATAGGACAGCTCTACTCTCGTGTTTTTTACCAGAAGCTCGGAAATTGCGAATAGCAATTTCCCGCTGTTTTTTCTGCCACTTTCCCGCAATTGCGATTCGGTCGTTCTGATCTTATTTCTGATGTTTTCAGTTGTCGCGAGAAAGTTGAGCATGACAGGCTCAATTCGAATTTTTGAAAAATTAAACTTCATCCCAAAACTACGTATTTCGTATTCCTCAAGGTCAAACTTCCAGATATGACCGACTGGCACACATACCCCTTGATTACAAACTTACAAACCTCCTCCCAGTTAACCTATTCTGCCACCAGCCAAAAAAATACCCAGTTACCCCCCATTAACCTTCTCGAAAGTTACACCCCAGCTTAAACCTCTCATTTACACTCTCCCATGGACATCCCCTCCCAAGTTTCTCGGGCTCCCAAGTTTCTCGGGCGATAAACAAAAGTGATTTGGTGTAAACGGGGTTTGAAGGATGTAACCCAAGGGGGGATTGTAAGTTGGGAGGGGTGGGGACTTAAACGAGGAGGTTTAGGCGAGGGAGGTTGGGGGTACCAAGTGAAAAGTTAAAGAGCTGGCTTCAGTATACGAACAGCCCCCTAAGTATACGAAGTTCCGCATTAAATTATGCACGCAATTCCACGCACAATTTGCTGGGTTGTAACATAGGCAAAACAAATTCGGGTCAAAATCAAGCAATTCTTCACCAAATCAAATATGGGTCGGATTGGCAGCAGGCATGAAGATGACTTTATTCAACAAAAAAGACTTTTCGAACTTATTCTAAGATACAATGTCCAACTCCTCCAATACAATACGATGCAAATTAAACAAATTTACGAGTCTTTTTTGTTGAGTTAAGTCATTTTTCATACCTGCCGCTCATCCCGCCCATTCAAGTCAAATTTATTATTTCGAGTTTTGATGGGATAGAGTGAGGTCTCGAAATGCACAGAATGATGTAAGAACAAGACACGGAACAAAACTTGAAATTCAGTTCGAAAATTACTCAAAAGCCTGTTTTGTTGCTAAAAATCTTATAGTTTCATGCTCAAGCAACTAAAAATTTGAAAAAATTGATGTCGCACATTTTTGGGTTTTTTGATCGAATTTTTATAGCAATTTTGTTTAATTCATTTTCTAATATACTCTATTACAGTTCCAATATAATCGACATAAAAATAAAGCTTTTTAAATGGATTGTTATCTCCATGTAATCGATTATTATACTCTGAGACCACAAAATCACCAGATAATTGATTATTAAAAGAATACTTTTTGGTTCGAGTACAAGATCGCCAGATGATAGATAACAAACGGAGAAACTTCGGTGCGGGGTGTCTCAAAACTCATTTTGCTTTTTATTCCGATTTCATTAGTTTCTATCCTTTTGGTTGTAAAAATTGACTGTAAAGTCGCTCTCAGAAAACTTATAGTGTGAGCTAGGACCGAAGTGTAACTCATAGAGTAATTTCGGATAGGGTACACCGTCTGCTCGTCACGCTATCTTATTTTCGGCCGGATAGATTCGTGCAACTTCTTTGTCTAATACCGATCCTAATCTTACTCTTATATCTACTAGTCTCAGGGTGTTTAACTAGTCTCTGCTAGGCTCAATAGATCTAGAGTAACATGGGCAAAGCACGTATTGGCTTGTTGCGATGGCTAGAAGGTCTCTTGGAGAGGTTACTAATTTCTAAGTTAAATTCAAATCTCTCTGGTGGTGAAATTGCATGTTATTTCAGCACTTACAAATACGTGGGTTGTTAGTTAGATGGATCATGGTTGGTCAATATTAAATCTTTTATAGTGATAAAATATCCAATTTTTAACCAATAATAAAAAATATAGTTTAGATCTGGTTCCACCTATCCGGGGTTTACAGAGTTCTGAATCTTAGATCTTCTATCTGTAATGAAGGATGGATGATGGTCGTTGTTATTTGGCGAGCATCATTTCTTGTTTTGTTCTTGGAGAAAAAAGCTCCAGGAAGCTAAAATCGTCGACATGAACTTGTTAGTTGTTTGTTCGACGATGACTGCGACCGCCGGTGAAATCAATCTGATTTCAAAATGCTTTGCCATGATTGTTTGTTCTGCTTGGGTGGAGAACTGATCGAGTATCATTCTTATCTGGGAATGGCGTGAAGATCGTGTTTGGAGGGGATGCCTTGTAACTCGGATCTGCACGTATAATTGAACAACGAGGTGGTCATTGGTCTGATTCAATGAAGTCCTTTTCTGCGAAGTCAAGTCGTACTATAAATCCTTTGTGAGTCGTGATAGTGAGCGGCGTGTCAGCTGTGTTTGGCCATTCTGTAGGTTGAGCGTGATGGGGTCGTCTAGTTTTTGGATGCTCGTCTTTGCGGTTGTTCTTGATATATGTACTGCATATTATAATTTCCATTTTAAAATTTTGTTATTTCTGTTTTTTAGTTATGATTTCTGTTAATTATTTTCGCAAAAGCGTTTTAGTTTTAGTTCAGTTATTTTTTAGATTTACTCACCCTTGAGTACCTCTTGTCAAAAATATGATGTGGTCACAAAGCGTGGATGTAGCACGGTGGGTTAGGCCGGCTATAGAGCATGCTCAGGACGTCCTCTCTGGTGGGTTAGGCCAGGATTGGGAGTATGATTTCATGCTGGTTTTTTAAGGGGTCCTGTTTTGTGCTAACGTTTTTGTTATATTATTTCTAGTTTTCCTTTTGTGACTTTGGTTGTGTCCTTTTCTCAAAAATCAAATTGTTTTTTGTTTGGGTTTGTCTTGCGACTTTTTGGTGTTTTATAATTTCTTTTTTAGACTTGGTAATAGTCTTCAAAAGAATAAATTATCCAGTTGTAAGCTGGTTTAATCCGGTTTGGGTACCGTAGGTGTTCTTTTCTTAGTCATGCTGTTAGTTTGTGGTTTATGGTGTTTAGTTTGCTGCATTGGTTAGTTTGATTATTATATAATTCCATTTCAACCGGGTTAAAGGAAAGTTAGAAACTTGTTATTGCTTGTTTGAGTTGTTGTTAGTGCAAACTTAAAACTCAAAATTCATTATTTTAAACAATTCTTCGTGGGCGAGTTGTGCGATTGTGCGAGTAAACAAGAGAATAAAAAGTTAGTATTGCGTTTTTTTTGTATAATTTACTACTTTATTACTAAATTTTACTGCTTTGTGGGGATTTGAAAGTTATAAATTGATTTTCATCCCTTTGAATTTTACTTCATTTAGAGAAACAAATTATAAATGACTTTATTGCTTTTGAATTGAATTTTACTGCATCCTTCAGTGCTATAGATTTATTAGAGTATTTGCTGAAAAAAGAGTCTGTATTTTTATTTGTTTTTTCTTCTTGTTGTAGGTGATCATGGGTGAAGTCTAAAGAAAATGTTATTTAATTATAAAGAATGGTTAGTTTTGATTTTAAATTAGTTAGTTATTAAAATATTAAATTCATGCTTACCTGTAGTCGTCGGGGAAAAAGCCGCGAGGGAAAACATCGTGAATAGCGTCTGATGTAGTTAGTAATTTTGCTAGTATGCGTATGATATTTTTAGTTTGCATCAGTGGCCGAAGCAATTGAAGTGCTTTGATGGTTTTTAGTTCATCGGTGCCTACTGCAAATCCATGAGGTGTGTTTTGGATTAGATCGTCAACTTTATGATTGTATTTAGTGTTATGGATGAATTCTAAAATGGGTACTTCTTTGGTTGCATAAATTCATGCGGGACTATTAAGGGACGGGCTTCTTCGTCGTTGAAAGTCTTGATGAGGGGACAAAGTTTATACATCTGGGTGATCGGGTCGTAATTGCGGAGGATGCCTTGATGGTTAGTATTTTTAATACAATACGTGAAGTTTAGGAAAAATATTGATGTGTTTTTAGAATTGATAAACTGATAACTGTGATGAGGTTGTCGCGATGATGTGTGCAAATGAAAATGATTTTGAATAAATCGATAGTAAGTGTAGGTGTGCGTTTATTTACTTCGTAACATGATGTCGTGTGAACAGTGCAAATCACGTTCTTTAGTTAGTGAAAATGTTTGAAATTTTTCGTGAAATGATTCGTATGCTTGAATATCTGAGAGTGCTTCTAAAATAATGTGATCATGCTTTTTATCTAAGATGTTAATTATGATTAAGTAAGGTGTTTTTATGAAAAATTTCTATGTGATTTGTGGGTTAGCTAACTGATCGTCGTCAAGAAACTGGTCTTGATTAGATCTAATGATGTTATGATCATAATATTCAATCAAAAAATCGTTAGTTCGGGCTGCAGTGAATGTTCTTAGTAATTTTTTATATCCTGCATTTGTAAATTGTCGGGGAGTGAGTGCTGTGGTTAATCTGAAAAATTCGTCCTTATTTCTTTCAATATCTATAGTAGTGATATAGAGTGGTAGCGTAAGGGGGTTAGTAAAACTATAATAAGCTGTCCAATGAAGTGTAGGTATTAATATACGTTCATCTACAAAGTGACGTGGTTCAGGGTTGGGGTCGTATTGATTTAGTGTATATTGGGGAAATAAAGGTAGGGTTATTTGAAGAAAATTCGTAGTATTGGTGTGGTCTGGATGGTTGATATATTCTCGGGCGGTTCCGGGTTTGAATGGACTGGGTGACTTGGGAATTTTTGTTTAAAGGTTCGATAAGCATGATTAGTACTCCTGGATGTTTCTGTTGATGTGGATGAATGAGCTAATCATGGAGTATAATCTGAAATTGGTGTAGGTGTTGGTGGATTTGATGATGTTATTGTTGATGATAATTGGTGAATAATTAGAGTGCAGGGAGATAGCAATTGTTGTTGAAGTGTTGTAAAACTATCTAGTACTTCGGAAATTTGAATATTATCTGGGGAGTTGTTGGTGGAGCGTTCATTATTGAATCGGGAGTAGGTTGGGGTTACTTGAGAAGGAGTGTAGGGAGATGTATGTTGAATTTGGGGTTGGATAGGTCGGAAGGGAGGTTTTGAGCAGGTTGTTGAGCTGGTCTGGGTATGAGTAGAAGGGGATGGTTCAGAATCTGCGAACTCATCGGGAGTTTCTATATCAGAATCATTGAATTAAGAAATTGTTGAATAAACTGTGATATCTGAGTTAGTGTCAGAATTCATTCCTGATGATGTATTAATTTGTAGTGAGTCAGGTGGCGGAAAAGCAAAAACTGGGACAATAGGGATTGGATTTTGGAGGTTGACAGGGTGGGAGTTTGATCGATGGAGTGATCCAACTTGTCTGCTCATCGTGGGCTAAAAAAATGATTATTTTGAAACTGAAAAGTAGTGGTATGGGGCTGTTCAATGATTTGTTCGTATGTATTGTCAATTGTGGGGTGTGGAGTCACTATATGTTGGATGGGGCTTTGTATGTGACTCGGTCTTCAGTTTGGGGGGTTTGTGATTGCTTAGTTCCTAAAATTTTGTGAGACTAATGATAACGGAAGGTTAAATTGGAGGCTTGGTAAATGTGGTGCTGTGGGTAACGCATTTGTGTTAGTATGATTATTTGATTCGTCGTATGTGTTGGGATTTGTTGATAGTTTGTATTATATTCCCTAATTTGTGCATCTAAGAGGACTTTGTTTCTTGATCATGAAAATATTCCAAAAAATCCTGCAAATAATATGCGTGCTACGCTTGCTTGTTGGTTCACTTGTGTATGTATTGCGCATGTGTTATAGATTCCTTTTAGTAATGAGAAAAGAAATCCAATAAAGTTAAACATAGCGTATAATATAGTCAATCTTTCTAAGATGTAGTATGGCCATCCTAGAAAGGCTAAAATTTCATTGGTAAAAGTAAAAATAGTGATTGGTGATAAATTTTATGGTCAATTTTTTTCACCATTTAAATAAATGTAATCTTTCATGTCTTTAAAACATCCGCTGTAATCTTGTGCGTAAATATCTGAAAATCCTGCTGTTTCTGCAAGTTTTCGTAAGTTTTGATCTATGGATTGTCGTTGTATTGTGTCCATTTTCGTAAGTAGTTCTTGAAATTGTTTTGTATGTATGTGATGTTGTATGTCTGATTTTGAATAGATGCCTATCCGTTGTAAATCGATTTTTTGGATTGCGGGCTATAGCTCGAATGCTCTCAGGTGAGAACTTTTTTAATGGTGGCATTAATGTTGGGTATGGTGTTAATAGATAATATTTATCTTCGTCGGGATTCAATTGTACAACGTTGTGGCTGTTTTCTGATCGACATCGTACTGCTGTGTCCCAAAAATATGTTCGTCTTGAGAGTGTATCAACAAAATATACTTTATTTTTGTAGAATATAGGGATTCTTTTATAACATCTTTTATCTTCAAAAACGTATTAAGGTGATACTTTTTTGGTACAAGTGTAATACCATAAAATGTTTCCTTCATAATAAATAAAATTTGATCTCTTTCCGGATAACAAATATCCTGCATATGGTATTTTGAGAACTGCTAGTGCTAGTGACTGTAAAATCTGGGTTCTTTCTAGTTCACATAGCTGATGTAGTGTTTCTAATTCTGAGAGTGACATTTCTTGAAAAACTCTGCTTATCGTGTAATCTAGTTTCATATCTAAATGTATATCATAATGAATTGCGCCAAAATATATACGATTCATAAGTGATAGTTCTTGTAACCGTGTATTTTCTGCGTCTTGTGGTTTTAATTTTCCACCTATTTGTCCTTATGTTTTTTTTCTGAAATTTTACTGAAACATAAGGGTTTCCGTCGGTAAGTGAATGAGATGTGGCCATAAGGTCTACAATTAGATAACCTGTATTCAAGTCGAAACCGTGTTCGTATTTGACAAGAATTTCTGAATATTGTGTTATGTAAATTGATTTTTGTATTTACATGCTAGTTCTGTGTCTGGGTATATTTGAAATCGTTTTAGTTTTTTTTCTATATTGCGAAGGTTCCTAAATTTGTTGTTTCTATTTCTAATTTTATCGGGATTGACTTCTTCAAATGGGATTGGATTGATTCAAAAAAATATTTGTGGTGAAAAATAATCATTCTAGCGTGTATCCTTGCTACTTGAAAAACTGTGCAGGTTTCTTCAGGAAACTATACAATGGTTGCTTGGGTCCGTGTTGTAGGATCGCAATATCCTCCTCGGTCATTTTTGCCGGGGAGTCGAATGCCTTGCTAAAGAATTGTTTCGTCTTTTAAATCTCGTGTAAGTTGTACTTTTTCAAATTGTATTTTCCAGTCAAAAAACATTATTTCCTGATATCCTTTATTTTTTGTGTCTGCTTTGCAATTGGAGGGATTGCTTATACCTATATGTGATATCCAGTGTTTATCATGTAAACCGTATGTTAACCTTCCGTGTGTTCCATGAAGGGGGAAATTTTTGTCTAGTCTTATGTGACCGTGTTGTTTTTCCAGTTCTGCTTGATGTGCTAAGAGTGGGAAAATTTGAAAACTTACAAGTTTTCTATTTTTTCCTTCGTTTTGTGTTAAGTTTAATCGACTCAGTTCGTTTCAACAGTCTTGAGGGCTAAGATATAGCAATCTTTCTATATTACTTTGATAGAAAGATTCGTGGTCTAGTTGGTTTTTATTTCCGTTTGAGACTTGTGAGCAATGTACTTTCTTTTCGGAAAATGTTGCTGTAAGTTTGTATCCTGTTAATGTTGTTGATCGGGCTTTTGAGTATATTATGGCTATTATATTTGTTGTTTCTATAGCTTGTGGTTCGGTTTCACATTGTGTGACTTGATTTATAGCATATTTGTGTAGTGTTTTTTGTTCGTTTTCTTCACAATCATAGAGTGTTACTAGCAATTCTTGAGGTCCTGTGCGAGGGTTGGATTTTGACTTTGTTCGGAAAAAATTGGAAAAAGAAGGTGTTGAAATTTGAATATTTTTAGAATATACTTGTGTATGATAATCCTGAATATGGGTTATAAAAAGTTATATATCCAATTGTCTTTTTAGTATATCTATCGTATTTATATAATACTTCAGTAGTTATAATTGGGGGAGGTAAAGATTGAGCTGTTATATTTGGCGGAGCCAATGGATAAGGGTGTTGAACATTGTTATTTAGCATTAGTGTAATTTCGAATTTTATTGTGAGACTATTTTGTTGAAGTAATTGGAAGTTATGTTCTTGAATATCTTTGTGGATATCTTGTCTATATTGTAGTCTATTTAATGCCCAGTTGTGGAGTCTACTATTTTCTTGATGTTGACCAAATAAATGTGGAGGTGCTACAAATGTGTTCCAAACTAATCGTAGGGGGTTAATACTAGATGATTGTTCTTGTTATCTTGCGTCAAGATTTGTAGGAAAATTTAGGGGAAAAGGTGTTGGTGATATTTGACTTATTAAAGGTGTTGATGGAATGAAAGGTGTTTCTGGCAAGGTTGATAATGTTGTATCAGATAAAATATCTATTGTCTCGTTTACTATAATCAGTTCACCTTGAGTGAATGAGTGTGTTACCCAATATGGTGGTCGTTCGGTGGTTTTTCAAGGGTTAAAAGGATTTTCTCGAATTTCTTGTGATGTTTGAGTTGAACCCAAATAGTCTGATGGAATATTTGAGATGCTTTGTTGTGAAAGAAGGATGGGAGTTTCTGATAATGTACTTTATATGTTGGTTCACTTAAAGATGCTTGGCGATTTACTGGTTCTAAGGGTTCAGATAATTGTGCGTGTCGTTCTTCAAAAGTGTATGGGTTGTCTTGAAAGGAGATTCGAGTTGATGGTGTGGGATTGTTGGTGGTTGTGGATGTAGTTGTTGTTCGACTTTCTTGGGATGTTGTTGGCGGGGGCTGGTGTGGTGGTGGTTGATTAGCAATTTTGAAAAATTAATTGAGTGTTTAATTTTATTGGGAAAATTTAGATTTATTAAAATATTCTTCAATGAAAAGTATTAAAAGAATAGTTGCTAAGACAAATGTGACTATTGCCTTTTTTGTGCATTGAACATTGTCATGATTAGGTATATTGAAATTGTGAGAAAAATTTTGAATAGAAGAAAAATACCTTTTCGACTAAAAATGGGAAAAAGTGTAATGTAGTGAAAAGTTTTGTGGAGAGGTTCAGAAATTTTTGTTTTATATGATCAACTGTTATGGAGAAAAGCATTTAAAAAAGATTTGTTTCGTCGAATAATTTTTAAAGTTTTGAGGCAAAATTCAAGTGTGGTCGGATTATTTATTGATTTTTTGACAAGTGGGTTGAGTTTTGTGAAAAATGTTGAGGGTGTATTTTGATGGTATTCGGGAGGTCTTCATGGTTTTGTTTTTATTTTTTGGGTAAAAGGGGGTATCTTTGAAATATTTGTACTTTAAGCCAAATGATCACTGGTCTGTTTTACTTTAGGCTAATTTGCCATTTTTAGTTGAGGGACTTTTGAGATCTGAGTTGGGAAAATATTGTTGATTTTTGCATAATTTCATAGGGGAGGGTTGTAATATTGAAGTACTGTTTATTTTAGTTGTCAAGTTTTTGCAAGTTACTTACTTTTGACCTGGAGGTTGGAAAGTTATAGTTATAGATATTCCTGGAGATTGAAATTTATCGGCTAAATAAGTTTGTGTTAGAGATAAAAAGGTGGCAAATTGAATGATTTCGATTGGTTGAATTTGAACTAAATTTAATTGACGTTGTTTTCAGCATGTTTTAACAAAGATTTGAAAGTTTATGGGGGTCTCAGGGGGTCTCAGGGCTCTAAAACGCTTGTTTGAGCTTGAAGGAGTGCTCGCACAGCTCACTTTCAATTTTAGCGAAGTTAGATATGCTTGATAGTCAGCTGCATGAAAAAGATGGGAGCTGTGCGACCAGTGGTTCAAAAGTTATGACCCGAGCCGTAAACAAGCTCAAAATGAGGTCCAAAACTGACGAAGTTGCTTCAGTTGGCTTGAAAGTTAACAAAGCTTGCTCGTAGAGCTTCCGGGATAGGCCCATTCGCTTCCTCGTGAAAAATAGGTCTTAGAACCACCTTAGATGAGCTTGCGCGACCCTTGGTTGAGCTGCAGGAGCGACTGATCGAAGCGGAAGACCCCTATTTTGAGCTGAAAAATGGGGGTCTCAGGGCTCTAAAACGCTTGTTTGAGCTTAAAGGAGTGCTCGCACAGCTCACTTTCAATTTTAGCGAAGTTAGATATGCTTGATGGTCAGCTGCATGAAAAAGATGGGAGCTGTGCGACCAGTGGTTCAAAAGTTATGACCCAAGCTGTAAACTCTGTAATTCGATTTTTCAGCTCGAAATTGCAGAAAAACAGCTGTTTAGGCATGAAGGAGTGCTCGCACAGCTAACTTTCAATTTTAGCGTAGAGAGCTCTGTGTGAGGGCTAGTTGGTGTAGAAAGCTCAGTCCAATCGGACCAGTGGTGTAAAAGTTATAGCGCTTTGGCTGAACTGCAATTTTGAGCTCAAAAAGTGACGAAGTTTAGAAGAATGAAATTTTGGGCAACAAAAAATTGTTCAATTTTATTAAATGAAATTTATCGGCTAAATAAGTTTGTGTTAGAGATAAAAAGGTGGCAAATTGAATGATTTCGATTGGTTGAATTTGAACTAAATTTAATTGACGTTGTTTTCAGCATGTTTTAACAAAGATTTGAAAGTTTAAAGTAATTTAAAAAGAATGTTTACGGTAATCTAAGTTAAAATTGTTTCTGAAATTCAATATTCTTAAATATTTTGGACTGTCGAATGAATGTTTTATAGTTTTTTCGTGGTTGACTTCTAAGACGTGATGATTCTCTATGTTCGGATTTTTGTTGTTGATCCTGTGGTAAGATCTTTTCTGTTAGTTTTCGATTTTTTCTTTGTTTTTGATTTTTTTTAGTTCTGGTGTGTTGGATTTTTGAGGGTCTACTTTTTGCTGTTGAATTGTATTTTTACTTTTTGTTGTATTAACATTTTGATTTTGTTCTATTTGTGAATGGTTTTGAACGATTTGTAAGCCTGTAAAAGAGTTTAATTGAGTGATTTTGCTGAGTGCGTATTCTTTTGGATAATGAGGTAGAAGGTTGTTACGGTGTTGAATGATTTCTTTTTTGCTGGAGTCAGTAAGTTTGTATGTTACTTCAGTGGGTTTATCAGTTATTTGATATGGTCCTTTTCGAAGTGGTTGTAGTTTTTTGGATATTCCTTTTTGTGTATTAAAATTGGGTATTAAAACAAATGTTCCAATTTTTAAATCGGTGGCTGGCATGAAGCGTGAATTAATTTGGTTGTTTATGTTTTGCCTTTGTAACAATTTTTTTGTTACTTTTTGGTATAATTCATTGTGTTTTTTAACTCTATTTACTATTCATTCTGTATGTGTAGCGGAAGCTAATTTCAAAATTTGTGGATGATGAAAGTGGACTTCATCATGAGTATGTAATGGTAGATTATAAGAAATTGAATCTTTGTTTGGTTGACAATATCCTTGTGTATTTTTTTGTGCATTTGCTGTGAACATAATTGGTTTTCGTGCCTTTGCTTTTGATTAAAAACTATTTCGTATGGTGGCATTCCTAAGGTTGTTGTAATTTGTGAAATATAAGATAAGGCAAATAACTTTACGTCTGCTGACCATTCAGTGTATCTTGTATCATTTTCATTTACGATACATCGAAGATATTCTTGTAGTGAACGGCGGTTCATACCTTCAACTAATCCATTTGTCCATGGTGCATGAGATGTACGTGGTTTATGTTTGATGTTAATCAGGTGGCATAATGTGATGATTTCATTGTTTATAAATTCTGTGCCATTATCGGTAACTAATATTTCGGGTAATCCGAATTTAGCTATCCAATGTTCGTAGTGTGTTGTGTATGCGTAATAAGCTTTACAATGTGGTACTGGGTTGAGTGCTACATAGTGTGTAAATGCATCAACAATGACCATTATATATGAAATTGGTCCTTTTGTGTCAACTGAAATTCTATGATTAAAAATATAGACTTTGTCCTTTAAAGTCTTGTTTTGGTGCTATTTGTTTTTGATTTGGGTAATGTTTTTTTAATTGACATATTATGCAATCGTTGCATAGAACTTTAATCCAAATTGGTGCATTTGGGAAGTAAAAATTTTGTATAAAAGTTGAATATGTCTTTTCTGATCCTGATTGTCTTTTTGTAGTTTGTTCAGGTGTGTGATATGTAGAATGCTATGAACATCATGCTGAGGGGGAGACAGGGTACTTTAGAATCGGATGTATTATATTCTAAAAGATCTGTATTTTCATTTATAGTAGTATTATTGAATTTTCTAAAAAACCGGAGGAGTGTTTTGTTTTCTAATATCGTTGGATCAGCTTTTGCTGGCTTTGTTTTTTATTTGTGCCATGATTTAAGTTGTCTAATAATAGGGTCAAAATTTTGGTTTTTTTTGTATTAATTGAAGTGTAATTTTTTCTGTTGGTGATAAAAAAATAATTTCGATTTCTTTTTTTGATAGGGGAAATGTGTCAAGTGGGTCATGAAGGTTAAAAACTTGATTTACTGTGTATATTAAATCAGTTGTCGGTGGTCCTGAATAATTTATAATGTCAGTTAGATTTTCTTTTTCTATTAATGGGAGGGATATTTTTTGTGTGGCTGGTGCTTTATTGTCTTTTGTTGAGTATTATTTTTTATCTATTGTGAATATGGGATTGGTTTGAATGTGGATGTACCTAATAAATCGACTTCATAGTGATTGTTTTGACCATTTAAATAGACTGGCAAAAATTGTAAATTGTTTATCTGTGATTGATCTAAATCTGTTTTTACTGCGTATTTACCTTCTAGTCGTGTTGATGTTTTGTTTTTTGCAAGATAAAATTTGATCTTTTGTGGTATTTCAACTGTAGTTTTTCGTGTGAGTAATTCAAGGGGTGTAATTCTACTTAGTGTATCTGGTAATGCAAGATTTTTTCCTGCTGACCAAACTATATGTACGTTTGGATATTTCATTAAAATTATTTGAAATCTGTAAACTCGATGGTTTGGGTTCGATTTTTGTTTAAAAAAAATATAATCGGTTTCTGATCTGTAAAAAGAATTGTTGGATGTTTTGATCCGCGTATCAGAAATTCAAATTCTGTAAGTGTGTATATTATACCTGTGCATTCTCTCATGAGAGTAGAGACTCGTAGTTCGGCTTGTGTAAATAAGCGAGAATTTGCTGATATTAGGTTCATCTTATTTGTTCCACTGTGTGATTGTAGTAATGCTGCGCCGATGCCAAAATTCAAAACAATGCACATTGCAGAGAATGGTTGATTTGGATCTGGCATTGTATTTAATGTTTGTTCTGTTAGCAATTTTTTAATTTCGTCAAATCGTGTTTGATGTTCAGTAGTCCATTCAAAGCTGTTTTGCTGTCTTAGGATGTTATAGAAAGGTCTTAAACATAATTGCATTTTGTATACATATTTACTTAAGAAATTTAACTTTCCAAGGAATTCTTGGATTTTCTTTTTATTCGTGGGTGGGTGAAGTTTTTGAATTGGGTCTATGCGTGATTTTAATGGAGTTATAGTGTTTCTTTTAATAAAATGTCCATGACATTTTACACGTGTTAGAAAAAAATGTGATTTATCTGGGACTGCTTTCATGTTTTCTTTTTTGAGTATTTGATGATACTGTTCCAAAATTAAAAACATTTCATCTTTAGTTTGTGATTGCATAAAAACATCGTCTAAGTATGTGATTGCATTTTTCTTGAGTATAAGTGGTCTAAAGATTTTTACTCATAAAAGCTGAAAAAGCTGCTGGTCCTATGGATATTCCATAGAATAATCTGTTGAATTCGTAATGTTGATTTCCAATAACAGATTGTGTTAAACGTCGCTATTGTTCATCTATTGGTATTTGATTGTATGCACTATTCATGTCTGCGGTGGTAAAATATTTACCATGTTTTTTGATAAAATTACCTGAATTGGTTCTATGGGCTAATTACATTTAGATTCGTCAATTAGGGAATTGAGATATCTAACGTCTAGAACAATTTTTAGTTATTCTCCTTTAGCAAAAAAGATAACTGGGTTAATAAAGGTGTTACCTTCTGGTTGTTCTTCTTTATTGACTGGAGATATAATTCTTTAATGTTCTAAAATGTCAAGTCGTATTGGTACTTTGCTTGATCTTTGTTTTTTGAAAATTGCGTCAAGTTTTAAAGGTAAATGTGGTGGTGAACTAGTTTTTCCGACATCAAATTTTGATGTTGCATAAACTTTTGGATTTTTTAGTAACAGTTTGGCTAATTTGTTGAATTCGTTTTGTGTTATTTGAGAATGTTGAAAAATAAACATTGTTAGAAATTTTTGCTGTTCTTCTGTATAATGCGATATTTTAAACGTGTTTTTTTTCATTGCTTATTATGTTGTTTATTGATAACTCTTCATCAAGAATTGTTGATCGACATGTATCTAGTAATTGTAAAAAATTATTGAATCGATATGCTCTTTCGTTTGTGGGTGAAGTTGTAGCATTTGTTTCACAGTATCCTAAGAGTCCTAGAGGTATTGTTATCTGGTATGGTGAATTATGATATGCTTGTATTGAAATAATGTCCGAGTTTGAGTTTTTCATATATTTTATGGATGAAATTGTTATTCTGAAAAATTTATGGATGGGTTTGAATTCGAGGTCTGACATAAAAAGTTGTTGTTTGTTTTGATTTTAATCATATTGGTGAGCTTGTTTGATTGAAAAGTTATATACATTTCCCGATAGTGGTTTCAGTTTTTTTGTTGCTGATTGTATATAGGATAGAGTTTAGAGAAAAATGGTGGTTGTTTGTCTAATCTTTGAAATTTTTAATTTTTTATTCTCGTGTACTTGTCTTTGATATGAAGTTTACTATTTAAAATATTTATTGTGGGAATATACTTAGTTATAAATGGTATGCCAATGATATTGTGTTTTATATCTGTTATGTGGAATGTTTGTTTAAATGGTTTGTTTAAGATTTTGTGTTGTTTCATTGTTCTCGTGGGAACTAGGAAAAGTTACATTTTTCCATAATTTACCAATGTTGAGCCTTGTGCTGTTGCTAATTTGCTGGCTATGATATTGAATTTCTGCGCTGAATTCTATGGTGTAGATTCCATATGGTTGTGTTAGGTTACATATTCCTTTTAAATAATGATCGACAATTTGTCTTTTGATTTTAGCTTCTGGGATTTCTGCTTTACATGGGCTAATTCCTTGTTCGAGTACATTTGCAATTAAATTTGTACAGAATTGTCTTTGTCCTCTATATTCAGTGATTGAATATATCATAAAAGGGAAAACAGAGTTTTTGTCTGGACTTTCATCACTTGGGATTTGGCTCATTTTCTCGTTTTATAACTGTCAGTGCGTAGTGTTCAATGCGTCTGATTGGTTGATTCCAATTATATAAACGTACTGGTTTAATTCTGTATATCTTTTTTATTCTTCTTTTTCCTTGTTTTGATGAATGTGATGTGGCTTTTGAATGGGAAAAATATAATTGGTCGTGATTTGGGTAGTTTTTATTTACTGTTTCTCTTAGTTTGCAAAGTGCATCTAAATTACTGACTTCTGATTCGGAGACATACGTGAAAAATTTTCAAAGCGAAGAAACGCAAAGTTGTCTTTGTTTGCCTATAATTTTTCTTTTTTTTTGTTGGTCGTTTTGTTCGAATAAATCCAATTGTTTGTTTGTGTGGTGTGATCACGAGATCCTATTTTTCGATATTTATTTCGCAATTGTGTAATACGGTTGTTTGTTTAATTCCTAAATTGTTCAGTGACATAAGGTTTAGGATGAAGAATGCAAGGTTTTTATTAGTGAATATAAAATCCTAGACTGTTAGTCCTTATGATTTTTTGGTTAGCCTAACTTGGGTCTTTTTATTCAGGGTTGGAGAGAAAAGTATATCGATTCCGGAGAATGACTGTTACTTTCTCGTGACTATTCTAAGTTAAGGTAATAATTTATTTAATGTTACTTAGGGGTAGTGATTGTGTTCAAGGGTTGGAGAACAGTAAGTCGATCTACAGGGTTCAGGTATAATTAGAACGCAAGTAGTTCGTTAGATACTATTTTAAACTTACTAAGATTTAAGAATTAGCCTGGGTCAGGTAAGAGGGGGGTCAAGTGAAGGATGAGTAACCGAAGTTCTTCACTGATTAGCCTAGTTAGAATGGTTAGAGTGGTTTGAAAAAATTCTATTAGTCCTGGGTCTTTGAAAGGCTTGGATAGTGAATCGACGTTTGAGGTCGTTAGACACTTTATTAATAGGGTGGGGGAGAACAAATTTGTTCTATTTGATCCAAGGAGAAGCCTTGATGATCAGGTATTAATTTTAGTGGTATAAATGATTTAAGTTAGAACGTTAAAGAGATCCAAGGAAAGCCTTGATGATCTGTATTTAAGGTGTAGAGAAATTTAAGTGAATAATAGATTAAATTTAGGATAAGCCTTTTAAAATAATTTTAGATTTTCTTTGATAGAAAAGTTTAGTTTTTAACGATGTTAGTAGTTTTATGATTGGTATTATGTTTAGGTGATAAAGCTGAGATGACACGATGATTTATTTTTATAAATAATCTATGATCAGTTAACTAATTTTTATTTTCCTTTGAATAAATTATTTTTCAGATATCTTTTTGAATTATACTGCAGATTTGGAGAAAACGATTTGAGATGTTTTGATCAATCGTTATTGTACAATAGTAAATTTTGTATAGCGCCTGAAATTATCATTGAAGATGTGTCATTGAAGATTTGTCTTCAAGGTTTTTTGTTTGCAAATGAAAATCTAAATTCATTGCTAGTAAAATTCTAATTATAAAAGTTTGTTCTGGCTCTCGCCGTACGACCATAAAAATTAATGGTAAGTTTCTTCGGAGTCTTAGATCGTCTTTCGTCCGAGGTCTTCTTCCAATACCTAGTAGTTCTAGTATTGTACGGAATAGCGGCTCTGATCTATTGAGTCGTAGAGACATTTCAATTAAATTGTTATCATGTAACATTTCGGAAATGTTTTTTGTCTATTTCTAATCTATTTTGTTAGTTCTTAAGCTAATTGGTTTTTTAAGGTCTTATTCGAGACTTATGGTGGCACCAGATGAGTTAGGACCGATGTGTAACTCATAGAGTAATTTCGGATAGGGTACACCGCCTGCTCGTCACGCTATCTTATTTTCGGCCGGATAGATTCATGCAACTCCTTAGTCTTATACCGATCCTAATCTTACTCTTATATCTACTAGTCTCAGGGTGTTTAACATTTGCTGTGAACATAACTGATTTTCGTGGCTTTGCTTTTGATTAAAAACTATTTCGTATGGTGGCATTCCTAAGGTTGTTGTAATTTGTGAAATATAAGATAAGGGAAATAATTTTACATCTGCTGACCATTCAGTGTATCTTGTATCATTTTCATTTACGATACATCGAAGATATTCTTGTAGTGAACGGCGGTTCATACCTTCAACTAATCCATTTGTCCATGGTGCATGAGATGTACGTGGTTTATGTTTGATGTTATTCAGGTGGCATATTGTGATGATTTCATTGTTTATAAATTCTGTGCCATTATCGGTAACTAATATTTCGGGTAATCCGAATTTAGCTATCCAATGTTCGTAGTGTGTTGTGTATGCGTAATAAGCATTACAATGTGGTACTGGGTTGAGTGCTACGTAGTGTGTAAATGCATCAACAATGACCATTATATATGAAATTGGTCCTTTTGTGTCAACTGAAATTCTATGATTAAAAAATATAGACGTTGTCCTTTAAAGTCTTGTTTTGGTGCTATTTGTTTTTGATTTGGGTAAGGTTTATTTAATTGACTTATTATGCAATCGTTGCAAAGAACTTTAATCCAAATTGGTGCATTTGGGAAGTAAAAATTTTGTATAAAATTTGAATATGTCTTTTCTGATCATGATTGTCCTTTTGTAGTTTGTGTGTGTGATATGTAGAATGCTATCAACATCATGCTGAGGGGGAGACAGGGTACTTTAGAATCGGATGTATTATATTCTAAAAGATCTGTATTTTCATTTATAGTAGTATTATTGAATTTTCTAAAAAAACCGGAGGAGTGTTTTGTTTTCTAATATCGTTGTATCAGCTTTTGCTGAATTTGTTTTTCATTTTTGCCATCATTTAAGTTGTCTAGTAATAGGGTCAAAGTTTTGGTATTTTTGTATTAATTGAAGTGTAATTTTTTCTGTTGGTGATAAAAAAATATTTTCGACTTCTTTTTTTGATAGGGGAATTGTGTCAAGTGGGTCATGAAAGTTAAAAACTTGATTTACTGTGTATTTTAAATCAGTTGTCGGTGGTCCTGATAAATTTATAATGTCAGTTAGATTTTCTTTTTCTATTAATGGGAGGTATTTTTTTTGTGCGGCTGTTGCTTTATTGTCTTTTGTTGAGTATTATTTTTTATCTAATGTGAATATAGGATTGGTTTGAATGTGGATGTACCTAATAAATCGACTCCATAGTGATTGTTTTGACAATCTAAATAGACTGGCAAAAATTGTAAATTGTTTATCTGTGATTGATCTAAATCTGTTTTTACTGCATATTTACCTTCTAGTCGTGGTAATGTTTCGTTTTTTGCAAGATAAAATTTAATCTTTTGTGGTATTTCAACTGTAGTTTTTCGTGTGAGTAATTCAGGGAGTGTAATTCTACTTAGTGTATCTGGTAATGCAAGATTTTTTCCTGCTGTCCAAACTATATGTAAGTTTGGATTTTTCTATAAAATTATTTGAATTTTGTAAATGGTTTGGGTTCGATTTTTGTGTAAAAAGAAATATAATCGGTTTGTGATCCGTAAAAAGAATTGTTGGATGTTTTGATCCGAGTATCAGAAATTCAAATTCTGTAAGTGTGTATATTATACCTGTGCATTCTCTCATGAGAGTAGAGACTCGTAGTTCGGCTTGTGTAAATAAGCGAGAATTTGCTGATATTAGGTTCATCTTATTTGTTCCACTGTGTGATTGTAGTAATGCTGCGCCGATGCCAAAATTCAAAACAATGCACATTGCAGAGAATGGTTGATTTGGATCTGGCATTGTATTTAATATTTGTTCTGTTAGCAATTTTTTAATTTCGTCAAATCGTGTTTGATGTTCAGTAGTCCATTCAAAGCTGTTTTGCTGTCTTAGGATGTTATAGAAAGGTCTTAAACATAATTGCATTTTGTATACATATTTACTTAAGAAATTTAACTTTCCAAGGATTTCTTGGATTTTCTTTTTATTCGTGGGTGGCTGAAGTTTTTGAATTGGGTCTATGCGTGATTTTAGTGGAGTTATAGTGTTTCTTTTAATAAAATGTCCAAGACATTTTACACGTGTTAGAAAAAAATGTGATTTATCTGGGACTGCTTTCATGTTTTCATTTTTGAGTATTTGATGATACTGTTCCAAAATTAAAAACATTTCATCTTTAGTTTGTGATTGCATAAAAACATCGTCTAAGTATGTGATTGCATTTTTCTTGAGTATAAGTGGTCTAAAGATTTTACTCATAAAAGCTGAAAAAGCTGCTGGTCCTATGGATATTCCATAGAATAATCTGTTGAATTCGTAATGTTGATTTCCAATAACAAATTGTGTTAAACGTCGCTATTGTTCATCTATTGGTATTTGATTGTATGCACTATTCATGTCTGCGGTGGTAAAATATTTACCATGTTTTTTGATAAAATTACCTGAATTGGTTCTATGGGCTAATTACATATAGATTCGTCAATTAGGGAATTGAGATATCTAACGTCTAGAACAATTTTTAGTGATTCTCCTTTAGCAAAAAAGATAACTGGGTTAATAAAGTTGTTACCTTCTGGTTGTTCTTCTTTATTGACTGGAGATATAATTTCTTAATGTCTAAAATGTCATGTCGTCTAATTACTTTATCCTGTAAGTGTATTGGTACTTTGCTTGATCTTTGTTTTTTGAAAATTTCGTCAAGTTTTAAAGTTAAACGTGGTGGTGAACTAATTTTTCCGACATCAAAATTTGATGCTGCATAAACTTTTGGATGTTCTAGTAACAGTTTGGCTAATTTGTTGAATTCGTTTTTGTGTTTTTTGAGAAAGTTGAAAATTAAACAATGTTAGAAATTTTTGCTGTTCTTCTGTATAATGCAATATTTTAAACGTTGGTTTAAAATATGGTGTTTTGTGAAACAATCTGTGTTTTTTTTTTCATTGCTTATTCTGTTGTTTATTGATAATTCTTCATCAAGATTTGTTGATTGACATATATCTAGTAAATGTAAAAAATTATTGACTCGATATGCTCTTTCGTTTGTGGGTGAAGTTGTAGCATTTGTTTCACAGTATCCTAAGAGTCCTAGAGGTATTGTTATCTGGTATTGTGAATTATTATATGCTTGTATTGGAATAATGTTCGAGTTTGAGTTTTTCATATATTTTATGGATGAAAATGTTATTCTGAAAAATTTATGGATGGGTTTGAATTCGAGGTCTGACATAAAAAGTTGTTTTTTGTTTTGATTTTAGTCAAATTGGTGAGCTTGTTTGATTGAAAAGTTATATACATTTCCCGATAGTGGTTTCAGTTTTTTTTCGTTGCTGATTGTATATAGATAGAAATTAGAGAATAGGATAGAATTAGGATAGAATTTAGATAGAATTTAGAATTAAATCCTCTAAATTTAAATTAGGATAGAATTTAGAGAAAAATGGTGGTTGTTTGTCTAATCTTTGAAATCTTTACTTTTTTATCCTCGTGTACTTGTCTTTGATATGAAGTTTACTATTTAAAATATTTGTTGTGGGAATATATTTAGTTATAAATGGTATGCCAATGATATTGTGTTTTATATCTGTTATCTGGAATGTTTGTTTAAATGGTTTGTTTAAGATTTTGTGTTGTTTCATTGTTCTCGTGGGAACTAGGAAAAGTTAGATTTTTCAATAATTTACCAATGTTGAGCCTTGTGCTGTTGCTAATTTGCTGGCTATGATATTGAATTTCTGTGCTGAATTCTATGGTGTAGATTTCATATGGTTGTGTTAGGTTACATATTCCTTTTAAATAATGATCGATAATTTGTCTTTTGATTTTTGCTTCTGGGATTTCTGCTTTACATGGGCTAATGCCTTGTTCGAGTACATTTGCATTTAAATTTGTACAGAATTGTCTTTGTCCTCTATATTCAGTGATTGAATATATGATAAAAGGGAAAACAGAGTTTTTGTCTGGACTTCCATCACTTGGGATTTGGCTCATTTTCTCGTTTTATAACTGTCAGTGCGTAGTGTTCAATGCGTCTGATTGGTTGATTCCAATTATATAAACGTACTGGTTTAATTCTGTATATCTTTTTTATTCTTCTTTTTCCTTGTTTTGATGAATGTGATGTGGCTTTTGAATGGGAAAAATATAATTGGTCGTGATTTGGGTAGTTTTTATTTACTGTTTCTCTTAGTTTGCAAAGTGCATCTAAATTACTGACTTCTGATTCGGAGACATACGTGAAAAATTTTCAAAGCGAAGAAACGCAAAGTTGTCTTTGTTTGCCTATAATTTTTCTTTTTTTTGTTGGTCGTTTTGTTCGAATAAATCCAATTGTTTGTTTGTGTGGTGTGATCACGAGATCCTATTTTTCGATACTTTTTTCGCAATTGTGTAATACGATTGTTTGTTTAATTCCTAAAATGTTCAGTGACATAAGGTTTAGGATGAAGGATGCAAGGTTTTTATTAGTGAATATAATATTCTAGACTGTTAGTCCTTATGATTTTTTGGTTAGCCTAACTTGGGTCTTTTTATTCAGGGTTGGAGAGAAAAGTATATCGATTCCGGAGAATGACTGTTACTTTCTCGTGACTATTCTAAGTTAAGGTATTAATTTACTTAATGTTACTTAGGGGTAGTGATTGTGTTCAAGGGTTGGAGAACAGTAAGTCGATCTACAGGGTTCAGGTATAATTAGAATGCAAGTAGTTCGTTAGATACTATTTTAAACTTACTAAGATTTAAGATTTAGCCTGGGTCAGGTAAGAGGGGGGGGGGGGTCAAATGAAGGATGAGTAACAGAAGTTCTTCACTGATTAGCCTAATTAGAATGGTTAGAGTGATTTGAAAAAATTCTATTAGTCCTGGGTCTTTGAAAGGCTTGGATAGTGAATCGACGTTTGAGGTCGTTAGACACTTTATTAATAGGGTGGGGGAGAACAAATTTGTTCTATTTGATCCAAGGATAAGCCTTGATGATCAGGTATAAATTTTAGTGGTATATATGATTTAAGTTAGAACGTTAAAAAGAACCAAGGAAAGCCTTGATGATCTGTATTTAAGGTGTAGAGAAATTTAAGTGAATAATAGATTAAATTTAGGATAAGCCTTTTAAAATAATTTTTGATTTTCTTTGATAGAAAAGTTTAGTTTTTAACGATGTTAGTAGTTTTATGATTGGTATTATGTTTAGGTGATAAAGCTGAGATGACACGATGATTTATTTTTATAAATAATCTATGATCAGTTAACTAATTTTTATTTTCCTTTGAATAAATTTTTTTGCAGATATCTTTTTGAATTATACTGCAGATTTGGAGAAAACGATTTGAGATGTTTTGATTAATCGTTATTGTACAATAGTAAATTTTGTATAGCGCCTGAAATTATCATTGAAGATGTGTCATTGAAGATTTGTCTTCAAGGTTTTTTGTTTGCAAATGAAAATCTATATTCATTGCTAGTAAAATTCTAAATATAAAAGTTTGTTCTGGCTCTCGCCGTACGACCATAAAACTTAATGGTAAGTTTCTTCGGAGTCTTAGATCTTCTTTCGTCCGAGGTCTTCTTCCAATACCTGGTAGTTCTAGTATTGTACGGAATAGCGGCTCTGATCTATTGAGTCGTAGAGACATTTCAATTAAATTGTTATCATGTAACATTTCGGAAATGCTTTTTGTCTATTTCTAATCTATTTTGTTAGTTCTTAAGCTAATCGGTTTTTTAAGGTCTTATTCGAGATTTATGGTGGCACCAGATGAGTTAGGACCGATGTGTAACTCATAGAGTAATTTCGGATAGGGTACACCGCCTGCTCGTCACGCTATCTTATTTTCGGCCGGATAGATTCATGCAACTCCTTAGTCTTATACCGATCCTAATCTTACTCTTATATCTACTAGTCTCAGGGTGTTTAACTAGTCTCTGCTAGGCTCAATAGATCTAGAGTATACTGGCTGGTTGCGATGACTAGAAGGTCTCTTGGAGAGCTAACTAATTTCTAAGTTAAATTCAAAGTTAAATTCAAATATTAAATATTTTATAGTGATAAAATATCCAATTTATATCCAATAATAAAAATATAGTTTAGATCTGGTTCCAAGTGGTTGGCCAAAATTTTATGTCTTAAAACATTGGAATAGACAGTGGCAGGCAAGTAGTGAGTGGTTTAATGGAAGTTGACAAGGTGGGAAGGTCAAATTGTTTTGTGGAGCTTCTTTCAGGTCATTCCCCCAGCATGGACAGCGATCAGCAGTTGGAGGAGTTCCAGGAAATCATTGACAATTTTGTTAGTGAAAATACCCAATTGATCTCACAGCTGCAATCTTTGAGGAGTAAGAAAAATCTAATTACCGAAGAAGTTCATAAGTTGAAATCAACAAGAGACTATTTTGAAATGGGGATGAAACTGTTTGAAGAGTTCTCTTCAAAAGGCGAAGAGTTTGCCCAGATGTTTCCCACTTGTCCCGACAACCAGTATATCGATCTCCATAGGTTTGAAGACGATGAAACTGTAGAGCAAGATTACTATGCTATTAATGACAAGAAGAAGCAGGAAGATCATGAAGCAGAGGTTAAAGTGTATCGGGCTGTACAAAGTTTGAAAGGCCAAAACATTGTCGTCCTTCACAGTTTTCGGTACACCCATTATCAGTATAGAATGTGGGACCTTAACCACCCAAAAAAATGTTACCCCAATTGTAGAGGTAAAAAAGCTTTGCATAGTGATGAAGGTGAATCCGATTTTGTGGTCATTGGACCAGATTATATTGTTCTGATTGAGGTGAAAAACACTGGAGAGAACCATTCTAGCTTCTATGAAAAAGGATGTCAACAGATGGACAAATTAATACACATGATCAGGGGTGTAGCGAAAGAGTCCCTTCCGGAAGAAAGATCCACCGATACAGCAGACGCCGGTCGGACTAACTCATTCAAGGTGTTCCGTTTTGTAGCTTTCCCCAGCTATAATCGCTCAGATGGTACGAATGGTTCCGACAAATTACCTGACAGAAAATGCTTATTTGCTAGCGATTTGGATGCTTTTGCAGATTGGTGGCAACAAAATGTACTTGACTCCAGTTCAGTGGATCGTTTTGGCGGGGACTTGGAAAAAGTGAAGGCTGTTCTGTGGACTCAGTGGGCAACAAATAGCCAGCGCACATTTGTCAGATCCTCCATCGGTCTGGAGAGTGATATAGTCAGAACAGACAAGCGTCTGAGAGAGAGCGTAATAACAACTGAGAGACGGAAAAGTTACAGGAAAAACGGAAAAGTTCCATTCCCTTCTAATGTTGTGGATGTAAAAGAAAAAGAAATTAAAGCTTCCAACGTTTTTCAAATCATGGGTATAGAATTTATAACGAAATATCAAGAGGCAGCTTTCGAAAAAGAGTCTGCAAATTTAGTCATAACTGGTTGTGCGGGATCTGGGAAGAGTTTGATGTTGATAGCTAGATTCTTAAATCAAGCCTTAACAAACAGAGAACTGAAAATGCTTCTGCTGGTCTTCAACCAGCTAAAATTAGTCGAATACAGAAAAATTTTCGAAAGAGCCAAATTAAATTTCACAGACATTGCAGATCGTGAATTTGATCCAAGCTTGTGGAAAACAACGAGCAGTGGAGTTGCAGTCATTCACTGCAACACTCAAGCGAGTAACACAAAAATACTTGATATTCTGAAGGAACTTACAGACGTGGTCGTTTATGTTGATGATGCACATGCTTGTGGTTGTGACTTCTTGTCTCTTAAGTGTGCATGTGTTGTGGTTGACTTCAACCAATGTCATCTGGCTAGTAACCAAATTGAGAAGCCGATATGGGAGAACCCTCTGTGGAACAAGTTCGACCAAGTGGCACTCGTGCACAACTACCGCAACACGTGGAACATAGTGGCAAACTTGACTGAATTGTCAAAAGTAATCAAGGCCAAAGATAAGCTGCAGAAGTACTTTGCAGAGTACCCCTCTGAGCTTTCACATGATCCCAGCCACGGCCATCTGATTTATGGACCACAGACTGACATTGACGTCATTCACAATCACAGTCAACTTCCAATGAGCAGACAGAAACAACTGGAGCAAGTCTTGCAAGTTTATATCGAGAGAAGACCGCATTTCTTTCCCATGATTGAGAGTCACGAGTTCACTATGAAATATTTCATTATGGACCCGAGCGAAGACTCTTTCTACAAGCAACTGGCACAACGAGTTAATGAGGAACTAGATGGCTTCTGTGTCACAGTCACTGCCAGTGAACAGAACATTTACTCTGCCGAGTTCGCAGTCTGCTTCGTGTTTGTGTTGTTCTTAGAAATGGACACGAAGATGTTGCGCTCACTGTACAATGTGATGTCTAGAGCCAGAACCTACTGTCACATTATGGTGATGACAGACGAGAGAACGAAGCATGACCAACTGGATGAGTTCCTCTCAATATTCAAGCAGGCCAAAATCACCCATATCACACCCCCCAACTATGCCTACCAGGGTTCGAACGCTATCTCGGATGCACCAGACACTGCTGACTCTGACCAAAAATTGGACTAAAAATTGCTTCTTGATTAGTCTGTAATGTTGAGTTAACTAAGTTGGCAATAAACTAAGTTGGCAATAAACCCACCCCTAACAGAACTCAAGTCAATATTGCCGCTTTTAAGGATCCTCCTGAAGCTAGTTTTGTAAATACATAAAACCATAAGGCTTCTCTCAGTTTGTCATACTTTTCGTTGTGTAACTCATATTCTATTCACATTCTTAAATAATCCACATAATTGCGTCATTCAGATCTTTATCAGAAGTTTTTTTTTTAATTTTCCGTTGCCAATTGTAGATATCTTTTCTGGCACTACTCTACTGATCATAGTTATACTTATGTATTCATGCTATAATACTCTTTTTCTTATGCTTATTTTGTAAAAAGTAAATGTGTAAAACAATGAAGCTTATAGTTTATATCATTGCTCTTTGCTGAACTCATATTCACGGTATTTAATAACTAACATTGTTATATCATTCACAAATATTGGAAGACAAATTAAAAAAAACACTAGGCAAAATGTATGACGTTTCTGCTGGTGATACACTTCCTTGATCATGGCAACTATGAAATATCAAAATGGGTTTTACACTTAACTGAAATATCAAGTCGCTCAAAAACAGATGAATTTGGCCTGAAACAACCAAAAACCTTAATGCTGTGATTTAAGTTGCCCCGGGTTGCCCACCATAGAAGATAATGCGCAACCATGCACATCCATGCATGATTTGCATGGAAAATGACTAATCATACGTAGCACATACGTTGGTTTCAAAAACCCTCAAAATAGCTTTTTAACGGAGTAAAATAGTAATAAAACGGTTTCTCATCGTTATGCAAGCTGTTGGTAAAATATCAAAAGTTTTCACCTTGCAAATCATACGTCGCAACATATATGATGCTACGTATGGAAGAGATTTTTCACCATAATTTTTTTTCTCTAGAAAACCGTAAAATAGAGGTTATATGACAAAAATGACTGAGAAAAAGTATCTGTAGTGTAAAATTTGATTTTAATTTTTTTCTACCATGCAAACCATACGTCGCACCATAAATGGTGCTTTTTATGGAAACGACGTTTCCTTACAAAAACAACTTTAAAAGAGCAGGCAACAGCACATCCAAAATTGACGAAATTTTTGTATATTTCGAGGTTTATTTGCATTTTCAAATTTTGAGGGGGTAAATTGAGAACATACATTTGGAAAAAAAAATGCGCGAAGAACGGTGAAAAATGTTTTATTTTCAATTTTCCTAAAAATTTTTCTGATTCCGGAGCAAAGCTTTATTTGGTACGTCTTGAAACGAATTACAATAAAACTCTGTCGTAAACAAATCGTGTCCGTGTGCCAGTCGGTCATATCTGGAAGATTCCGGAGCAAAGCTTTATTTGGTACGTCATGAAACGAATTACAATAAAACTCTGTCTTAAACAAATCGTGTCCGTGTGCCAGTCGGTCATACGTGGTTTTGGAATGAAGTTTAATTTTTCAAAAATTCGAATGGAGCCTGTCATGCTCAGTTTTCTCGCGACAACTGAATACATCAAATATAAAATCAGAACAACCGAATTACAATTGCGGGATAGTTATCAAATAAAGACAGTGGGAAATTGCTATTCGCAATTTCCGTCGTAGAAAACGAGAGTAGAGCTGTCCTATCTGATATAGGAGACAGAACAATCACAAGAGCAAATCGAAACTCAACCGAACCAGAGTGAACCTTCAATGGAAAGGTAGACAACTGAAGTCTCCCAATGGTTCAGATCCAAAACTACATTCTCTTATAACGTACTACGGAGTGAACTGAGGTTCATTAGTTTATTTGAAACAATCACCTTTTGAGGTGAATTTTGGTTAAAAATATGTTGATCTTTTGAGGTTTCTCAAACTTTCATCAACTTGAAAGCAAACCTTATCCTTTTATCAGACACCTCTGAGAAGGCAAGCTCAAATCTCAAAACAGATTTTTTTTGGTTTTGGAAATCAAATTTGTTAGTGCTTTTTTCTAAAAAAAATCAAAGCCAGTTTTTAAAGAAAAAAAGAGAATTACAAACAAGCAAACGGGTCAATCTTAAATCTTTAAGCTAGGTAATGAATTTCAAAAACTTAGATTTTTCTCTGCAACATATCATGTTTTGCTTGCCTTCAGAAGAATTAGAGTAGTTGCAGCAATAAATATATAGTGCGGGTTCTTTTCACTAGAAAAAAAAACAGGCAACTGCCTGCATATTGAACAATTTTTTGGTTTAAGCAAATACAAAAATAAAATATATCTTTTTTCATTTTGTTAGCTTTTGTCGCGTAAAACCTATTGAGTCAAATTTATGCATCCAAAAAAACACTTGCAAATTTCAAAAATTCTTGTGTTATCGTGAAGGTTTTTTTTAATCTGAAAGAACCGAATCAAAATTCCACACAAAAACATCTTCGATAAACCCTCAAAAAAAAAAATAGCAAAAACATCAAAAAAAAAAAAAAAAAAAACGGCATTTTAAAAAATTGACAGAATAAGTTATTCTCACTAGAGTCGACAAAAAGATTAATTGAAGGCTGATGAAGTACCGAGGAGAGGCACGTAATTTTTTTTACTAAATCCCTTAGTAAAAAGATTTTTGTTCTCAAATTTTTCAAAATTGACGACAACTAATTTTAACTAATCACTGAAGTCTTCTGAACACTTGCCAAGTTCCTCCAGATAAGCCACCTTCAGCGCAGACAGGACTGATATTCTCCAGGGAAAGTGACCCTGGATATTTTATGCATCAGTTTTACACAACCTGCCCCTAGCGCAGATAATTTTTGTTTTCGAGTTTTGCGTGAAAATTTCAATTTGAAAAAAATGAAACGTTTTAACCAAAAACATGAGGTTGAACCTCAAAATATTTCGATAATTTAGTATTTTGTTTTTGTTTGAGTAGAAACTGAGATTTTTAACGTTTGATATTTGCTTTTCTGTCATTTTTACACCTGATCTTTCTAGGTTGAGCCTCGGTGCTCCAAACAAGTTACCCAATCGATTGGTCGGAGTTTTTTTAGTTAAATAGCTAGAGGCGTAACCCGAAAGTTAAATATTTAAGACTATAAGCTATGGCTATCATACAAGCGATGATCGTGTAATTGCAGCGCACGTTCGGTTTGAACCTGAAAGCATATGATTGCTGAGCACTGCGTAGTAGTTAGAACATAGTTGAAAGATGACCGAGGGAAAAAGAGTTTGGCCTGATGGCACGAAGTGCCCGAGTGTGGCTCTTTTGCCCGAGGCCATCTTCAACTACTTTCTAAGTGTTGAAGAGAATGTTTTTTACTCTTTCTGCTTGTCTCTGGCACCTATTTTCGAAAGTTAATATCTATTGAAATAAGAATCTTCTAATGATTTTGGGTTATCTTTCTGAATGCTCTTCGAAGTATCACTTTTTCGCTTACAATAGGTTAATTAAAAACGTAGAAATTTAGTTTTCTTTTGGTCAACATAAATTTTTTGAGTATTTTAGCGCAATTTTGGAATCAAAAACATAAAAAAAAATTTTCTATTGATTTTTTCTTGTATTTTTTTATGCAGAATCTGTTTTTTAGTTTGCGACGATTTCGTTGTATTGAAGTGATGTGAAGCTCTGCTTTGCCTCTGTTGAATTGTTTTTTTTATGGTAATTATTTTATTTTATGTGTTGATAATCTTTCATGTTTCTGAAATGCTTGTTTGTTTTAGACCTTTTTTTTCGAAAGTTATTCAGCCATCACCAGGTACGTTTTCCGGCGTCATCAGGTAAAGTTTCTACATCGGATAATAATGTGCTTTGCTTGGGAACCAAACTTTTGTTCTGAACGGCGGAAAAAGATTTTTTACAACCAACGTCTTTGAGGCCGTTCAGAGCACTTTTTGGATGCCCACGAGATTATTGCATTTATTTTATTATTCAGTTTCTATGTCGCGCCAAATATGGTTCTTTGGTAATCATATGTAGCACCATCATACATGTTTCCATGGTATCCATACGTCGCGCCATGCATGGTACCATAGTAACCATACGTCGCGCCATGCATGATACCATAGTAACCATACAATTCAAGCTTCCATGGTGGCATATAAATTATCAACATCCCTAGTAAAATTATGAATATTGTTTAATTTGAAGTCCCCCATACTTTAAAAAATGTGGAATCATACGTCGCGTCATGCATGGAAAATACGTCGGCAATTTTTCATGGCTTCCATGGTACCATGCATGATGCGACGTATGGTTGCACATTTTGGTCAACCCGGGGGCTGCCGAATGGCTATGAGCGTTAATTCCCAATTTGTTCAATTGAGTTACCTTGGATCTAAATCAGATGTCTTAGACATATGCATTCTGGATTTACCTGTGAAAATGAGCAGTGGTTAAAAATCAATTAGTTATTTTACATTGCAAACAATCTTTTCTTGTAATGTGGTTTGGAAGTTGAAGAGAGGATGAATGGTTGAGCTGGGAATCAAGTGGTGAGCAGATATGTTGTTTGGTTCAATCGGTGGATAGTTTAGTTGGTTGAGTTGATTCAGATAATAATCGAATGTTTCGGCCACTGATTTTGTCATGTGTGAGCTGAAGTGAAATTTGTCAGTTGGTCAGGATGAACACTGCACTCAATGCAGCAATCACTGATACAATGTTGGAAGTGATCTCCAAGTTAGAAGAGTCTAAAACAAAAAAATAATCACCATCAAAAATGCGTGGGGGCTCTTATACCGCTGCCAGTATTGATTTTTATCAAATGAAATTTTTAAATGTGCCATGTTTTTTTTGAAATTTGACATGCAATTCAAAATTCTATTCCATTTATCATTACTTAGAGAGAAGCGGTAAGAGAGCCTAGTTGATCCAAGAAAGACAGTCAAATTGTTCATAAAGTCGGAGAAAAGTGTTCACTCACTTTTTCGAGCACTGCAGCTCACACTTGAAAAGGAAAGAGAAAAATTAGATAAATGAATGTGAAGGTGTTGAGTGATTCAATGCGCTATGACCCCCATTGGAGTGACCCATTTGCACCTTCAGATACGAACTCTCCAGAGCCAAACAAACTGCATATTGCAGAATGTTCTTATGTGACAAATATTTTTAGCACTGCCAACTGCATCATCAGCTAATCCTACACTTAAATGTCACGACGAACGCGCGCGGGGGGTCGCCAATGAAAACATCAGAAACTCTTTTCAGAAAAGAAGCGGCTTACAGCAAAAGGGGGTGGGATGGGGAATAGTATGTCAGTATAAATTGGTCTAACGAGCCGCATGATCTCCAGACATCTGGTTCGCTGTCGCACAGTCGTTTGAAGTTGTCGTCGGAGAAGAGTGGCTGGCCCATGTAGTTTCCGGGTGGAGAGTAGCGACAGGTGAGCACATAGCCCCCCCTGCCCCCACACGAGGCCACCCCACACCCCAGTTTAGTAGACTCCGCCCACATCATCTGCCAACATTCCAACAAGCAAGATATACAATCAAAACTCAATCACAACCTCACAGAATGGCGTCTCATTTCACAATTTTTCTTCCATCAAGATCAGCCAGACGACTTAAATCTCTGCTGGATTTAAAAGAGAACAGTTATTGGAGACCATGCAACAACCTGACAGGGAGCAACAACTAGTTTCAACTATGTATGGCAACAGAAATGTGACTTCGTAACATAGCCAAACATTCATAACTTAGCCAACAGACAGTTTCTATTTTGAAACTTTAGCTGAATTTTGAAAATTTAACTGAAAAAAAAACGTAGACCCCAAAGATCTTGGAACTTCCAGAACGTCAATAGGTAAGTTTTTTTGTTCCACTGGAAATCTAAAAGTTAAATAGCGCGTTCGAAACTAGAACTTGCTCACGACCTTAAAGTGTGTCTGAACTACACTAAGTCTTTGCCACTTAATCGCAATTCAGTTTTCTGAATTGAAATGATTCATAGCAATTCTCGTTCCAGATTTTGTTTAGAATGGGTTAAGTGGATCATAAGATGAGATGAATTCGGTTAGCTCATTGGTTAAGGCGTAATGTGAGTGCTGGCTTGCCTGGGTGAGATGTCCGACTGAGGAGAAGGAGACTCCACACTGGTCGTATGCCTGGTCCTCCCCCGGGTACGAGTAGGAGGCCACCTCCGCATACCACGACAAGCACCCCTCCTTCGCCACTTTGCCCTCACTCTCCCCCCCACTCGTCATGTACAGATTCTCCCCATACTCCCCTGTCGCTACAATCAACACAACACTCAACGCTCAACTCACCCCAACTTCACCACACATTCAATACATGGGCAAAATCAAATTTTTTTTTTCGCGATTTTTCCTGAGTTCATCAGAAGCCAAGAAAACCCACAGATAATATTCTGCTTAGCCTAATGAGGCTTTTTTGCATAGCTTTAGGAAATTTCTGAGAACGGTTTAGGTGTACCTGATGGTACAATTTTTTTCTAAGGACAGTGGTATCCTGGAGTATTTAGAATTGGACTTTGGATAACCAAACGCACATTGTGAGTGTTGTAATCCACATCCCTGGGAAGCCAGTCTCTGTGACCAACTCTCGGCTGAACTGGCTGAAACAAACGAATACAACGAAACTGCTCAGCTGTCAGAGGTATGTATTTACACTTGCAAACATAGCCAACTGTCAACTTAAAGTTAAGTTAAACTAACTTAGTTCAAAGTAAAAAAAATTATGGCCTTAAAGTTCTTTGAATTTCAAGAAGAACTTAATGAATGTAAAAACTTTCGGTAAAATTAACCAAGATTGAGGAAATTGGATCAACAGGTAAAATTTATATGCCACTAGGAAATCTGAAACTAAAATCAACTTTCGAAATTAGAAGTCGATCACGTTTTTCGTGACTTTTACACTTTTTCGGTTCGATAGTGGAGTTTGCCTTCCAACAGAACAAAGTAAATTAACTGAACTTGAGAAGAAATCATAGCCAAACCACGCAAAATCATATTTGAGCGTGAACAAAGGTTGGGACTTCTTAAAAAATTCAGCACGACTCATATCAGAGTCTTCACTACGTTCATCGACTCTTAAGCAAAGGTATTGCAATTGGGCACTATACTTCTCCCCGGTGAACGTCTTTGTTTGTCAACTGAAAAAACGTCAACCGAAATGGTTTTTTTTTCAACTAAAGCCATGAGAGTCTTGTAGCATCTAAGAAGATGCATATATTTAAGTTTTTTTTTGTTTTGTGGTCTACATACACCAAAGTTTTTTCTTAGTCAAAAACTATTTTCGAGCAAGAAGGTTTAATCGCTCGTTTATTCTCATCTTAGTTGATTTCAGATTTAGTTGATTTCAGAACAGTAGATTTTAAAGTCGATTCAAGGTTATAGAATATCGAATATATGAAAAAAATGCTGTTGTTCAAAAAACAATCCTAAACCTTTATTTTTTAAAGATTTTTTTAAATGATTTTTTTAATATATTTTTTTAAATTATGACCTGGTTTTTGTTTCTGTTTCTAAGTATACAAAAAAAAACGTTTGGCGAGTGATGAATATAACTAAAAAAGTGTGGTTTTTCTAATTCACAATTAATGACGATATTTGACCTTTTCATTTTTGCATATTTTTTCTTTAACAGGAGTCTCTTTTTTAGCCTAGCTGCATCAATTTTTTGAACTTCTTATTAGGAAAATTTTTCATAGTTGGAATGATGTTTTTATATATTTTTAACGTTTTTTTATAGTTTTATTTGATATTCTATGAAGATTTTTTGTGGTATTAATTTGAAACTTTTCTAATATTTTTCAAGAATTTTTTAAGTTTTCAAATTTTTGAAATAACCGTTTTCATACAATTTTTTTTGATGTAAGAAAAATAAACGTAGGTCATCACTAAATGTTTCTGTTGGGCGCCCGATAATTTTGTTTTTGAGAATGTTTTCGAAGTTTCTTTGTATATTTTTACCCTTGCGATTAGCAAGGGTATTGCAATCGGGTACTAAAATTTTATCCTGTAAATAACTTTGTTCACGCGACTTTTTTCATCTGTACTCCTTTCCTGGAAGACTCAGTTAGCAGCAAAATCACCGCTACAAATATGTTGTGGATGTTAGCATTTCAATTATCTGTAGTATTGGAATTTTTATTTTTATGTTGGTTGTAATTTTACCAACTCGAATCAAAATTGAGTTAGGACCGAGTTGGTTAACTCATAGAGTAATTTCGGATAGGGTACACCGTCTGCTCGTCACGCTATCTTATTTTCGGCCGGATAGATTCGTGCAACTTCTTAGTCTAATACCGATCCTAATCTTACTCTTATACTATCTAGTCTCAGGTTGTTTAACTAGTCTCTGCTAGGCTCAATAGATCTAGGGTATACTGGTTTATTGCGGCTGCTGAAGTGCTCGGGAGAGTCCAACTAATTTCTAAGTTAAATTCAAATCTCTCTGGTGCTGAAATTACAAGTAACTTCAGCACTTACAAATAAGTGGGTTGTTAGTTAGATGGATCATGATTGGTTAATATTAAATACTTTACATTGGTAAAATATCTAAATTATCCAATCATAAAATGTAGTCTAGATCAGGTTCCACCCATCCGGGTTTTACAGAGTTTTTTAGAATAGTTCTTCTGCAATTCGAAGGATGGATGATGGACGTTGGTGTTTGGCGAACCTCATATTTCTTCTGTTTCCTCTTTGTTAAAGAAGTTCCAGGAAGCTGGAGTTAGAGGCATAAGACGTTGTGTCTTCTAGTGACAACGACTAAGTCTTTGCAACAAACTCAAATCTGATTTCAGAATGGTTTGCTATGTCAGGTTTTTCTGTTCTGCGTGGAGATTGTGCGTGGAGGGGATGCCTGGTTACTCGGATCTGTACGTATACTTGAACATCGAGGTGGTCATTGGTCTAGTTCAATGAAGTCCTTTTCTGCGAAGTCAAGTCGTACTCTAAATCCTTTGAGTTGTGATTGTGAGTGGCATATCGATTGTGGTTGGTCATTCTCTCTCGAGTGTAGTGGGGTCGTTTTGTCTTTAGATGTTCGTCCTTGGTGTTGTATTCTGATCTATGTATTGCATAATGTAATTTACATTTTATAAAACATTTATTAGTTTAATATTTTTTAATTATGATTTTAGTTAGTTGTTTTCACAAAAGCTTTTTGTTTTAGTTCGGTTATTTTGAAGAGTTACTCACACTTGAGTAGCTCTTATTAAAAATAGAGGTGTGGTCACAAAGCGTGGATGTAGCGCGGTGGGTTAGGCCGGCTATAGAGCATGCTCAGGACGTCCTTCCTGGTGGGTTAGGCCAGGAGTGGGAGTATGATTTCATGCGGTTTTTGTGAGGGGTCCTGTTATGTGACAACGTTTTATGTTGGGTTTGTTGTGGTTTTTCTTATGTCTTGTTGGTTATGTCCTTTTTCCAAAAAGTAAATTGTTCGTGGTATGGTTTTGTCTTTCGACTTTTTTGTGTTTTATTATTTCTTTCTTAGACTTATAATAGTCTTCAAAAGAATAAATTATCCAGTTTTAAACTGGGTTAATCCGGTTTGGGTACCGTTGGTTTCCTTTTCTTAGTCATGCTGTTATTCTATGATTTGTGGTATTTAGTAAGCTGCGTTGGTTAGTTTTGTTTAGTATATAATTCCTTTCCAACCGGGTTAAAGGAAGGTTTGAAACATGTTATTATATGTTAGAGTTGTTGAGTGTGAAAACTTGAAACTGAAATTCATTATTTTAAACAATTCTTCGTGGGCGAGCTGTGCGAGTGTGGATAGAATTTCTGTGCGAATGAATGAAAATATCAAAAGGTTAGTACTGCATTTGCATTTTATTAATTTACTGCATAGAATTTGGAAATACTGCTAGTTATGGGGGAATTTTAAGTTACAAATTTTCATCATAATTAGATTTACTGCTTGTGGGGAAAATTTTAGAAATGAATTTACTGCATTGGTATTAAATTTATAAATTTATAAGTGTAAGAGATTAATAGAAATGATTGAAATCTGTTTGATGAAATTTGCGATTTTTATTTGTCTTTTGTGGTTTTTGTAGGTGATTGTCGGATGAAGGCTAAAAACCTAAAGAAAACATGGATAAAGTATGGTGAGTTTTTTAATATTTTAATTAGTTAGTAATATTTATTTAATTCATACTTACCTGTTAGTCGTCGGGGAAAAAACCGTGGGGGAAGATGTCGTGGATGAGATCGGAAGTTGTTAGTAGTTTAGCTAAGATGCGGATGATATTTTTAGTCTGAAGCAGTGGCCAAAGCAATTGGAGTGCCTTGATAGTGGTTAGTTCTTCAGTGCCAACTGCAAACTCATAAGATGTGTTTTGGATTAGATTATATAATTTGTGATTGAATTTAGTGTTGTGGATGAATTCTAAAATTGGGATTTCTATAGGTTGTACAAACTCGTGCGGGATAAGGAAGGGTCGGTTTTCTTCGGCGTTGAAGGTCTTGGTGATGGGACAGAAGATGTACATTTGGGTTATGGGGTCATAATTACGAAGAATACCATGAAGGTTAGTATCTTTAATGCAATATGTGAAATTTAGGAAAAATGGTGAAGTGTATTTGGAATTAATGAATTGAAAACGATGGTGTGGTTGTCTAGAGGGTGTGTGTAGGTCAAAGTGATTTTGGATGAAGCGATAATAACTATATGTGTGGGTTTGTTTAGTGCGCAACATAATATCGTGTGAGCAGTGTAAATCTCTTTCGTGTGGTGCAAGGAAATGAAAGGTTAGTGAAAATATTTGGAAGCGTTCTTTAAAACTTTCGTATGCTTGTGTGTCTGTTAGTGCTTCTGAAATAATGTGATCAAACTTTCGGTCGAAGATATTTAGTGTAAATATATATGGTGTCTTGATGAAAAATTTCTCAGTAATTTGTGGATTAGCGAAGCGATCGTCGTCTAAGAATTGATCTTGGTTAGCTCTGATGATGTTGTGATCATAGTATTCGAGTGTATATTCGTTAGCTCTAGGTGCAGTGTGTGTTTTTAGTGATTTTTTATATCCAACGTAAGTAAATTGTCTAGGTGTTAGTGGTGTAGTGAGTCGATATAGCATGACCGTATTTCGCTCTATATCGATGTGAGTGTTAGATAAAGGTAAGCAAAGAGGGTTAGTAAAATGATAATATGAGGTCCAAGAGAGAGTGGGCATTAAAACGTATTCATCTACAAAGTTGCGTGTTTCGTTAGTGTCGTGGGGGGTGTTTAAGGTGTATTGTGGGAATGAGGGTAAGGTGATGGCTAAAAATTCTTTTGTGTTAGTATGCTTGGGGTGGTTGATGTATTCACGGGCTGTTCCTGGTTTTGCTGGGAAAGGATGGTTGGGGAACTTTCTTTTAAAAGTGCGGTAAGCTCTATTAGTGTTTAGTGAAGATTCAGTTGATGTGGATGATGGTGCTAATGATTCAGTATAATTTGAAGAGGGTGTAGGGGTAGGGGGGTTGGATGAATTTATTGTGGAGGAGATTTGGTTTATGGTTGGGGTATTAAGGTGGTAGGGTTGTTGTTGAAGGGTAATAAAATTATCTAGCTCTGGGGAGATTCGGGGGGTGTCTGGAGAATGAGATGATTGGTCAGAATGGTATGAGGAGTAGGTTGGGGTAACTTGGGAAGCATAAGAGGGTGTGGGAGTGATTGGGTCAGGGTTATTGGATAATATGGGTTCAAAAGGGGGTTGAGAAAAATTAGAAGAGTTATGAAAATTATTGGATGGGGATGGTTCTGAGTCGGCAAATTCATCGGGGGTTTCAATATTCGGGTTATTGAGTTGTGAGATGGAATATAAAACTGAGATGTGTGAATTAGTGTCGGAATTCATGCCTGATGTTACATTACTAGATGGAAAATCGGGTGGCGGAAAAGCAAAAAGTGGTATTATTGGGATTGGAGAGGTAAGATTGGTTGGGTGGGAATTTGATCGGTGTAGTGATCCAAGTTGGCGGCTCATCGTGGGCTAAAAAAATGATTATTTTGAGACTGAAAAGCGGTGGTATGGGGTTGTTCAATAATTTGTTCATAAGTATTATCATCTTGTGACTGGTGTGTCATTATATGTTGAATGGGACTTTGTGATGTGGTGAGTCGAAAATTTGGATTATGTGTGATGGCTAAATTTCGAAAATTTCGTGGGACTAGGGATAGTGGATGGTTATTTGGTAGGGGTGGTAATTGTGGTGCCGTTGGCGTTATGTCTACATTGTTATGTTCTTCGTCGTATGTATTTTGTCGTGTTGCTATTTTTGTGTTATATTCTTTTATTTGTGCGTCTAAAAGAATTTTGTTTATAGATGTAGAAAAGATTCCAAAAAATCCTGCAAAGAGTATGCGTGCTACGCTTGCTTGTCTGTTTACTTGTGTGTGTATAGCACATGTGTTGTAGATTCCTTTTAAAAGTGAGAAAAGAAATCCAATAAAGTTAAACATTGCGTATAAAATAGTCAATTTTTCTAAGATGTAGTAGGGCCATCCTAGAAAATCGAGGATCTCATTTTTGAGTGTAACAAAGCTAAAAATGTTAATTGGTGATATATCTTGGGGACGGTATTTTTCACCGTTTAGATATATATAATCTTTAATGTCTTTAAAATATCCGCTATAGTCTTGCGTGTAGATATCGGCAAATCCTGCGGTTTCTGCAAGTTTGCGTAAATTTTGGTCTATTGATTGTCTTTGTATAGTGTCCATTTGTGTTAATAATTCTTGGAATTGTTGTGTTCTAATGTGATGTTGAATATCTGATTTTGAATAGATTCCTATTGATTGCAAGTCTATATTTGGGTTTCGAGCAATAGCGCGAATGCTTTCTGGTGAAAATTTTTTGAGTGATTGCATTAATGTGGGATATGGAGTGAGAAGATAATATTTATTTTCATCAGGGTTTAGTTGTACTACATTGTGGCTGTTTTCTGATCCACATGGGACTGCGGTATCCCAGAAATAGGTTCTTCGTGAAAGTGTATCCACGAAATGTACTTTATTCTTATAAAAGATAGGGATTCTTTTATAACATCGTTTATCTTCAAAAACGTATAGTGGTGATACTTTTTTAGTACAAGTATAAAACCATAAGATGTTTCCTTCATAGTCTAAAAAATTTGATCTATTTCCAGATAATAAGTATCCTGCATAGGGTATTTTTAATACTGCTAGTGCAAGTGATTGTAATATTTGTGTTCGTTCTAATTCGCATAGTTGGTGTAGTGTTTCTAATTCGGAGAGTGACATTTCTTGAAAAATTCGGCTAATTGTATAATCTAGTTTCATATCTAAATGAATATCATAGTGGATATTACCGAAATATGTAGTATTCATTAGTGATAATTCTTGTAAGCGTGTGCTTCTGGTGTCATGGGGTTTTAGATGTCCACCAGGTTGTCCGTTGCTTTTTTCAAAATTAACTGGTATATAGGATGTTCCTTCGTTTAGAGGATGACCTGTGGCATATGGGTCGATTTTTACTTTTCCAGTGGTCATGTCGAATCCTTTTTCGTATTCAACTAATATCTCGGAGTATTGTGTTTTGTGAAGTGGGTTTCTGTATTTACATGCAAGTTCTGTTTCTTGATATATTTGAAAACGTGTCAATTTATTTTCTATATTGTCTATGTTTCTAAAATTAGAACTTAGTTTTCGTGATGGATGGACTTGTTCATATGGAATTGATTGTATAAAATATTTTTCGTGAAATTTTATCATGCGAGCGTGTATTTTTGCTACTTGAAATGTTGTACATGTATCTTCGGGGAACCAAACAATTGTTGCTTGCGTTCTCATTGTAGGGTCGCAATAACCTTGATCATTTTTACAAGGTAATCGGATTCCTTGATAGATCATTGTATTATCTGATAAATCTCGTGTTAGTTGTATTTTTTCGAGTTGTATTTTCCAATCGAAAAACATTATTTCTTGGTATCCTTTATTTTTTGTGTCTGCTTTGCAGTTTGATGGGTCATTTATACCAATGTGTGGTATCCAATGTTTATCGTGTAGGTCATAGGTTAATCGTCCGTGTGCGCCGTTATACGGGTATTTTTCGTCTAGTTTTATATGTCCTTGGTGTCTTTCAAGTTGTGATTGATGTACAGAGTCTGGAAAAACTTGAAAATTAACTAACTTTCTTTGGGAGTTTTTATTTCGTGTGATGTTTAGTCTAAGTAATTCATTTTTACAATCGTCGGGATTGAGATGTAAAAGACGTTCTATATTACTTTGATAGAATGATTCATGGTCAAGTCGGTTTTTGTTTCCGTTCGAGACTTGTGAACAATGTACTTTCTTTTCGGAAAATGTTGCTGTGAATTTATAACCTGTAACTGTTGTTGCTCGGGCTTTTGAATAGAGTGTTGCTATTACATCTGTGGTTTCTATAGCTTGTGGTTCTGTTTCACATTGTGATACTTGATTTATTGCGTATTTATGTAGTGTTTTTTGTTCATTTTCTTCACAATCGTAATGTGTTACTAATAAATCTTGTGGTCCTGTACGAGGGGAAGGATTTATGTTTTGATTTGAGATTACTAGAAAAAGGAGTTGGAGAAAAATTAATAGTTTTAGAATATACATGTGTATGATAATCCTGAGTATGGATTATAAAATGTAATGTAGCCAATTGTGTTTTTGGTATATCTGTCGTATTTGTATATTACTTCAGTAGTTATAAACGGTGGTGGTAGTGATTGTGCTGTTATGTTAGGTGGATTTAATGGGTAGGGATGTTGGGTAATATTATTTAACTTAACTGTGATTTCAAACTTTAATTGTAAACTGTTTTGTTGGAGTATTTGAATATTGTGATCACGGATATCGTTGTGAATATCTTGGCGATATTGTAATCTATTAAGTGCCCAGTTATGAAGGCGGTTACTTTCTTGATGTTGTCCAAATAGTGGTGGAGGTGCTGTAAATGTATTCCAATCTAGTCTTAAAGGAATATTTATTGATGATTGTTCTCGATATCTGGCGTCGAGATTATTTGGAAAATTTAAGTTAAAAGGTGGTGGTGAAATCTTGCTTATTGATGGTGTTGATGGTAGTGATAATGTTTCTGGTAGTGATGAGGATGTTGTTGTATCCGTAGAAATATCTATGGGGTCATTGACTAAATTTGGTTCACCTTGTGTAAATGAATGTGTAGTCCAATATGGAAATCGTGATGTTTGGTTTGTAGGGTTGAAAGGATTTTCACGTATTTGCTCAGATGTTGGTGTTGAACCTAAGTAATCTGATGGTAGGCTTGAGGTGCTACGTTGTGAAAGAAGCGTAGGGGTTTCTGGTAATATACCAATGGGGTTTTCTGGAGTGTTTTGTGATGGGGATTGAGGTATATCAAAATGAACTCGGGGAGTTTGAAAATTTCTGTTTCGTCGAGGATGTATAATTTGTCTATTTATTTCGACTGTATTTTGGTTTTGACTAGAATTTCTTATTCTATTTAGTTCTTGTGGTAGTGTTGGGTATAGGTTATATGTTGGTTCGCTTAAAGGTGCTTGTCGTTGAACTGGTTCTAGTGGTTCTGATAAACGAGCATGTCGTTCTTCAAAAGTGTATGGATTGTCTTGAAAAGAAATTCGTGTAGATGTTTGAGGATTTTGAGTAATTGAAGGTGGTGTTTGGTTATCTTGGGATGATGTCGGTGAAGACTGACTTTGTGACTGTTGGGTAGCAATTTTTGATAGTTTTTTGAATTATTACTTTAGTGAGAAATTTTGTGTTTATTATAATATTCTTCCAAAAAAAGAATTAGAAGGATTGTTGCTAGGGCAAATGTGAGGATTGCTTTCTTTATACATTTACATATTGTCAAAATGAGGGATGATAAGAATGCTATGAAAATTACAAACAATAAAAAAATATCGGTTCTACTGAAAATTGTTCGTATCATTTAGACAAGTTATATGACTCGTACCTGTGGATGTAATCAAGGGTTTTGGAAAGTTGGAGGAATAGTTCGAGTATAGTGTAGAAAATTAAAAAAATGTTACAAAAAATGATTAGGATTATTAGAAAAGATTCAAGTATATCAAAAAGAAATATTATAAAGGTTTCAAGTATTGTAAAAAAATGTTTAAGATTTATGAGTATTTGAGTAACTGATTGAGAGAAGAGCATTTAAGAAATGATCTCTTGGTCGAATATTTTTTGCTGTTTGAGGCGATTTTCTAGTGTGGTCGGATTATTTATTAGTTTTTTGACAAGTGGGTTGAGTTTTGTAAAAAATTGTTGGGGGCAATTTTCATGGTGACTGGGAGGTCGTCTTTTTCTTTATTTTTGTTTGTCAAATGATCCGGGGTATGGTGAGATTTTTATACTTTAGGCTAATTAAAATGTTCATTTTGTTACTTTAGGCTAAGTTAACAAATTTGCTTTGGGGGTATTCGTGGTCTGAGTTGGGGAAATATTGTTGATCTTTGGGTTATTAGATAAGGGAGGGGTACGGTATTATGGTGATATTTATTTTAGTTGTCAAGTTGGAGTGGTTTGCTTATTTTTGACCTGGAGGTCGTAAAGTTATAGTTATAGATGTGCCTGGAGTTCTATATGATTCGTCTAATTGGTCTTAGTTTGAGTTAGAGAAAGTGACGGGTTGGATGAATCCTATTGGTCTATTTTGAACTAGAATTATTACGTACTTGTCAGCATGTTATTTTGAAAAATGTAAATGAAAAATGTTTCGGAGGTTTCAAGATTGTGAAGCAAATGTTAAAACTACTTTTGAAATTCCACTTTCTTTAAAATTTTAGATTGGGGGATGAATATTTTATAGTTTTTACGTGGTTGATTTCGGAGTCTTGTTGTTTTTCTATTTTCTGATTTGTCGATTTGTTCTTGGGGTATTATTTGTTCGGTCATTTTTCTATTTTTTCTTTGTTTTGGAGATTCTTTATGGTTTTGTGTATTGTTTTTGGTGGCGGTTGGTTTTGTGTTTTGATTTTCGGTGGGGTTATCATTTTGTTCTGTGTTTTTCAGATGTGGTTCATTTTGAATGATTTTTAATCCTGTGAAAGAATATAATTGAGTTAATTCGCGGAGTGCGTATTCTTTTGGGTAATAAGGTAGTAGGTTGTTTCGATGTTGAACGATTTCTTTTTTGTTTGAGTCGGTAATTTTATATGTGACATCAGTGGGTTTTGCAATTATTTGGTATGGTCCTTTTCGAAGGGGTTGTAATTTTTTAGAAATTCCCTTTTGAGTATTAAAATTAGGTATTAAAACAAATGTTCCAATTTTTAATTCGGAGGCTGGTGTAAAACGTGAATTGATTTGTTCATTAATGTTTTGTCTTTGTAATAACTTTTTTGTTATTTTTTGATAAATTTCATTGTGTTTTTTATCTCTATTTAGAATCCATTCGGTGTGTGTACCGGAGGCTAGTTTAAGAATTTGTGGGTGATGAAAATGATCTTCATCGTGTGTATGTAAAGGTAGGTTATAACAAATTGAGTCTTTATTTGGTTGACAATAACCTTGTGCGTTTTTATGAGAATTTGCTGTAAACATTATTGGTTTGCGTGGCTTTTGGTTAAAAACCATTTCGTATGGTGACATTCCTAAAGTTGTCGTTATTTGTGAATTATATGCTAAGGGAAATAATTTTACATCTGCTGACCATTCGGTATATTTTGTATCATTTCCGTTGATGATACATCTAAGATATTCTTGTAATGAACGGTTCATACCTTCGACTAAGCCGTTTGTCCAAGGTGCATGAGATGTACGTGGTTTGTGTTTAATGTTATATAAATGACATAGTGTGATAATTTCATTATTTATGAATTCTGTACCGTTGTCTGTAACTAAAATTTCTGGTAGTCCGAATTTTGCTATCCAGTGTTCATAGAGTGTTGTGTAAGCGTAATAAGCGTTACAATGTGGTACTGGGTTAAGTGCTACATAATGTGTAAATGCGTCAACAATTACCATAATGTAGGAGTTTCCTTCTGATGAGGGTGAAATTGGTCCTTTAGTATCAAATGAGATACGATGATTAAAGTACAAACTTTGTCCTTTAAAATCTTGTTTTTGTGCTATTTGTTTTTGATTTGGGTAAGGTTTATTTAGTTGACATACTATACAGTCATTGCATAGTACTTTTATCCAAATTGGTGCATTTGGGAAATAAAAGTTTTGTATAAAATTTGAATATGTTTTTTCTGATCCAGAGTGTCCTTTAATATTTTGTGTATGTGAAATATTAAAAGCTATAAGAATCATACTTAAAGGGAGACAGGGAACTGTAGATTCATTCAGGTTATACTCTAAAAGGTCTGTATTTTCGTTAATTGTTGTGTTGTTAAATTTGCGAAAGTATCGGAGGAGTGTTTTGTTTCCTAGAATGGTTGAATCTGCTTTGATAGGTTTAGTTTTATATTTGTGCCATGATTTCAGTTGTCGAATTACTGGGTCAAGGTTTTGATATTGTTTCAGTGTTGAAATTGTAATTGTTTCTGTTGGGGGGAGAAAAATGTTTTCGATTTCTAATGTAGATAAGGGTATTGTATCAAGTGGGTCGTGGAGGTCAAAAACTTGATTTATTGTGTATTTTGAATCATTTGTTTGTGGTCCTGATAAATTTATTTTATCAGTTAAATCTTCTTTTTCAATTAGTGGAAAATGGTCTTTCTTAGGCGGGTGTTGTTTTGTTCGTTTTTGTTGGGTGTTATTTTTTATCCATTGAGAATATGGGATTGGTTTGAAAGTTGATGTTCCAAGTAGATCAACTTCATAATGATTATTTTGACAATCTAAATAAAGTGGGAAATGTTGTAAAGTATTTATTTGTGATTGTTCAATATCAGTTTTTACTGCATATTTGCATTCCAATCGGGGTGATGTTTCGTTTTCTGCAAGGTAGAATTTTATGTTTTTGGGTATTTCAACTGTTGTTTTTCGTGTAAGTAATTCAGGTGGTGTATTTCGACTTAAGGTGTCTGGTAATGCAAGATTTTTTCCTGCAGTCCAAACTATATGTAAGTTTGGAAATTTCATTAGAATTAGTTGAAATCTGTAAACTCGGTGGTTTGGGTTAGATTTTTGTGTAAAGAGAAAGATGATTGGTTTATGGTCTGTGAATAGAACTGTTGGATGTTTTGATCCAAGTATCAGAAATTCATATTCTGTCAGTGTATATATTATGGCTGTACATTCTCTCATTAGAGTTGAGAGTCGTAGCTCTGCTTGAGTGAATAATCGAGAATTTGCTGATATGAGGTTCATTTTATTTGTACCATTATGTGATTGTAATAGTGCTGCACCGATGCCAAAGTTCGAAGCATCGCACATTGCATAAAATGGTTGATTTGAATCTGGAATTGTGTTTGAAATTTGTTCAGTTAAAAGTTTCTTTACTTCTTCAAATCGTGTTTGATGTTCTGTGTTCCATTCAAAATTATTTTGTTGTCTAAGGATGTTATAAAATGGTCGTAGATATAATTGCATTTTATAAACATATTTACTTAAAAAGTTTAACATTCCAAGAAATTCTTGGATTTTCTTTTTATTTGTTGGTGGTTGAAGTTTTTGAATAGCGTCAATGCGTGATTTCAATGGAGTGATTGTTTTTCTTTCTATATTATGTCCTAAGAATTTAACTCGTGTTAAAAAGAAGTGTGATTTATCGGGGGCGGCCTTCAGATTTTCGTTCTGAAGTATTTGGTGATATTTTTCTAAAACATTGAACATCTCGTCTTTTGTTTGTGATTGCATAAAAACATCGTCTAAATAGGTGATTGCGTTTTTCTTGAGTATCAGTGGTCTAAAAATTTTGCTCATAAAAGCTGAAAATGCTGCTGGTCCTATGGATATTCCATAGAATAAGCGGTTGAATTCATATTGTTGGTTTCCGATAACAAATTGTGTTAAACGTCGTGATTGTTCATCTAGTGGCATTTGATTGTATGCACTATTCATATCGGCGGTTGTAAAGTATTTGCCGTTTATTTTTGTTAAAATAACTTGTATTGGTTCAATGGGCCAATTACATTTTGATTCATCTATGAGTGAATTGAGGTATCTAGCGTCGAGAACGATTTTTAATGATTCTCCTTTAGCTAGAATGATAACGGGGTTGATAAATGTGTTGCCTTTTGGTTGTTCTTCTTTATTAACTGGTGATATAATGTTGTATTGTTCTAAAATATCGAGTAATCTGTTTACTTTATCATGTAAGTGAATTGGTACTTTACTTGCTCTCTGTTTTTTGAAAACTGCGTCTGGTTTTAACGGGAGATGTAGTGATGAACTGATTTTTCCAACATCGAATTTTGATGTTGCATAGACTGATGAATATTCAATTAGCTGTTTGGCTAACTTTTCGAATTCGTCTTGTGTTATTTGTGAATGTTGGAAATTAAACATTGTTAAAAATTTCTGTTGGTCCTCTGTGTAGTTACTTATGTTGAATGTAGGTTTGAAATATTGAGTTTTTGTGAAATAATCCGTATTTCTGTTTTCGTTACTTATTATATTATTTATAGATAATTCTTCATTAAGAATTGTAGATTGGCAAATATCTAGTAATTGGAGTATATTATTTACGCGATAGGCTTTTTCGTGTATTGGTGATATTGTAGCGTTGGTTTCACAATATCCTAAAAGTCCTAAAGGTAATGTTACTTGGTAAGGTGTGTTGTTATAGACATGTAAGGAAATGATATCGGAATTCGAATTTTTCAAATATTTTATGGATGAGATTGTGATTTTGAAAAATTTGTGAATAGGTTTGAATTCAAATTCTGACATATAAAATTTTTGTTTGTTTTGTTCTTTATCATATTGGTGAACTTGTTTGATTGAAAAATTATAGATATTTCCTGATAGTGGTTTTAGGTGTTTTCTTTGTTGGTTAAATATCGGGTAGAATTTTGAAAAGAATGGTGATTGTTTATTTAATCTTTGAAAAAATGTTAAGGATGTTTCTTTTGTTTTTGTATATTTATCTTTGATTAATATTTTACTATTTAGTATGTTAATTGTTGGTATATACTTCGAAATAAATGGTATTCCAATGATATTATATTTAATGTCAGTGATATGGAATATTTGTTTAAATGGCTTATTTAAAATTTTGCTTTGTTCCATTGTTCTGGTGGGGAGGAGAAATAATTGGATTTTTCCGTAGTTTATCAATGTTGATCCTTGTGCTGTTGCTAGTTTGTTGGAGGTTTCAAGAGGTGTTAGCTTTGGGTGTAAGGTTTTTATTTCATTCCATGTGGGGATGTTTATTATGTTTGATTCTGCTCCTGAATCAATTAAAAAATCTATTTCAAGGTCTGGTGGTTGAAATTCTTTATTTCTTGGGCTTTCTAAGAGAAATGGAATTGTCCAAATTTTCTCTTTGGGTTGTTCTTTTTGTATATTTTGATAAATGTGGTTTGTATTCAAGCATTTTGTTTTGGTATTTTTATTGGTTTGATTTGTAGTGTTAATCTCATTTGTTTCTTGTGTCGTTGGTGTGGAATTTATGGGTGTAGTGTAATAATTTTGAAGAAATTCTGATTGATTTTCATATATGTGTGATGGAAAGGGATGTCATATATGACAGATTCATAGTCATTTTCGACTTTTATCATATTGATAGAAAGAGTGTTTTCAGTATCACTTTCTGAATCTGATGATGTACAGTTTATTTGATTGAGTTGTAACGTATCAGTTACTGTGTCATCAATACCTGGAGGGTCTGATGTTGTTTCTGGATTTGACTGTACTTGATTGATTTGTCTTTGATGTTTAGGTGTACTACTTCTGTGGCGATTATTAGAATTATTATAGTTATTATTATTCCGGTGTGGTGATTGGGAATAATATCTATAACGATTATTATAACTTGAGTGTCGATTTTGTGAATTATTTCGCGATCTGTTTTGGTAATTATTGTTTGGTCTGTTATAGTTCGATCTATTATATGAGTTATTCCTTGATCGATTGTTCGGGTAATTCTGGTTTCGGTTGTTTGAATAACTTCTATTTCGATTATAGGAGTAGTTTCTATTCCTATTGTATGATGAATTTCGTGATTGGTTGTTTGGATAGTAGTTATTTCTTGATTGGGAATTAGATCTAGAAACAAATCGTTGTGTATTTGAATTTGATCTGGAGTAGTTACTTCTACTATTTGGTCTATTGTAGTGATTTTGTGATGAATTTTGTGTATTTCTTCGTTCTGGCGATCTTCCTCTATAACTTGAGTTATATGGTGATTGATTTCTTGTATAATTTGTATTGTTCGGGAGTGGTTTTCCTGAACTGTTGTTGCTGTGGACTGTTTTGTTCGGTAGATTTTGATCTTTTTTCATGTATTGATAGAATGATTTATTTGGTTCTTTATATTTTTGAGGTTTATTTTGATTGTCTTGCTGTTTTTGTCTACATTCGGAAATACTATGTCCGTATCGTCGGCAATAATTACACCATTTTTTGAAAGATGGTTTGCCTTTAAAGTTCGGGTTCTTTTCGTAAATATTGAGTATTTCAGTGATTTTTTCAACGAGGTCTGTCTCTGATTCCTGTATATTATTAATATTAGTGGGAGTCGTTTCAATTCTGTTAACGTATTGTAATTTCAGATTTTCCGTTTCTTCTAGTTTCATCGTGATTTCTGCTTGTTCTAATTTGTCTACTAGTTTTCGAAAATCTAAATCGGGTTCTCGAATTGAAGAAGGATGGGATGCTCTCTTTTTTATTGCTATTTTCCTTAATTGTGGTGTTAAGGTCATCATTAAGATTTCTGTCATCTTTGTGTTTTTATAGTCATGTGTATTTAATGAATATGCTTTTCGAACTAGTGTTTCGATTCGTACTGCTATTTGCTTGATGGTTTCGTTTGGTAATCTGCGAATTTCATTACATAAAACTCTTTGTTGTTGTTTGTTTCTTTCGGAGTCAAACATTTTTGAAAATTCTTGTGTAAACCTTTTCCAGTTTGATTTTATTTCTAGAGGTAGTACTGAAAACCATTTTTGGGCTGCGCCATCTAAGGTTGTTTGTATTAACGCTGTGCGTCGATGTATCCAATTTTGATGTAGTGGCGTATTAATTGGTTCAGGTCCAATATTTAAAATCAGGTTTGCTGTTACTGCATTTAAATAATCTTCTACAGAGTATTCAGGGTCTGTTCCTGTGAAAACCATTAAAGGTTTGTTTGATGTTATTGATGATCCACCCATAAGGTATGGATTCATTGTCATTTGTAATGATTCTGCTGCATTTGGCATTTGAGAAAAATTTGAAAGTTGGTTTCTTGTTATTTCATGTTGTTGGAGATAATATGGGAGTGGTATTTCATTTTGCATTTGTAATGGTTGATACGAGTGTGCAGTCATTGGATTTTGTTGTTGAATTGGTTGAAAAGATTGTGTATTAATTAGATTTTGTTGTTGAATTGGTTGTTGATGTTGTGCATCTATTGGTTGTGGAGAAAAATTTCTATGATTTGTACGTGTTCTCTGTATTCCTTGTCTACGATATTCTTGAGTATTTGGTGCAAATATATCTGGTTGTAAGAAATCATCATCTGAGGATAAATAATCCATTTGATAAGATGTCTGTTTTTTATTTTTATTTTGTTGAAAAAATGGGTAATTTTCACTGTGATCCTGTGGAGGATTTGTTTGGAAATTTATTGAATTAGGTTGGGTCATTGGGTTATCCCAATTTCGAGATCTTGTATATTGGTTAAAATTTCTTTGTGGTTGGTTATATGTTTTTGATGGATGTGTATAATTATAATTATGGTCTGCAAAGTTGTTTCTAGTGAATGTTTTGTGTGTTTTTGATGGTATTGTCATGGGTCTGTATGTTTGGTAATCCATATGTGAATATTTAGGAGCAACCGAAGGTTTAACGGTTGATTGTAAGGTTACCTGTGTTTGTGAAGGATTTGTATTTCTTGGTGTTGTTAAATTTGGGCGTATTGGTGAAATACTTTGTTGTGTAGTTGTTGTGTGTACAATTTCTTCATTTATGAAGTGTGATGGTGTCTGGATATCTTGTTGAGTAAGATTCCTAGTTCCATTGAGGTTTTCATTGTGTATAACTGTAGAGTTTAAACTATTATTTTGTGTATCGGGCAAAAATGTATTATAGTTTAATGGTGTTGCATCAATGGTTAATGGTATTACTTTTACATAATCTCTTATGTAAGATATCGTACTTATTGCTTGACTTGAGATTGATTGTGGGAAGCTTATAAATGCGGGATGAGACCATTCGGGGTCCCAAACATAATCTGATTGTTCTGTGATAGCGGTATCATCGTTCGAGTTTTGGGGTCTAAAATTTTTTCTTGCTTGTGCAATTAAATCAATATTGTGTGTGAAATAATCTATTATGAACCATGCCAAAATTTTTTGTAGATCGTGTTTTGTATGTTGTGAAACGTCGTCTTTCGTGAAATTTTCTTTAATGATGTTTAAATAACTAGAGAGTAGTGTTATTTCATGTCGTACTCTTAAATGTTTAGATGTTTCTGTCGGTGAGACATTTGTTATTGGGATTTCGTTTTCTAATATCGAAATATAACTATATATTATTGCGAAAACTTCATTGGTGAATATGGAGTTTGCTCTTTGTGAGTTATGATATTGGATGCTTTTTATATATTCTGAAAAAACTTTTGAAAATTCTAAATCAAGATCGTCTGTTTGAATTGTATATTTTCTATTATTATGGTTTGGTGAGGTGAATTCTATGGAGTAGATTCCATACTGTTGTGTTATGTTGCATATATCTTTTAAGTAGTGGTCTATGATTTGTCTTTTGATTTTTACATCTGGGAACTCTGTTTTACATGGACTGATTCCGGGTTCAAATAAATTTAATAGTAAATTTTTGCAAAATATGTGCTGTCCTCTATCAGTGGTTGCATCTACTATAAAAGGAAAGATTTCATCATCATCTGGACTTTCTTCACCTGGGGTGTGCGTTGAGCTCATTTTTTCGTTCGATGACTGTTAATATGTAATTATTAATGTGTCGAATTGGTTGATTCCAATTGTATAAATGTACTGGTTTGTGTTTATACTGCTTTTTTATTCTTCTTTTTCCTCTTTTTGATGAATTTGAAGTTGTTTCTGAGTCAGAGAAATATAATTGATCGTGAAGTGGGTAATTTTTATCTATTGATTCTTTTAGTTTGTAAAGTTCGTCTAAACTGTTGGTTTCTGATTCTGAAAATGCGTTTCGATTTTTTGAAAATCTTTTTCGTGTTATTTGTCTTTGTTTCGTTATTATTTTTCTTTTTAGTGTTTGTCGTTTTGTTCGAATGTATCCAACTGTTTGTGTATGAGGTGTGATTACAAGGTCGTATTTTTTGTTATCTATTTCACAATTGTGTAAAACGATTGTTTGTTTATTTCCTAGGTTTTTAAATGACATAAGGTTTAGGATGACGGATGCAAAAGGTTGTTAAATGATTTCTATTTTCCTAAACTGTTAGTTCTTACGATTTTTTGGTTAGCTTAACCTGGGTCTATTTGTTCAGGGTTGGAGAGAAAAGTATATCGCTTCCGAAGAATGATTTTTTACTTTCTCGTGACTAGTATAAGTTAAGGTGTTAACTTACTTAATCTTACTTAGGGGTAGTGATTGTGTTCAAGGGTTGGAGAATAGTAAATCGATCCACAAGGTTCAGGTATAATTAGAACGCGAGTAGTTCGTTAGATACTATTTTAAACTTACTAAGTCTAAGATTTATCCTGGGTCTGGTAAGAGGGGGGGTCAAGTGAAGGATGAATAACCGAAGTTCTTCACTGTTTATCCTAATTTGAATGATTAGTTTTGTTTAAAAATTTCTATTAATTTTGGGTCTTTAGAAAGGGTTGGGTAGTGAATCGACGTTTGAGGTCGTTAGACACTAATTAAGTGGGTGGGGGAGAACAAAGTTGTTCTGTTTGATCCAAGGATAAGCCTTGATGATCAAATTTGAAATTTAATTAAGTAGAAAATGATTTAAGATCCAAGGATAAGCCTTGATGATCTGGTTTTAAAATTAAGTGAATTTAAGTTTTAATAAAATTTTAAATGTGTGTAAAGGAAAGATTTAGTGTTTTGATGATATTAGTGGGTTTATGATTGCTGTTATGTTTTAGGTGATGGAGCTGGAACAACAGGATGATTTATGATTACTAACCATTTATTGTCATGCTACTAATTTTTATTTTTTATTTTTCAATAAATATTTTTCAAACATATTTTGTATACTACTGCAGAGTTTTAGGAAAACGATCTTAGATCTTTTTATCAATCGTTATTGTATATTAATAATTTTGTTTAGCGCCTGAAATGATTTTGAAGATTAACTTCAAGGTTTTATGTTTGCAAATGAAAATCTAAATTCATTGCCAGTAGTATTCTAAATATAAAAGTTTGTTCTGGCTTTTGCCGAACTATCATATAGCTATATGGCAAGTTTCTACTTTGTCGTATGTCGTCTCTGGTTCGAGGTCTTCTTCCAATTCCGGGTAGTTCTGTTATGGTTCGGAATATTGGCTCTGATCTATTGAGTCGTAGAGACATTTCGATTAAATTATTGTCGTATAACATTTTGTAAATGTTTTTGTCTAATTTCTAATCTATTTTGGTTAATTCTAAGCTATTAAGGTCTTGTTCGAGACTTATGGTCGCACCAGATGAGTTAGGACCGAGTTGGTTAACTCATAGAGTAATTTCGGATAGGGTACACCGTCTGCTCGTCACGCTATCTTATTTTCGGCCGGATAGATTCGTGCAACTTCTTAGTCTAATACCGATCCTAATCTTACTCTTATACTATCTAGTCTCAGGTTGTTTAACTAGTCTCTGCTAGGCTCAATAGATCTAGGGTATACTGGTTTATTGCGGCTGCTGAAGTGCTCGGGAGAGTCCAACTAATTTCTAAGTTAAATTCAAATCTCTCTGGTGCTGAAATTACAAGTAACTTCAGCACTTACAAATAAGTGGGTTGTTAGTTAGATGGATCATGATTGGTTAATATTAAATACTTTACATTGGTAAAATATCTAAATTATCCAATCATAAAATGTAGTCTAGATCAGGTTCCAAAATCTCACTTTTTTACTTTCTTTACTTTTTTCAGCTTGATAGGTTTCGCAGTGGCCGCAACTTGCGTTATAATGTTCGCCGAGCCAGAAATTATTTTTGTTTGTGTGTGCTTTGAGGGCCAGGGGGACTGAATAACTGTTTTTTAGTCTAATTTTTTTTTTGAATTTCATTACGGCTTTTCAATTTTGCTTTTTTCGGTTTCATAGGTTTCTGCTTATATTATATCAGCTTAATGGTCTCACATTGCGTCGATCAACGAGCGAAAAGATTTTTTCTAACCACTTACAAAACTTTTTTCGATGCTTATCTTACATATTTTTGTATTGGCATGTTATGCTTTCAAAATTAACTTTATTCATTTTGATAAATCAAACCTAGTTTTTTGGGTTTTCGATTTTTTTGACTTTCTTCACCGGCCTTCTCGTTTTGTATTGCAAAGGATGTGAAGATCAGCTTCGCTTCTGTGTTAAAAGTTTCATTTCACAATTTTTTGAATCTTGAAAAACTTTATTTTTGTTGACCTATTATTTCTATCTCCCAAATGTGTAAAGCAAATATTGTAATTTTTTGATATTCCGATAATTTTTATGATTGAAGTGATTGATCTTCAAAATTGTAAACAATTCAAGTTATTTTCCAATTTTTCCGCCGACGTTTTTCAACATAATTTAATTTAGTTTTTTTTCCAAGTATCTGGGATCAACAAGAGACATGGATATTCTATTGATAATGAACATAAAACAGTGTTTAATCTGATCAAAACCTTTCAAAAGGAATCTAACAAACTACTCGTATCTTAAAGAACTCTCCTGAGTCGATTTATTTTTTGAGAGTATGACTTTTCATCCGCTTTAAATTTTTTTTTGAGCATCGGTGTATACATTTGAATCGCAAGTCTGGCTAAGCTCCGCTTTGTCTCTGTGTTTAAGTAGTTATTTGTTAGCCGATGGTTTTCCCATCAACTTAAGAAACCTTGCTTCTCCTGAACTGACCGAGACTGTCGTCCCACTGAAACTGCTGCAGCCCCGCATTGCTTCTGTGATTATTGTGGTACTGCAACGCATATTGTTCCACACTGTTACTCCCCACAACACTCACGTGCAGCGCCACAACAAACAACACAGACAAACACCAGGTCGGCAGGGGTGCAGCACACAGCACTCCAGTCCATCTAAAACAGCAAACAAGACTCATTGCAGCAAACTTGTCAACCGATCCACTCACAAATTCTTCTCATTCATTTAAAAGCAGGCAAAAAAGCTACTTAAAAAACAAAAAAGGGCCTTATTCAATCGTTTTTTTGCGTTCGTTCTCAATGAATCAAAGTGTTACGGCGTTGAATTTTTGTTTATAGTTTTCCCCATGCAAAAATTTGGATGATTCGTTTGAAAAAAGGAGGATAAAGCGATTAATTGGCAGGCATTGATTGAAATAGGAAAAGTAAACAACTGGGAATGAGTGACTGACCTGAAGGATGATTGGCAGAAAGAGAGTTTGTTCATTTTCGGTTGGATCTGACGATATCTCTGTTTGTCCACTAGTTTAAGAGATCAACTGTGAGGAATAAGGAGGGAATAAGAAGAGAGAGAGAGAGAGCAAGAGAGAGCAAACTGATTCGTCTGGAGGTGAGAGTGGAAAGTGAAGCGACTTCTAATCTCTTCTCTGTTTTCTCTCCTTTTTCTGCAGTCCACGAATGAAACGAACGGCGATTGTTGCCCCGCTTTTTCCAGCCAGTTACTCATACGAGTTGCATGTAAAACTGGCTACATGGATTCTAATCTGTGGATTCCGGAAGTCACGATTGGTTTGAATGGAAAAGTCAAGCAGCTGGTGGCGGACTAAAAAGAGCTGAAGAGAATCCACTTGTTGTATTTGTAACCTTCTAATTAGTCACTTGACTTCTCTTATTCTGTTACAACATTATATAATTTCTCACAAAGTAACCGAAATAAATTATATCCATCATTGATATTTTAGCAACAAATTTAATTCGCTCTGATTTAATTTTCTGATTAAAGCTTCACCGGATTAGGTTATCAGAAGAAAGCAAAGTTTCCTCTCGACTGTGTGTTGTGAGAGGACAGACAGTCAGACAAATAGATCTACTGTAGTGTTTCTCCCTCTCTGTGTGAGAGTGTGGGGGGATGAGGCGGCGAAAGAAGAGATACTCTCTGCTGGTGTCGCCCGCCGCAGTCTTTCTGCTCCTAGTGTGAGTCATGCCCTCAGTCAAAAGGAGGGAGAGGGGGGTTGCAGTTGTTGAGGTGTTCAAGTAGGGACGAGTTTTAGGACGGCGTTGAGTCCCCCTCCTCCTCTCTATGAGCCTTACATCCTTCATCATTACCCCTTTCGCACTATTTTTCGCTCTGAGTGCTCAATCTTCAAAACTTGCCTGTCGGGCCTAAACGCTTACCAAACGACTTTGTCTTTTCAATGTGTTTCAGGAGATCCAAGGAACACTTCTTGGCTCTTTTTCCTTTTCCCCCACTTGCAGAGTTTTTAGAGTAATTTTTCTGTTCACATTGTCGGATTGTTATAAAAATTTGCGGGGTGAAGGAGGAGAGGGTGTGAAAAAGAGCTCATTTCTCTTACCCTTAGAAAGCAAACGGCAATATCTTCGACTATTTTTGAAAAATCGCTCCTGCCTCAAAGATAATACGATACGATCCCCCACCTGGTTGAGGCGGTCGATTTTAAATAAGTTGTCATTATTAAATCTTCATCTTTACTTTCATAAACCTAATGCTCTATTTCTATAAATTTTGGCCCGTTATTTCTAGCCACAAAAAATTTATTGCTCCTTCCAAACAAGCGGCAGAAAAATCTGTCAAAAAAGTTTTTTCCGGTTTTTGGCTCATCAAAGCATGAGCTCCATCAGTGGCGGTTTAGGGAGGGAAGCCAGCGACGCTCAACCCCCATCCCCCCCCCAAAAAAAACATTTTTACATTTTTAAAGCCAAATTAATTCCTGATAACGTTTGTGGAATGCGCGAAAATCGATTTGGTCATACCATTAAAAAAAACTCTTAACAAAATTTTAACATCTTTTGAAAGTCCGCTCCTCCTCAAAAAAACCCTAGATGGCGCCTCTGGCTCCAACAGTTGAGTTTTTTGTTATAAGAGGCATTATTTACATTTGTTAAAATGAAAGTCCCAGTACTGAAGTCGTTGGTAGAATCAGACCTGATCACCGTAAATTGTCATATGTGAGTCATGCAAATGACCACGTAGATCCCATCATCAATTAGTCTTCATCAGGTCCAAATAGTGCTGCATTTAAACAATGTTACAATTAGGGTTGTGCAGTTATTAGTAGGTTAAATTTGTTTGCTGGTAAATTACTAGTAAGTTACCACTTTTTTACAAGTAAGTTACTTTTACTTACTAGTAAGTTTCAAAAACTCAGAGTCTGCTTGAAAACTACTAAGTTTGAAGGTTATTCATTTTACACAAACTGAAAATCAGCGAAACAATCGGGCCTAAGAAATTGGACGATTAGCAAATTAGACGGATGCTACAAAAACTAAATTAGACGGAAATTTTTACAGATCTGGCATTTTAGACGTCACTGCTACGAAACGGAAAGGGACAGCAAAATGTTTCCTTAAAGGTCAAGCTTCACAAATACAAAAAGAATGTTAAATGAGAGAACCTATCGAACAATTAATTTAAATGAATATAAAATGTCAAATCCAAATATTACAGAAGAGTTTTGAATTGAATAAATTATGCATAATTGACATGTAAAAGTTTTGGCTACCGAAATTTAACTGTTGTCTGCTAACAATTTTGTTTTTTTAAAAACGCAATTTGTCGGCAAACAATTTTAATCTCTCTTACTTTCGTCTTTTTCTCACAATTGCAGTTTTGCAAAAATGTCTAATTTCCTTTTCAGTGCCTCCGTCTAATTTGCTTATCGTCTAATTTCTCAACCCCCAAATAGTCATTATGATCAGTATTATCAAGTAAAGCAGCGTTGAAGTATAAAAAAAACAAGCTTATCTGCTCTTTCAACTAATAACTGAGCCTCATTTCTTTCAAAAATTTCATTTTGGTTCAAATTATTAGAAAAAAGCCTTATTTTACTTGCTAGTAAGTTACTAGTACATTTACCAGTAACTTACTTACTAGTAAATAAATCCGCATAACCCTAGTTACAATGTCAGGTATGAAGAACAAATCTGTTCAAATAGTTGGCTTGTTCGCCATGCAACCTTTCCTTTCAATGTGGCAAAGTAGAAAAAAGGCTATCAGAACATTTTAAATTTCATGCTTTAGCTTGTAAAATGTTACTCCTTAAAATTGGTAATTATGTGAGGTGCGGGAGAGCAAAAGTTATCCAAAATAATACAATTGCTATTCTTTTTTTTTGCTTTTTATCTTAATTTTCTTGTCAAAAAGCTCTGGTGCTTGAACGCCAATAGGTTATTCTTTTTTTTGCTTCGATTTTTAAGAAAAGTTAGCATCGTAAAGATAAAGCATCATAAATAATTACGACTTTTTTGAAAAGTTTTGACAAAAACATTGTTTCACATTTTTTCGGTAATCGTGACACTCCTATCGGCAAACAATGAGAAGTCGAATTGAAGGAATTTCATCTAGTTTAAACTCAAACTTGTCCCGATCCCTTTTTGTATGACGTTTTTTCACATAAAAGTCATTCAAATTATACGCGAATATATTCTGATTTTCATTTTATATACTATTTTTTGAATTTTTTTTCGGAAACTCATGGACCTGGATAACAGCTCTGCTTTTTTGTAGAAATGTTGATCATAATGGGTTTTTATTTTATATTTTTAATTTTTGAATTTTTTAATATTAAATTATTTTATATTTTTTATTTTTTATTTACCCTAAATTTAAAAAATGCTACTTTACTCAGGACTGTGCCATTTTTGTATGTCATGACTTTCTATGTATCATTTATCTGACAAAAATTTGTGGCTAAAAAAATTTGGTTTAATTAAAACGAAAGCGCTTCCTAAGCAAGAATTTGTCTTAGCTTAACGCTACCTAACCAAAACTTTTTTTTTTCCAAAAACATTTTAAAATAATTGTGCAAAAAATTTAAACACTAGAAGAACGTTCTCAATATTTGTTTTTTTAAATCATTTTTTGGACAAAAGGAAATCGATTATGCATAATTTATTAATTTTCGCCACGTTTGTTTTTTTTTTATCACATTGCTTACAAACAACGACTTCAATTTGAGAAAAGGAAAGAAAAACATTTTTTTTTCTACAGTTTTTCTTATAAATATGGTCGGAATATTCTGTGCTACTTGCACAGCAGCCGGCAACTCTGTCCTTTTTGCACAGCAACTTTAAGGAATTTTCGGGATTTTACCCTAATACGAGCCCCTCTGGTTTATTTTGGTTAGTCTGCTCTTTTTGCAGGCTTGACAAACTAAAACCACTGAAACATGTTTTTACACAGTACTCATTTATTTGAATGCAGTTTTTAAAGATCATAGAAGTTCTAGAATTTCATACAGGTTGTCCAATAATGATTGGGAAATTTCATTGCCAAAAAATCTTAGTTTTTTTCGGCTCAGTAGTTTTAGTTAATCATACCAAGATGAATTAAACTGGTTTTCAATATGAAAGACACTGAAAACCAGTAAGAAATGCAGGGGACTGTGGGGTTGACGCTTCCTTTTTTCTCAGGAATTTGACCCCCTGCTGACCCAACGCAGGGGATTGAGTAACTCTAAAATTTTTAAAATTTTGGCTGAATGACCTTAAAAATTTTCTAAAGGCACCTTTGCTGCCAGAAAATTCTAACATTGAGGGGGAGCGCGCGCCACAAAAAACGCGATTTTTCGGTCAAAACTTACCAAAAGGTGCCTAATACGCCTTTTTAGCCTGTTTTTCCCAAAAATGGCGGCGCAGAATCATAATCCAAATTGGGTCTTTTAAGTCATTTGGGAGTGCTCAAAAAATTCTTTTCGTCAATCTGAAATTAATATCGACAGAAATTTCGAATTTTTATTTACAATCCCCACCCCCTCGAGAAAATCCTGGATTCGCCTTTGAAATGACGGATTATTTGTGCTCGGGTGGTTTTTTTCCGAGCAATTTTGGCTTTTAAACGAGTGATTTTTTGATTGAATGTAACTTTTGATACGAAAGTAACTGAATACTTGTGCTCGGGGTGGTTCTTTTTTTCAGGCAATTTTCGAACTTTTAACTAACCTTTTTTGACGGAATTTTTTAATATCATTCAAAAGGTATTGTTGTCCTAAGCCCATTTTTGTAAAGTTATGGGGGTTTAAAGATTGCTATTCTGGCCAATTTGGGACAATTAACGCGCGATCCATTTCGCGCTATCGACGCGTAAGCGGAGAGTTAATCCGTCTTAGAAATCGTTCCAAATTGGTTGAAAAAAGCTTATTTGCCATAATTGATTTGTTACAAGGAGCGAAAATTATGCTTGTGTACTTCATAGCGGCGTGTGGGGGGATGATTTTCATAAAAAATTTCAAATTTACAAAAAAAATTTATCATTTTTTATACTTATTTTTTTAATGTTATTACTGCCCCATAAACCCTAAAAGGCAGTCGGAACAATCAGGGCTTCGCCCTAATACGAGCAACCTTGTTACAGATTTATAATTGCTTTCAATTTTGGCTTAAGTTTCGTTCTATTATCCCACCAAATTAGATCTATAGCGTATATGATCAAGCATCAAAATCTACTTCCTTTGAGAACAATTTGAGCATGCTTAAGTTAAACTTTCTTAATTTTGAAAAAAATGCTGCTTTACTCAGGACTGCCATTTTTGTATGTCATGATTTTCTATGTATTATTTATCTGACAAAAACTTCGTGGATAAAAAAATTTGATTTAATTAAAACGAAAGCGCTTCCTAGGCTGAAATTTAACTTGACTTAACGCTACCTAACGAAAACTATTTTTTTCCAAAAAAATTTAAAAAATATTTTGAAAAAAATTTAAACACTAGTAGAACGTTCTCAATATTTGTTTTTTTAAATCATTTTTTGGACAAAAGGAAATCGACTATGCATAATTTATTAATTTTCGCCACGTTTTTTTTTATCACATTGCTTACAAACAACGACTTCAATTTGAGAAAAGGAAAGAAAAACATTTTTTTTCTACAGTTTTTCTTATAAATATGGTCGGAATATTCTCTGCTACTTGCACAGCAGCCGGCAACTCTGTGCTTTTTGCACAGTAACTTTAAGGAATTTCCGGGATTTTACACTTATACGAGCCTCTCTGGTTTAGTTTGGTTAGTCTGCTCTTTTTGCAGGCTTGACAAACTAAAACCAATGAAACATGTTTTTACACAGTTCTCATTTATTTGAATGCAGTTTTTAAAGATCATAGGGAAGTTCTAGAATTGCATACAGGTTGTCCAATAATGATTGGGAAAATTCATAGCCAAAAAATCTTAGTTTTTTTCGGCTCAGTAGTTTTAGTTAATCATACCAAGATGAATTAAACTGGTTTTCAATATGAAAGACACTGAAAACCAGTAATAAATGCAGGGGACTGTGGGGTTGACGCTTCCTTTTTTCTCAGGAATTTGACCCCCTGCCGACCCAACGCAGGGGATTGAGTAACTCTAAAATTTTGGCTGAATGACCTTAAAAATTTTCTAAAGGCACCTTTGCTGCCAGAAAATTCTAACATTGAGGGGGAGCGCGCGCCACAAAAAACGCGATTTTTCGGTCAAAACTTACCAAAAGGTGCCTAAAACGCCTTTTTGGCCTGTTTTTCCCAAAAATGGCGGCGCAGAATTATAATCCAAATTGGGTCTTTTAAGTCATTTGGGAGTGCTCAAAAAACTCTTTTCGTCAATCTAAAATTAATATCGACAGAAATTTCGAAGTTTTATTTACAATCCCCACCCTTTCGAGAAAATCCTGGATTCGCCTTTGAAATGACGGATTATTTGTGCTCGGGTGGTTTTTTCCCGACCAAATTTGGCTTTTAAACGAGTGATTTTTTGATTGAATGTAACTTTTGATACGAAAATAACTGAATACTTGTGCTCGGGGTGGTTCTTTTTTCAGGCAATTTTCGAACTTTTAACTAACCTTTTTTGACGGAATTTTTTTATATCATTCAAAAAGTATTGTTGTCCTAAGCCCATTTTTGTAAAGTTATGGGGGTTTAAAGATTGCTATTCTGGCCAATTTGGGACAATTAACGCGCGATCCATTTCGCGCTATCGACGCGCAAGCGGAGAGTTAATCCGTCTTAGAAATTGTTCCAAATTGGTTGAATGAAGCTTATTTGCCATAATTGATTTGTTACAAGGAGCGAAAATTATGCTTGTGTACTTCATAGCGGCGTGTGGGGGGATGATTTTCATAAAAAATTTCAAATTTAGAAAAAAAATCCCACCAAATTAGATCTATAGCGTATATGATCAAGCATCAAAATCTACTTCCTTTGAGACCAATTTGAACATGCTTAAGTTAAACTTTCTTAATTTTGAAAAAAATGCTGCTTTACTCAGGACTGCCATTTTTGTATGTCATGATTTTCTATGTATCATTTATCTGACGAAAACTTCGTGGATAAAAAAATTTGATTTAATTAAAACGAAAGCGATTCCTAAGCTGAAATTTAAATTGACTTAACGCTACCTAACGAAAACTATTTTTTTTCCAAAAACATTTTAAAATAATTGTGAAAAAAATTTAAACACTAGTAGAACGTTCTCAATATTTGTTTTTTTAAATCATTTTTTGGACAAAAGGAAGTCGATTATGCATAATTTTTTAATTTTCTCCACGTTTGTTTTTTTATCACATTGCTTACAACCAACGACTTCAATTTGAGAAAAGGAAAGAAAAACATTTTTTTTTCTACAGTTTTTCTTATCAATATGGTCGGAACATTCTGTGCTACTTGCACAGCAGCCGGCAACTCAAAAATTAATTAAACAAAAATTTCTTCATCTCTTTCTTGCTCCAACAGATTATCTATTTTAACATTCTTAAGATTAACAGATAATTAGCACAGACCTTCCGGTGCACCACAAAAGCGGGAAAGCTTTTGATTGCTTGAATAACGTCTGTAGAAAGAAACACAACAGATCTGCCATACAGAGTAGACAAAACCAGTCAAAATGGATGTCGTAAAATGGCATCAAGAGATGACCTCTTTGAAAAGTTTGATGCAAATTTTAGTCACGCTGCTGTTGAAAACTAAGACCTTCTGAGTTTTTAGGTAATACGCTTTTTAATCGTCCTTAGTTTTTTTGAAGACCGTCATTGCTCTTTTTGGCAGATTATGAAAATGTTTCGTATGAGAGCGTATGGTGGTCTAAAAGTTTCTATGCACATAGTTACCCGGTTACCGTTGTTTTCCCGACCACTTAACGAAGTGGGAAGGATGTGGGTTAGCCCATTTTGACTACCTCACTGGAAGCTGAAGAAGGTGTCAAGTGTGGTATCATATCAAAGCCTTCTCAGCCAGGACTTGAGTTCTTAAAACAATCAAAATTCTTCCAGCGTCAAAATAAATTAATTTGATATTAACAATCGTTTTGGCCTTTGTTTACATAATTCAAACATCTGTTCTGAAAATCTTTACAAAACTTTAAAAAATAAGTTCTAAAAATCTAAAGCAATTCTCTCAATTTTTTTTCTTTAATTGTGATTTTTTTTTAGATTTTTCAAAATCGAGTTGCCTATTCTTGTTAAGAATCATACACCTAGTGAATACTTTTATTCACTGCTTGGTGATTATTGTTTGGACCTATGAAATAGGGGAAAAACTATGGATTCGATTTGGTTTTAGTTTTTTGTTTTTCACGCAAAATCAGGTACCACAAATAATTCTTGGAAAAGTTGGACCGATATATTATATTAAAACCCTTTCAGCCGTGATTGAAACGATAAAAAAAACTATTAAAATTTTTTCTCGGTGCTGATATAAACCGTTTCGCATTTTTTGAGTTTCAATCTAATTTCGAGCCTAAAGCATAAATTTTGAGAATAAAGCGATCGAGTGATGTCGTTATCTGAAAATCTTAGGCTAAAGGAACTTGTTTTTAATAAAACTAAACCTATTGAGTGGTTATTAGGAAAAGTTTTAGCTTAATTTAGCAATGCTATGGCGCAAAGTTTCCCAAAAATTTTTTAAAAGTCGTTACGAGGCCGAACTGTGCACTGGATTGGCGCACAATTTTGTGTCTGTATGTTCCTGGATTCCAGAGACAAGATTTCAAAACATATTTAATTCTATCGGAAAGATCAAAGAAAAAGAAAGGACAAAAGAAAGAACAAAGGGAGCGTCCTTGTTGCGGGATCCGCTTACAATTCACAAAATACAGAGTTTAGCTTTGGCCTCGTAATGGTTTTGTGAAAAAAATTTTTGATTTTTTTTTGTAAAAAAATGTATATCACTTTTTTGTTCATTTTCTTGGACAATAGCGATTATAACTATTTAACAAGGTTTCTACTCATTTGTATGTCTTATTTCTCACATTCCAAACAAAAATAACGACTTCAACATAAAGAACCTGGGTTGACCAAAACTTCTTATCATACAGTTTCCATATATGAGAAACTTCTTGTCATACAATTTCATACAATTCCATACGTACAGAAAATTGTATGAAAACTCTATGATAAGCCTTTTTCCATATATGAAAATTGTATGATAGGTGTTTTTCCATAAACCAAAAGTTTTTTCTTTCTAATTTAGTTTCTGAAAAATTTTCGGTTGTAGTTGCAACCGAACACAAGTGACAGAGACCTTGGTTACTCAAAGCACCAAAAGATGGACGGTCTTGCATTTACAATGCATAGAAAACGACCTGACTTTGGCTGTCTTTCACAATTCATTTAACAAAAGTAACAAACTTTTGTTTTTTGGCAAAATTTTTTAATGATGATTATTTTAAACTTTTGATTTTTCAAAATATTAGACATCGATCAAGGCATAAATTAACACCCCATACAAAAGAAATAAGAATTTTCAGCGTTTTTGAAAAAAAAAATTTAATTGAAAAGAAAATAAAAGCCAATTTTATCGTTTCCAGGACTACGTTATGCACACAAAATTTTAAATTTTGTATGCAAAACAATTTTTTTCGAAAAATGTTTGTTTGCGTACGAAATTCGATTTGCGGTGTAAAAAAAAAAACAAAAAATTTTTTGGGCCAAATTTTCAAAATTACTTTGTGTCGCCATCAAAAAAATGCCATTCATACAATTTCCATATATGGGAATTGTATGATAAGCATTTTTTTCAAAAAATTAAAACCTCAGTTATTTATCACTAGACTGTTTTATTAAAATCAAACAGCCACAGAAATGAGTTTATACCAGTTTTCAACCATTTTTAGAAATTGTATGAAAATTGTATGACAAGCATTTTCCCACACACTTGATGTATGGAATTGTATGATAAGCATTTTCGGTGTATGGAGGTCAACCCGGGAAGAAAAAAACTTCTCTCTGCAGTTTTTTATGATTACGGGTAGACATTTCTGTACTACTTGCACAGCAACCAGCTGTCCTTGTATTTAATCGATTTTCTGTTTCAAACAGTCTTAGAAAATCTTGAAGCTCACTTTTTGCGGTATGAATTTTGATTTGGTTTTAGGTTTAAGTTTATTTCCATTGTGAAAGGAAGGCGAACTCCTCTATTGACCAGCAAAACTGTAAATGTCACGAAAAACGAGATCAATTTCTAGGTTCGAAAGTGGATTTCGCAGTGAAATAAAACATTTAAGTTTTTGTCCAGTTTTCTCAAATTGGCCTACATTTATTTTTAAAAAATTCCATCATAAATTGTTCTGGGAATTCAATGAACTTCAAGGCCAGATAATTTTTATTTGGAAATTCGAAATAAAACTTTATTTGAAAAACAAAGTTTTTTTCCTTCCTTGAATATTTTTTAACTGTCTGTGGGATATGTCTTGCTAAAAAGGATTTAAAAGGAAAAAAAGTTTCGCCATGCTTTTTTGGTCGACCAAATTGATATTGTAGGTTTTCCAAAAAACTGCGATTACTCTATTTTTAGAAAAACATTCGCGACTTTTTCAACAAAAAAGCGGCCAAATTTTTGAGCAAACGTTCGATAGTAAACCTACCAAAGCGCCGTGTAATAGCAGTGTTTGGAAAATATTGGCTAAAGTTCGAGTTTTTTGGTGCAAGCTCTCTCTCAATTTTAGTTTATAGTGGGGCCAAATGTGGGGTTGCATTGAGTTGTTTTTGTTGTTGTTTCTGTGTTGCAGTCTGTGTGTGTTATTTGGCGTGGGGGAGTGCAAACCATTCTTGTGGCAGCTGAAGGACAGTGTGCAACAGCAACTGTTGAGACAACACGGGACACCTGTCGATGACGTCATGCTGCATGAGTCAGACAAGGAGACAGAGACAGGTAAGGGGGGGGGGGGGTGTAATGACAGGGAAGACAGCAGTCTGTTGGGGAGACAGCGAGTGTCCAAATGATAGAAATATTCAAGAACATTTCATGCAATATAGTGAATATACACAAAATCTTCTTCTCTGATATAGGAGTTATAGCAATACATACTTCTACGATCACGGTTGGAGGCTACTGGTGGATTGTATTGTGTAGCAAAACAACGGGTATATAGTTGTACTTAATGATTAAATAGGAGATTTAAAGTTATGGCAATGGGAACTAACTTATACACTCAAAAAAAAGTTAAGGTAAATTTACCTTAAAAAATACCTTAAAACACCTTAACAATTAAGGTAAATTTGCACTACCTTAAGTACACCTTAACTTACCTTAAAACACCTTAAAAATTTACCTTAAATCACCTTAAAAGTTAAGGTGTATCAACCTTAAAAAACACCTTAAAAATTTTTTTTATAGGTAAATTTACCTTAAAAATTTACCTTAAAAAAGTAGGTAATTTAACTACATTTACCTTAACATTAAGGTGTTTTTACCTTAAATTTTTACCTTAAAAACACAAAAGTTAAGGTAAAATAACCTTAAATGTTAAGGTAAAAAACCTTAATTCTCTTCACTTTTAAGGTTTTTTTACCTTAACATTTGAGGTTATTTTACCTTAACTTTTGTGTTTTTAAGGTAAAAATTTAAGGTAAAAACACCTTAATGTTAAGGTAAATGTAGTTAAATTACCTACTTTTTTAAGGTAAACTTTTAAGGTAAATTTACCTATAAAAAACTTTTTTAAGGTGTTTTTTAAGGTTGATACACCTTAACTTTTAAGGTGATTTAAGGTAAATTTTTAAGGTGTTTTAAGGTAAGTTAAGGTGTACTTAAGGTAGTGCAAACTTACCTTAACTTTTTAAGGTGTTTTAAGGTACGTTAAGGTAAAAATTCTTGACCTGTTTTTGAGCGCATAAATGAAACAAACAACTTTTAATCCATTTAAATTCTATTGGGGCTCAAATTTGCGGTTGATTGCAAAAGCCACAACCAATCAAACTCCCCGAGGATATTTTGAGGCAAAATATGAAGACAGATGGAAATTAGAAACCTATGAAAAAAATTTATTAAGTAGATGTCAGCTCATGTCTTACAGAAGTAAGACACTTCAACAGGACCGCCACGTGAAGGCCTCTACAGTTGGTCCCACGTATGGAACAAGGAAAGGCTCGCTAAAGGTAACAAATGCACATAACAATTAAGGCTACTGGAAACAAATGTGTTCGCTTATTTACCTCAAAATGAGACATCCAAAAGTTTAACCAGGTAAATTTCCAGTAACGCTTCTTTCCAGTCAAGCACCAAAATTAAATTATTCATTCAAATGATATCACCAACTTGCTAATTTGAACAGCAAAAGAACGTTCCTTTCCCAATTCCTATTCGCAATTATTTAAGCAAACACAAAACATTTATACAACATTCAAAAGAATAGCTAATTATGAAACTTGAATTAGAACGAAAAACAAGTGAAAGATTCCGGTTAAATAGGAGGGCAGAGATCTGATTAAAACTTCACATCACAAAATTGAAAGATATAATCGGAAGATACTCAACCCGAAAAAGTTTCGAGCCTCAACTGTTTATTTAATTAACAAAGTTAGTAGCTATTCAAATCATGGTTAAGCATTGCCCCTGATTGCAAGTAAACCCGAAAAAGTTTCAACTCCAAATCAGAGTCAGTTTAAAGCTACTAACTTCTGGCACATTTGAGAGAACCGAGAGGCCAGAAAAAATTTCAATTTCAAATAAGCAAGCTTGGTTAAATTTAGGGCTTCATGACTAAGTTTATTCATTAAATAGTTAAGTATAAAATAAGAATTAGAATGAACAGCAAGAGAAAGATTCCGGTTAAAGTAAGAGTGAAAAGATCTGGCTCAAACTACACAACACGAACATGCAAAATGACAAACAGAAGATGATCAACCCGAAAAGATTTCGAACCTCAACTGTTTATTTGATTAACAAAGTAAGTAGCTATTCAAATCTTGGTTAAGCATTGCCCCTGATTGCAAGTAAACCCGAAAAAGTTTCAACTCCAAATCAGAGTCAACTTTAAAGCTACTAACTTCTGACACATTTGAAAAAACTGAAAGGCCAGAACAAAACTTTACTTTCAAATAAGCAAGCTTGGTGAATATTAGGGCTTTACGACAAATTTATTCATCAAATGTTTAAGTATTAAATATGAAAGAGAATAAACAACAAGAAAAAGATTCCGGTTAATGTAAGAGGGAAGAGATCTGGTTTAAACTACACAACACGAACATGAAAAATTATAAACAGAAGATGATCAACCCGAAAAGGTTTCGAACCTCAACTATTTATTCAGAATAACAAAGTTAGTAGCTATTCAAATCATGGTTATGCATTGACCCTGATTGCAAGTAAACCCGAAAAGGTTTCAACTCCAAATCAGAGTCAACTCTAAAGCTACTAACTTCTGACACATTTGGGAAAACCGAAAGATCAGAACAAAATTTCCTTTTGAAATTAGCAAGCTTGGTGATTTTTAGGGCTTTAAGACAACTTTATTCATCAAATGGTTAAGTATTAAATATGAAATAGAATGAACAACAAGAGAAAGATTCCGGTTAAAGTAAGAGGGAAGGGATCTGATTCGAACTACACAACACAAGCACGAAAATTATACACAGAAGATGATTAAACTGAAAAGATTTTCAACCTCAACTGTTTATTTAGATCAACAAAGTTAGTAGCTATTGAAATTGTAGTTATGCATTGACAATGAATGAAATTAAACCCGAAAAAGTTTCAACAGCAAATCAGGGTCAATTTCAAAGCTACTGACTTCGGACAGACTTTGAAGTAAGTCACCTTGGCTATTTAAAGGCTTTAAGATTCACTCCAATTTCAAAGCTATTAATTATTATATATGGGTTAGCCTGAACAACATGTGCATGATTCCCCTTAAGTTACGATCGCAAAAGATCTGGTTCAAAATATGAAAAACAAAAAAAATAATGACCCTGATTTCAAGATAACCCGATAAAGATTCGACCTCAAACAAGAATCTAACTAAAATTTATAACTGATGCAAATTAAGAGTAAGACCGTAAAGCCCAAAAAAGATGTTCTATCAAAAAGATGCAATATCAGAAAAATACATATCAGGCTTTAAATTGAAGTACAAATACATGAAACCAAAGAGAGAGAAGCATTTATAAAATTCCGGTTACAAAAATTATGACAAAGATCCAATTAGGCCTAGAATTTTTTTCTTTAAAGACTTTTTTTTATTTTTTTTGAACGAGCTTTTGAATGGAAGAAGAACAATGGACAATTTTTTTTAATGTACTTTTCTTGATTAAGCATGCAAATTAAATAAGTATAGAGAGACAACAGTCGATTAAGTAACGCCAAAAGTAAGCTTTTTCTAGGTTTTGCAAACTTTTGGACTTTTTTGCGAAGTTTTTTGTTCTATCTGGAAGATACAATATCAAAAAGGTACAAATCAGGCTTTGAAGTTAATCACTAGACAACAAATAACACAAAGTACAAAACATAAAAGAAAAGAGAGAAGCATTTAAAATATTCCAAATACAAAAATTATGACAAAGATCCGGTTAAGCATAAAAACTTTCATTTTTTTTTTCATTTTTAGACGTTTTTTAAATTTTTTTCGAAAGTAGCTCTTGAATTGAAGAAAAACCAACAAATTTTTTGATTTTCTAATTTTTTTGAAGAATTTTAAAAGTACTTTTCTTGATTAAAAAAGCAGAGACAACAAACAATTAAATAACGCCAAAAGTAGCCTTTTTAAGTTTTGCAAATTTATTGTTTTTTATGATTTTTTTGAATGAATGAAAACAAGCAGCTATACGAATATTTTGATTTTTTTACCTATAAAGTCTTTGCAGTTTTGGAATCATGGACATGAAAAATAGATTTTGATTCGTTTTGGGCTACCTTTTTTGTTTTTTCTTAAAGGGAGGACTGTTCTTGCGATATTTAGATTTCCTTCGTAACAACTTTTTCCATCATAATTCTACAACAGTTGGCCATTAACTTTGCAAATTTGCCAAAAAATTCCGGTTTCAGATGGTAATGTTCGTCGTCTCTGAAATGACAAGGAGAAATAGAGTTGTTTGGAATAATATCAGAGGCTAAAGACTCCTTCAGTTTTCTGTTGAATGCCTTCAGAGCTTCCGCATTATGGTCTTTCCTCGGAAGTAGTTCAACAAATTTGACATACTGCTTTATGTTTAACTCGGGTATATGGTCACGCAAATCTTTATAATATTTAATTAGTTGTGCATTGTCCGTATTATTAAAATCATTATTACCAACTATTATTACAATATATTTAAACCAAACGATTTCTGGATAGATAGATTGAAGGTGTCGAGCGCATCGTCCTGATCTACTGTTTACAGCTATATTATATTTATTAAAGAGATCGAAGTCTTTCGTAGCATTATATGCGTATTTCATATTAGAATCACCAACAAACAGAATTTTGTCATCCAAAAAATCACTATAATTCACAGTTATAATATAAAACATGTAGTGCAGCATGCTAAAAATTTCATTCTCTTCCTGTTCTTTTGGGGATAGTAGTTTAGGTGGGAAGTTAAGTTTTCTGACACTCATAATTTCACTCTAAAAGTCAATTAACAATTCAATAGGTGAAGTTTATAACACAAGACGAGCTAATCAGAGCTACAACTGAAGGATTCAAAGTAAGATGCGTAATTATTAAAAACAAGACGATTGCGTAGGACAACGTGAAAAAACGAGCAAGACGCAAGGAAGCAATGATGCAGCGATAGCGGATCAAAATCGAATAATTCTTTATGGCGTACAACTTGAGTGTTATCTTTTTGGGACTGAGTTACTAAAAACGATCTTGAATGGTGCTCATAATGTTCTAATTTGAGTTTGGACGAAACAAAAAAAATTGAATCATTGGAGCTTAAAATACGTTTAATTTGACAAAAATTTGGAGTCAAAGGGTCAGCATTTTCTAAGGATAAAATTAGCACATCGTCAACTGAGTATCGGGTACCTTGAATAAAAACACTTCGAGATTCAAAGACCTCATTGTTTGGGAAAACTTCAGGGTAAAAACAATGGGCTAGCTCATCAGACACGGTAACCACTTTCCCATTCGGGAAATGTTCGCTTTTTCTGGGAACAGAGTCGCGCCAATCAAGAAATTGATTCAACTGATGTCTAACAGCTATAGTCTTACATATATTTTTAAAATTATTGGTGTTATCGGCTATATGTTTTACAAAAATATGCTTTCTTTCGTATTTCAGAACACTTTGATACAAAAAGGGTCCTGATGATTTGAGAATGCGAGGATAATGGATCAATTTGTGCTGCTTGAAAATTATGGACTCTGCTGGATACATCTCCCTGAAGGCAGCCAAATGTTGCTCTAAACAATAACTTCAGTTTCTTTTCTTTAAGTTTCTTAGCTGAAAAGAAATTATTCAGACAAAACTTACGAATTAAAACGCCAAGAACTTGATAGTCGGCTTCTAAAAAGGCAGGACTCATTAGATAAGAAATAAGATACAAATAGTCCAACAAAAACAACCATGTATCATCCATAACCGGGATAAAATCGCCAATTATCAGAGGCAGAAAACGGAACAGAGTAAACATTTGGTCATACTTCTGCTTGAAATGCCCGGCACTTTTATCCTTAACCCGATCATAACTTATTTCTGAAGGCTTTCCGTCAATATCACGACCATAACCAAAATGATTAATCCTATAATTTAAATCATTAATTGTCAGGTAATCAGGAATTAAATCATTCAAGACAACTCTTAAAGTGTGCATAAGACCGCCTTGGAAAATGTCATGATGTAAATCACCTGTGAAATTTTCGTAGGGGTTGAAAAAATTTGTTTTTAATTCACAAACACGCTTGACACCGTTACACTTCTGCTCGAAATTTTCAATAAATCTGGATGGGGTTCTCAACTCGTCAAAACATTCTTCGTGTCTATCTTTAAACATGGATTGAGGAATTACACACTTAGAGCAACAACTACCCGCAGAAAAACTTTCGTTAAAACCCATAACTGCATTATACGCTAAATTGTCAGCCACAAAAGTCATGCCTTTGCCAAACAAAATAAATTCCTTTCCACTTCTGGTTAAAATTTTCATTCCTTTTTCAAGTTGTTTGAGATCTTCACTTATTGTATTTAAAACTTCGCTAAAACCAAATTCTACAATATCAAGGTAGGCAACAAATGCAACAACATGCATCATGCGCATGTCAGATGAAATCCATGGGGGGAGATTGCTTAATGTCCAATAAAAACAGCCTAATTTATGAATGGTTGTTCTTGTGCCAATGGGATTAACCGGCTCAACTTCATCAAAATAAAGTTGCAGGTACACGTCAAAAATCTTATCAGAATTGGAATCAAAAACAGAAGCTTCAATATTAGGTAAATCTAGTACGTCCACATTAGAATTGACTTTAAAACGTCCTTCCGTTTGCATACAATCTAAAAGAATTCCGTCGTTACTTAGTTTATCTAAAAACTTACTATACAAAATGCATACATCAAGAATTTCATCATGTTCGAATATGACATTTTTCAACACTTGAGAAATAGAGATGAACTGACCATTTTTTTGAACTTCACGATATACCGTCATACCTCCTATGTTTCTCGACTCACATGTATTGCCAAACTTTAAATCGGTTGACATGACAAAGGATTTTTGATATTTCAAAAACTTTAGAAGTTGATATTGGTTACTCTCAGACGAAAAACAAAAATTTTCACAAGAACTTTTCAAATTGGTGTATATTGCACAATCATTTACGTTCGGTACCATTGAACCAATCTCTATCAGTGCTCTTAAAAAGTTATCAATCATGTCACTAGCTACATTATGAGCATTTTCCATAAAATCGAAACTTTGCTTCCAATTATTTGAAGAGCAGTGCAAAGACTTGAAAAGCAGCTCACGACCAAAAGAACCATCACAGAAACGACTAAAATTTCGTGATACATCAATATTCATTTCATCAGTTAGAATAGGATTGGGTGTACTTTTATCAAAAGATAGATCCTTGCTTGAAAAATCGCATGCAGGTGGTTCATTTTCAGTTTCAGAACGATGTATTCTTACATGTTTTCTCAAAACACTACGAGAACCAAACACTCGATAACAGAAAGCACAAGGCCAGTTTTTTGCATTTCCATGATATTTGCCAACATGATGATCAAAATTTGCAACACTTACAGCACGGCTACTACAACCTTCAAACTTACAAGAATGATTTTCCCTTTTTTGAGTTGAAAACTTAGCTCTTGTCCAAATATAACTCTTTCGCTGCACAGCCGAACTACTTTGAGTTATCATACCTGTTCTGAAGCAATCCGTAGTTCCTGAGGATGTTTCTGAAACTAGTTGAAAATTATTTGTTTCTATTGATTCAACAATTTCATTGGTTTTGATGATACTGATTTCACTTCCATTCGAACCAGCACTGTTTTCAAGTTGAAAAATTGGCGTGTTATTGCATATAACATTTAAATTATCATTCATCAAAACTTCATCGGCTAGGTTACATCGGTTAAGAGCCAATTCTGTTTCATGCTGCAAAATATGTCTATTGAATGTAAAAAAACCCGTATAACTTCTCCCACATCCCTCCAAAGGACAGTCAAAAGTAACTTCTTTTTTGTGCAACAAACTGAAATGCTGCATCAAGTTTACATTACTGAGTCTAACTGGTACAGGGCATATGTTACAATCAAGGGTAAACAAGTCATCGTTGTATAAACTTTTTACTGCGGCAAACCTGTTTCTGGAAGACTTACGCGATCCAGATGCAATGTTTGAATCTAAATTGAGAGCAGAGTTAGTTTGCTGGGACACATTGTAAATTTTATCATTGTCCAAAAAACAAGTTGATATTTTGCTAATACAGGTTAATTGATCACCTGCATTTTCTGTTATTTCAGTCTTTTCTGTTACCTCATGTGCATTTTTATTTTCAATGCTTAAGTTTTCGACTTCCGAACTTTCTAGATTGTTAAAAGCAATATTTACAGTACTTTGTTTTACTTCACACCCCACATTGGAAATTTCATCAGTGTCCGTGGAACTTGTTGGTATTTTGCTGATACATGTTATTTGATCACCTGCATTTTCTGTTATTTCAGTATTTTGTGTTACCTCAGTTGCATGGTTATTTTCAATGCTTAAGTTTTCAACTTCTGAACTTTCTAGACTGTTAAAGGAAGCACCTACAGTACTTTGTTCTACTTGACACTCGTTGATTCTCACAAGATTAGGTTCGTTGTTTTCCACGTTAACATAGAAGCATTTACCAGACCGCGTTCTTTTTGGGGGTCTTGACGTTACCTTGCTTACCTGCTTTGATGTGTGATACTTGCTGTGAGGACACAGGCAAAATTCCATATTGGCTCCAAAAAAAGACTTACCATACTTAACCGTTATTTCAGATCCTTTTTCAATATTAACAAGAGTTCGCAGAAACACCACGCCCTTTTTGCCTTTTTGAACTTCGTAACTACAATTTGGCTCACACTCATGATTGACAAAAGAAATCGGTCCTTGCATTGAGTAAGAACAACCATCTTTAACGAAAATTGAGTAATTCAACTCGGGGTTTTCTGCAACATGCCCAGGACAATTCGCAACGATTCCCATTAAATGCGGTATCAAGGTATTTGACGGAAGCTCTACTTTCGCAACGGTTTTATATCCTACATAACCCCTTTTCGTATCTTCGCAAAACCTAGTGTCAACTTCGAAAGAAATATAATTCAATACTCCCTGATACATTTGATTCATGTATTGAAAAAGAGAAGACCCTTCATCAACCGGAATTCTCTCCGCTTCAGTAACGGCCCGATGACTTCGTTTCCCATCTTGATCGATCAACGTTTCTAACAAAATCCAGTCAGCACTTGAAACTGCGGAGTACTCCTGCACACAATTCTCAACATTGATTTTTTGCTCCATTCCTACAACATTTTCAAAAAAAAACAAGATAATTCCAAGAATAACTAAGACATCGCATTCCAATTAATTTATTATGAAGACAATCCATGCATCTGGCAATACTAATGAACAACCTTCCGGACAGATTATCGAGGTACACAGTCATAAACTAACCCTTCCCAGAATAAGTGCAGCAAGTGTCGAAACCAACTACCAAATTCAGCGATTCGTACAGAATTTCAAATGACTTTCTGAAAAAAAAGCTCTTAATGGACTTTGTTCCAACAACATTAGCAAAACAGCTGCTGCAATTATAAGAAAAAGTAGTAGCAAAACAATATTTCTGTCTCCTATGAAATAGTATAAAACAGAGCAAAACCGTGGTATATCATTTAACAACAAAGTTCAAATTTCGGGACTTTCGACCTCCTGGTTGATTTTCCGCGCCAAGAAGTCAACTTGAGTTGGCACACGAATCAGTGGTATTTTAAATACCACACTTTGTATGAAGCCCCACAGAACAGACGTGGTATCAGGATACCGCCTGTTGAGGACAAAGAACAGCCGAAAAGCTGTATCTATGGCACCAAACACATCGTCAACTTCAATGACGCCTTTTGGTCCAACAACGAACGTCTAAAAACGCAGAAATTGAATGACACCTCACTCACAAGTATACCATATGCGAAAATAATTTACCTGCACAGTGGTACAAAGAATTGTCCCCATTTCTTTTTGGTTAGCCAGGAACTCTAGGTTACCCAAATCCTATACAGTGTTTTTAGATTAATAAACTTGCTCAGAGGTAGGATATTGTATGAAAAACGCAGGGAATAAATTACCGGGATATCTACTATAAAACTCTCCCGACAGGCGCGGATAGCTTCTGGAATACTCCGCCTGTTCTTTACTCCTGTTGCTTGCTTAGCCGGAGCAAGAGAAGCGAGGCACCTTAGGGCAAACTCGGCATCGGGGTCTAGATAACCATCAAAACAAATAAGAAATCCTAAAAACAATATTGAAAGGGCGCTCAAATACCTACATCTATTCAACCGCAAAGCAGTTATTGAGTCAATGGCTTCATGTGGTGCATTGGACGCATACCGCATCACTTTGGTTACCAATGGGGCAAAGAGATGCGCAAATGTGTCTTCCACACATTGAGGTACCCACAATTTAAACTCCTCATTCAGCTAGTTAAACAAAACTAGGATTTTAGCTTTAAAAAAGTAACTTTGAAGCAAAAAACAAACAAACTACTTGCCTCATTTTTCACCTTCACGTTCAACCCAATTATATATAGATAGTTATCATAATTTATTGTGCCTTTTGAGCACAATAAATTCTTTCGGTAAAGAATAGTACGCTTCCTTGTCTCGCTATAATCTATGTTTTCACCGAACTTCTCCACAAGCTCCTTTAAGTCTACGTCCTGAAGCTCACTCGCGACACTTCTTCTTTTTCTTTTTCGTACTATTTCCAATCCTGATCAAATGGAATTAATCAAGATCAAAAATATCGGATATGAAAAACAATTTTCGATTATCCAAACGATTATATATAATATACCTTTAGATTGCTGCTTTGCGATCTCCTGTCGTTGCCGCTCAGCGCGCCGTGATTTCAAATTCTCTTCTATGAGACCGGATTGGGGATATGGTTGGTATTTGTCTCCCATGAGCTTTATTTTAAAGAACGGCTTGTAGAACACCGCCTTAAAAAACTATGCATATTACTTAAATAACAAGAAACAATTTTCTGGTACGTATCAGAAAAAGAATTACGTGGGGACAGCTACTGTCAAGAGACTTCAGTGCTGGATACGCCTCTACCGCGATTTTTGCGTACCTTTCTTTCAGTGCGCTATCCGGCCATAAATTTTTCTCTTTCGGTAAGCGCTAAAATTAAAGTTCGGTTAAATAAAATTAACAAGAAATTGTGATGCTTATATATAAACTTTAACCTCTACAATTTCGTCCACTAGAAATCTGTTCAACTGCAATAAGCCTGCTCGCGTCCCACAATCAATATGCGATGTTCTCTGTTTGAACTCGCACGCCGTGAGCTCCGCCACTTTGCCCGGAGTGTAAAAACTACTCGGCCCTGGGAGTTCTACAAGGTTCTCCTTATTTGAGACCACTAGCGGCGTCACCGTTATTGCAGCAGTTTCACTCTTTTTCTCTATGAGGGCCATTAACTCCAGGATAGCAGGTAAGGGAAACCCTAATTCCATTAGTTGCTGGTTACTCAGCATTTTGAAAGACGCTATGGTCATACAACTGTTTGTGATTACGTCTATCAACCTCGATTTTTGTGCCTCTACCAGGTCCATTTGTGCTACTAGGTCTAGAATCGACATTCCGTTTGGATAAAAGTTCAACAGGTTTCTTAAAAAGTAAAATCAGATGTGAAACCAGGAATGAAAGCGACTAATTCTAGCTTGCCAATTCAAATCCGACGATAACTTTGAGAACTTACAATAGAACTGGAAGCCCCTGAGCCAAACCATTCCAATGTGCGAACTGAAGCCCGACAAAACTTCACAATTTGCTTAAGAGAACGAAGCCGCAATGCTTCATTCTAATATAATCCAAAAAACAGAAAAGAAGAGTAGGTAACCGCACAGTTCTAACTAGCAAACTGAAGTCCGAAAAGACTTCACAGTTTGCTGAAGTGAACATGCGCAATTGCAAATCCCACAGGGTACAGAAGCAGAACTGAAGACCGGACAGCCAAAAAATTCCAACTTGCAAACTGAATCCCGACAAGACTTCACAACTTGCTTAAGAGAACGAAGCCGCAATGCTTCATTCCAACATAATCCAAAAAACAGAAAAGAAAGTAACCGCACAGTTCTAACAAGCAAACTGAAGTCCGAAAAGACTTCACAGTTTGCTGAAGTGAACAAGCGCAATTGCAAATCCCACAGGGTATAGAAGCAGAACTGAGGACCGGACAGCCAAAGTTCCAACTTGCAAACTGAAGCCCGACAAAACTTCACAATTTGCTTAAGAGAACGAAGCCGCAATGCTTCATTCCGACATAATCCAAAAAACAAAAGAAAAGTAGGCAACCGCACAGTTCTAACGAGCAAATTGAAGTCCGAAAAGACTTCAGTTTGCCGAAGTGAACATGCACAATTGCAAATCCCACAGGGTACAGAAGCAGAACTGAAGACCGGACAGCCAAAAAATTCCAACTTGCAAACTGAATCCCGACAAGACTTCACAACTTGCTTAAGAGAACGAAGCCGCAATGCTTCATTCCAACAATTCAAAAAACAGAAAAGAAAAGTAGGTAACCGCACAGTTCTAACGAGCAAACTGAAGTCCGAAAAGACTTCACAGTTTGCTGAAGTGAACAAGCGCAATTGCAAATCCCACAGGGTACAGAAGCAGAACTGAAGACCGGACAGCCAAAAAACTCCAACTTGCAAACTGAAGCCCGACAATTTGCTTAAGAAAACGAAGCCGCAATGCTTCATTCCAACATAATCCAAAAAAAACAAAAGAAAAGAAAGTAACCGCACAGTTCTAACAAGCAAACTGAAGTCCGAAAAGACTTCACAGTTTGCTGAAGTGAACAAGCGCAATTGCAAATCCCACAGGGTACAGAAGCAGAACTGAAGACCGGACAGCCAAAAAATTCCAACTTGCAAACTGAATCCCGACAAGACTTCACAACTTGCTTAAGAGAACGAAGCCGCAATGCTTCATTCCAACAATTCCTTGTCTCGCTATAATCTATGTTTTCACCGAACTTCTCCACAAGCTCCTTTAAGTCTACGTCCTGAAGCTCACTCGCGACACTTCTTCTTTTTCTTTTTCGTACTATTTCCAATCCTGATCAAATGGAATTAATCAAGATCAAAAATATCGGATATGAAAAACAATTTTCGATTATCCAAACGATTATATATAATATACCTTTAGATTGCTGCTTTGCGATCTCCTGTCGTTGCCGCTCAGCGCGCCGTGATTTCAAATTCTCTTCTATGAGACCGGATTGGGGATATGGTTGGTATTTGTCTCCCATGAGCTTTATTTTAAAGAACGGCTTGTAGAACACCGCCTTAAAAAACTATGCATATTACTTAAATAACAAGAAACAATTTTCTGGTACGTATCAGAAAAAGAATTACGTGGGGACAGCTACTGTCAAGAGACTTCAGTGCTGGATACGCCTCTACCGCGATTTTTGCGTACCTTTCTTTCAGTGCGCTATCCGGCCATAAATTTTTCTCTTTCGGTAAGCGCTAAAATTAAAGTTCGGTTAAATAAAATTAACAAGAAATTGTGATGCTTATATATAAACTTTAACCTCTACAATTTCGTCCACTAGAAATCTGTTCAACTGCAATAAGCCTGCTCGCGTCCCACAATCAATATGCGATGTTCTCTGTTTGAACTCGCACGCCGTGAGCTCCGCCACTTTGCCCGGAGTGTAAAAACTACTCGGCCCTGGGAGTTCTACAAGGTTCTCCTTATTTGAGACCACTAGCGGCGTCACCGTTATTGCAGCAGTTTCACTCTTTTTCTCTATGAGGGCCATTAACTCCAGGATAGCAGGTAAGGGAAACCCTAATTCCATTAGTTGCTGGTTACTCAGCATTTTGAAAGACGCTATGGTCATACAACTGTTTGTGATTACGTCTATCAACCTCGATTTTTGTGCCTCTACCAGGTCCATTTGTGCTACTAGGTCTAGAATCGACATTCCGTTTGGATAAAAGTTCAACAGGTTTCTTAAAAAGTAAAATCAGATGTGAAACCAGGAATGAAAGCGACTAATTCTAGCTTGCCAATTCAAATCCGACGATAACTTTGAGAACTTACAATAGAACTGGAAGCCCCTGAGCCAAACCATTCCAATGTGCGAACTGAAGCCCGACAAAACTTCACAATTTGCTTAAGAGAACGAAGCCGCAATGCTTCATTCTAATATAATCCAAAAAACAGAAAAGAAGAGTAGGTAACCGCACAGTTCTAACTAGCAAACTGAAGTCCGAAAAGACTTCACAGTTTGCTGAAGTGAACATGCGCAATTGCAAAACCCACAGGGTACAGAAGCAGAACTGAAGGCCGGACAGCCAAAAAATTCCAACTTGCAAACTGAATCCCGACAAGACTTCACAACTTGCTTAAGAGAACGAAGCCGCAATGCTTCATTCCAACATAATCCAAAAAACAGAAAAGAAAGTAACCGCACAGTTCTAACAAGCAAACTGAAGTCCGAAAAGACTTCACAGTTTGCTGAAGTGAACAAGCGCAATTGCAAATCCCACAGGGTATAGAAGCAGAACTGAGGACCGGACAGCCAAAGTTCCAACTTGCAAACTGAAGCCCGACAAAACTTCACAATTTGCTTAAGAGAACGAAGCCGCAATGCTTCATTCCGACATAATCCAAAAAACAAAAGAAAAGTAGGCAACCGCACAGTTCTAACGAGCAAATTGAAGTCCGAAAAGACTTCAGTTTGCCGAAGTGAACATGCACAATTGCAAATCCCACAGGGTACAGAAGCAGAACTGAAGACCGGACAGCCAAAAAATTCCAACTTGCAAACTGAATCCCGACAAGACTTCACAACTTGCTTAAGAGAACGAAGCCGCAATGCTTCATTCCAACAATTCAAAAAACAGAAAAGAAAAGTAGGTAACCGCACAGTTCTAACGAGCAAACTGAAGTCCGAAAAGACTTCACAGTTTGCTGAAGTGAACAAGCGCAATTGCAAATCCCACAGGGTACAGAAGCAGAACTGAAGACCGGACAGCCAAAAAATTCCAACTTGCAAACTGAAGCCCGACAATTTGCTTAAGAAAACAAGGCCGCAATGCTTCATTCCAACATAATCCAAAAAAAACAAAAGAAAAGAAAGTAACCGCACAGTTCTAACAAGCAAACTGAAGTCCGAAAAGACTTCACAGTTTGCTGAAGTGAACAAGCGCAATTGCAAATCCCACAGGGTACAGAAGCAGAACTGAAGACCGGACAGCCAAAAAATTCCAACTTGCAAACTGAATCCCGACAAGACTTCACAACTTGCTTAAGAGAACGAAGCCGCAATGCTTCATTCCAACAATTCAAAAAACAGAAAAGAAAAGTAGGTAACCGCACAGTTCTAACGAGCAAACTGAAGTCCGAAAAGACTTCACAGTTTGCTGAAGTGAACAAGCGCAATTGCAAATCCCACAGGGTACAGAAGCAGAACTGAAGACCGGACAGCCAAAAAACTCCAACTTGCAAACTGAAGCCCGACAATTTGCTTAAGAAAACGAAGCCGCAATGCTTCATTCCAACATAATCCAAAAAAAAAACAGAAAAGAAAAGAAAGTAACCGCACAGTTCTAACAAGCAAACTGAAGTCCGAAAAGACTTCACAGTTTGCTGAAGTGAACAAGCGCAAATGAAAATCCCACAGGGTATAGAAGCAGAACTGAGGACCGGACAGCCAAAGTTCCAACTTGCAAACTGAAGCCCGACAAAACTTCACAATTTGCTTAAGAGAACGAAGCCGCGATGCTTCATTCCGACAATCCAAAAAACAGAAAAGAAAAGTAGGCAACCGCACAGTTCTGACGAGCAAACTGAAGTCCGAAAAGACTTCAGTTTGCCGAAGTGAACATGCGCAATTGCATATCCCACAGGGTACAGAAGCAGAACTGAAGACCGGACAGCCAAAAAATTCCAACTTGCAAACTGAATCCCGACAAGACTTCACAACTTGCTTAAGAGAACGAAGCCGCAATGCTTCATTCCAACACAATTCAAAAAACAGAAAAGAAAAGAAGGTAACCGCACAGTTCTAACAAGCAAACTGAAGTCCGAAAAGACTTCACAGTTTGCTGAAGTGAACAAGCGCAATTGCAAATCCCACAGGGTATAGAATCAGAACTGAAGACCGGACAGCCAAAAAATTCCAACTTGCACACTGAATCCCGACAAGACTTCACAACTTGCTTAAGAGAACGAAGCCGCAATGCTTCATTCCAACAATTCAAAAAACAGAAAAGAAAAGTAGGTAACCGCACAGTTCTAACGAGCAAACTGAAGTCCGAAAAGACTTCACAGTTTGCTGAAGTGAACAAGCGCAATTGCAAATCCCACAGGGTATAGAAGCAGAACTGAGGACCGGACAGCCAAAGTTCCAACTTGCAAACTGAAGCCCGACAAAACTTCACAATTTGCTTAAGAGAACGAAGCCGCAATGCTTCATTCCGACATAATCCAAAAAACAAAAGAAAAGTAGGCAACCGCACAGTTCTAACGAGGAAACTGAAGTCCGAAAAGACTTCAGTTTGCCGAAGTGAACATGCGCAATTGCGAATCCCACAGGGTACAGAAGCAGAACTGAAGACCGGACAGCCAAAAAATTCCAACTTGCAAACTGAATCCCGACAAGACTTCACAACTTGCTTAAGAGAACGAAGCCGCAATGCTTCATTCCAACAATTCAAAAAACAGAAAAGAAAAGTAGGTAACCGCACAGTTCTAACGAGCAAACTGAAGTCCGAAAAGACTTCACAGTTTGCTGAAGTGAACAAGCGCAATTGCAAATCCCACAGGGTATAGAAGCAGAACTGAGGACCGGACAGCCAAAGTTCCAACTTGCAAACTGAAGCCCGACAAAACTTCACAATTTGCTTAAGAGAACGAAGCCGCAATGCTTCATTCCGACATAATCCAAAAAACAAAAGAAAAGTAGGCAACCGCACAGTTCTAACGAGGAAACTGAAGTCCGAAAAGACTTCAGTTTGCCGAAGTGAACATGCGCAATTGCAAATCCCACAGGGTACAGAAGCAGAACTGAAGACCGGACAGCCAAAAAATTCCAACTTGCAAACTGAATCCCGACAAGACTTCACAACTTGCTTAAGAGAACGAAGCCGCAATGCTTCATTCCAACAATTCAAAAAACAGAAAAGAAAAGTAGGTAACCGCACAGTTCTAACGAGCAAACTGAAGTCCGAAAAGACTTCAGTTCGCCGAAGTGAACATGCGCAATTGCAAATCCCACAGGGTACAGAAGCAGAACTGAAGACCGGACAGCCAAAAAATTCCAACTTGCAAACTGAATCCCGACAAGACTTCACAACTTGCTTAAGAGAACGAAGCCGCAATGCTTCATTCCAACATAATCCAAAAAACAGAAAAGAAAGTAACCGCACAGTTTTAACAAGCAAACTGAAGTCCGAAAAGACTTCAGTTTGCTGAAGTGAACAAGCGCAATTGCAAATCCCACAGGGTATAGAAGCAGAACTGAGGACCGGACAGCCAAAGTTCCAACTTGCAAACTGAAGCCCGACAAAACTTCACAATTTGCTTAAGAGAACGAAGCCGCAATGCTTCATTCCGACATAATCCAAAAAACAAAAGAAAAGTAGGCAACCGCACAGTTCTAACGAGCAAACTGAAGTCCGAAAAGACTTCAGTTTGCCGAAGTGAACATGCGCAATTGCAAATCCCACAGGGTACAGAAGCAGAACTGAAGACCGGACAACCAAAAAATTCCAACTTGCAAACTGAATCCCGACAAGACTTCACAACTTGCTTAAGAGAACGAAGCCGCAATGCTTCATTCCAACATAATCCAAAAAACAGAAAAGAAAAGTAGGTAACCGCACAGTTCTAACGAGCAAACTGAAGTCCGAAAAGACTTCAGTTCGCCGAAGTGAACATGCGCAATTGCAAATCCCACAGGGTACAGAAGCAGAACTGAAGACCGCACAGCCAAAAAATTCCAACTTGCAAACTGAATCCCGACAAGACTTCACAACTTGCTTAAGAGAACGAAGCCGCAATGCTTCATTCCAACATAATCCAAAAAACAGAAAAGAAAGTAACCGCACAGTTTTAACAAGCAAACTGATGTCCGAAAAGACTTCACAGTTTGCTGAAGTGAACAAGCGCAATTGCAAATCCCACAGGGTATAGAAGCAGAACTGAGGACCGGACAGCCAAAGTTCCAACTTGCAAACTGAAGCCCGACAAAACTTCACAATTTGCTTAAGAGAACGAAGCCGCAATGCTTCATTCCGACATAATCCAAAAAACAAAAGAAAAGTAGGCAACCGCACAGTTCTAACGAGCAAACTGAAGTCCGAAAAGACTTCAGTTTGCCGAAGTGAACATGCACAATTGCAAATCCCACAGGGTACAGAAGCAGAACTGAAGACCGGACAGCCAAAAAATTCCAACTTGCACACTGAATCCCGACAAGACTTCACAACTTGCTTAAGAGAACGAAGCCGCAATGCTTCATTCCAACATAATCCAAAAAACAAAGTAACCGCACAGTTTTAACAAGCAAGCTGAAGTCCGAAAAGACTTCACAGTTAGCTGAAGTGAACAAGCGCAATTGCAAGTCCCACAGGGTATAGAAGCAGAACTGAGGACCGGACAGCCAAAGTTCCAACTTGCAAACTGAAGCCCGACAAAACTTCACAATTTGCTTAAGAGAACGAAGCCGCAATGCTTCATTCCGACATAATCCAAAAAACAAAAGAAAAGTAGGCAACCGCACAGTTGTAACGAGCAAACTGAAGTCCGGAAAGACTTCAGTTTGCCGAAGTGAACATGCGCAATTGCAAATCCCACAGGGTACAGAAGCAGAACTGAAGACCGGACAGCCAAAAAATTCCAACTTGCAAACTGAATCCCGACAAGACTTCACAACTTGCTTAAGAGAACGAAGCCGCAATGCTTCATTCCAACAATTCAAAAAACAGAAAAGAAAAGTAGGTAACCGCACAGTTCTAACGAGCAAACTGAAGTCCGAAAAGACTTCAGTTCGCCGAAGTGAACATGCGCAATTGCAAATCCCACAGGGTACAGAAGCAGAACTGAAGACCGGACAGCCAAAAAATTCCAACTTGCAAACTGAATCCCGACAAGACTTCACAACTTGCTTAAGAGAACGAAGCCGCAATGCTTCATTCCAACATAATCCAAAAAACAGAAAAGAAAGTAACCGCACAGTTCTAACAAGCAAACTGAAGTCCGAAAAGACTTCACAGTTTGCTGAAGTGAACAAGCGCAATTGCAAATCCCACAGGGTATAGAAGCAGAACTGAGGACCGGACAGCCAAAGGTCCAACTTGCAAACTGAAGCCCGACAAAACTTCACAATTTGCTTAAGAGAACGAAGCCGCAATGCTTCAGTCCGACATAATCCAAAAAACAAAAGAAAAGTAGGCAACCGAACAGTTCTAACGAGCAAACTGAAGTCCGAAAAGACTTCAGTTTGCCGAAGTGAACATGCGCAATTGCAAATCCCACAGGGTACAGAAGCAGAACTGAAGACCGGACAGCCAAAAAATTCCAACTTGCAAACTGAATCCCGACAAGACTTCACAATTTGCTTAAGAGAACGAAGCCGCAATGCTTCATTCCAACATAATCCAAAAAACAGAAAAGAAAGTAACCGCACAGTTCTAACAAGCAAACTGAAGTTCGAAAAGACTTCACAGTTTGCTGAAGTGAACATGCGCAATTGCAAATCCCACAGGGTACAGAAGCAGAACTGAAGACCGGACAGCCAAAAAACTCCAACTTGCAAACTGAATCCCGACAAGACTTCACAACTTGCTTAAGAGAACGAAGCCGCAATGCTTCATTCCAACATAATCCAAAAAACAGAAAAGAAAGTAACCGCACAGTTCTAATAAGCAAACTGAAGTCCGAAAAGACTTCACAGTTTGCTGAAGTGAACAAGCGCAATTGCAAATCCCACAGGGTATAGAAGCAGAACTGAGGACCGGACAGCCAAAGTTCCAACTTGCAAACTGAAGCCCGACAAAACTTCACAATTTGCTTAAGAGAACGAAGCCGCAATGCTTCAGTCCGACATAATCCAAAAAACAAAAGAAAAGTAGGCAACCGAACAGTTCTAACGAGCAAACTGAAGTCCGAAAAGACTTCAGTTTGCCGAAGTGAACATGCGCAATTGCAAATCCCACAGGGTACAGAAGCAGAACTGAAGACCAGACAGCCAAAAAATTCCAACTTGCAAACTGAATCCCGACAAGACTTCACAACTTGCTTAAGAGAACGAAGCCGCAATGCTTCATTCCAACAATTCAAAAAACAGAAAAGAAAAGTAGGTAACCGCACAGTTCTAACGAGCAAACTGAAGTCCGAAAAGACTTCACAGTTTGCTGAAGTGAACAAGCGCAATTGCAAATCCCACAGGGTACAGAAGCAGAACTGAAGACCGGACAGCCAAAAAACTCCAACCTGCAAACTGAAGCCCGACAAGACTTCACAATTTGCTTAAAAAAACGAAGCCGCAATGCTTCATTCCAACATAATCCAAAAAAAAAACAGAAAAGAAAGTAACCGCACAGTTCTAACAAGCAAACTGAAGTCCGAAAAGACTTCACAGTTTGCTGAAGTGAACAAGCGCAAATGAAAATCCCACAGGGTATAGAAGCAGAACTGAGGACCGGACAGCCAAAGTTCCAACTTGCAAACTGAATCCCGACAAGACTTCACAACTTGCTTAAGAGAACGAAGCCGCAATGCTTCATTCCAACACAACTCAAAAAACAGACAAGAAAAGAAGGTAACCGCACAGTTCTAACAAGCAAACTGAAGTCCGAAAAGACTTCACAGTTTGATGAAGTGAACAAGCGCAATTGCAAATCCCACAGGGTATAGAAGCAGAACTGAGGACCGGTCAGCCATAAAGTTCCAACAAAAAGTCCCGACAAAATAAGTAAATATTTTAGGGGAGGCCCCACTTTGAGCAAAAACGCTTTGAAATGACATGTTAGGTGGGGTGAAAAGGCGTTTTTTGAATACTGATACCAAATCGGACGCTTAAACGGCCAGATTCATTCATGTATGAATTTCCAGCTCATCAAGTTATCTAGGGTAGCCAACCGGTATCCTTGAAAATGAAAAAAAAATCATGCACAAGAAAATTGTTACCGCGAGCGACAGAAAAACATAACTTGTTTCACAGAGAGACCCTAAACCGAACTTAAATGTCTTTTGGCCTACCGCAGAATAGCGTGAGAACAATTTCTAAAAGTTTAAATAATGTCTTTGCTCCAACTAATAGACAAATAAGGATAGATACTTTTGATGATTTTTCCATTTTTTGAAACTATCTTGTTTTTTCTATTGAATGAGACAAATAGAAGTAAAATAAACCTTTAGAAATCAAACTCACGCTAATCTGTGGTACGCCAGAACAAAATTGGTCTCCATATAGTGCCTCTCTATAAATCGACTTGTTTTTCTGTCGCTCTAACAATTTTTTTTGCTTATGACATTTTTCATTTTACTAGATAACCTGATGAGCTGAAAGTTCATCCAAGAAACAACCCGACCATGCTAACGACCGATTTGTCATCAACTCTCAGAAAAATGATATAAACCATACCTAACATGTCATGTCAACTCTGGTACTTTTGTAAATTTTTTCCCATTGTTTTTCGAACCTACGTTTTTTCTGAAAGTTGGAACCTAAAAACAAGCCAAAAAAACTGGAAGTCATACTCGCGCTAGTCTTCAGTATGCTAGAAAGCATTTCATCTCATCATAGCGCTTCTCTATGAAAAAAAATAGGTTTTTTCTATAGCGCTGTATTAAATTTGTTGCGCATGACTTTTTTCATTTTCACGGATAACTCTAGGCTATCCTAGATAATCTGATGAGCTGAAAGTTCATCCATGAATCAACCTAATCATACTATAGACTGAATTGTCATCAACTCTCAGAAAGAGGATTTTAACCCGACCTAACAAGTCAGGTGAATTCTGGTACTTTTAAGATTCTTCCCTGTTGTTTTTCGAACCTATCTTGTTTTTTCTTTAAGTTGGAAACTAGAATCAAGCCTGAAACCCCCAGGAATAATACTCGTGCTAGTCTGCATTAAACTATAAAACAATTCGTCTCAATACAGCGCTTCTCTATTATAAGTTTTTAGGTTTTTTTTCTATAGAGCTGTAACAAATTTTTAGCGCATAACTTTTTTCATTTTCACGGATACCTGTGTACTAGTATAGATAACTTGATGACCTGAAAGTTCATTCATGAATCAATCCATTCAGATTAACAACCGATATTGCATCAATTTTCAGAAGAAGGCTATTCACCCTACCTAAATGGTCGTGTCAGCTGAGCTTCGAAAAAACAATGCTATAAAAACGAACTTTCTATAGCGCTGTATGGAAGTTTTTGTGGATGACTTTTTATTTTCACGGATAACTCTAGGCTATCCTAGATAATCTGATGAGCTGAAAAATCATCCATGAATCAACCTGACCATGCTAACGACTGAATTTTCATCAAAACCCGATTTTAGCCCGACCTAAAAAGTCATGTGAATTCTGGTACTGTTGATGATTTTCCCCCTTGTTTTTCGAACCTATCTTGTTTTTTTTCTGTCGGCCGGCACAAAGACACAAAATTCAAATCACTCGAAAAGATATTCACGCTAGTCTGGGATACGCGAAAAAGCATTTGGGCTCGATATTGTGCTTTTGTTTAAAACCAATTGTTTTTCTGTCGTAACCTATGACAAAATTATTGCGCATGATTTTTTTTTCAGTTTCACGGATACATGTAGGCTACCCTAGATAATTTGATGAGCTGAAAATTCAGCCAAGATATTTTCTGGCTACGCTCACGACGGAATCGGAACCAAATCCTAGAAAGAGGGTATTTACCCTAGCTAGCATGTCATGTCAACTCTGGTACTCTTGATGATTCTTTCTCATTGTTTTTCGAACCTAACTTGTTTCTCATAAGCTGGAAATAGAAACACGACTGAACCCCAAGAAGTCATACTCGCATTAGTCAGCGTTATGCTACGAAGCATTTTGGCTCAATATAGGACTTCTCTATAGGAAACAGTTAGATTTTTTCTGTGCCGCTCTGTAACAAAATTTTTGGGCACAATTTTTTTTGCTTATGACATTTTTCATTTTACTAGATAACCTGATGAGCTGAAAGTTCATCCAAGAAACAACCCGACCATGCTAACGACCGATTTGTCATCAACTCTCAGAAAAATGATATAAACCATACCTAACATGTCATGTCAACTCTGGTACTTTTGTAAATTTTTTCCCATTGTTTTTCGAACCTACGTTTTTTCTGAAAGTTGGAACCTAAAAACAAGCCAAAAAAACTGGAAGTCATACTCGCGCTAGTCTTCAGTATGCTAGAAAGCATTTCATCTCATCATAGCGCTTCTCTATGAAAAAAAATAGGTTTTTTCTATAGCGCTGTATTAAATTTGTTGCGCATGACTTTTTTCATTTTCACGGATAACTCTAGGCTATCCTAGATAATCTGATGAGCTGAAAGTTCATCCATGAATCAACCTAATCATACTATAGACTGAATTGTCATCAACTCTCAGAAAGAGGATTTTAACCCGACCTAACAAGTCAGGTGAATTCTGGTACTTTTAAGATTCTTCCCTGTTGTTTTTCGAACCTATCTTGTTTTTTCTTTAAGTTGGAAACTAGAATCAAGCCTGAAACCCCCAGGAATAATACTCGTGCTAGTCTGCATTAAACTATAAAACAATTCGTCTCAATACAGCGCTTCTCTATTATAAGTTTTTAGGTTTTTTTTCTATAGAGCTGTAACAAATTTTTAGCGCATAACTTTTTTCATTTTCACGGATACCTGTGTACTAGTATAGATAACTTGATGACCTGAAAGTTCATTCATGAATCAATCCATTCAGATTAACAACCGATATTGCATCAATTTTCAGAAGAAGGCTATTCACCCTACCTAAATGGTCGTGTCAGCTGAGCTTCGAAAAAACAATGCTATAAAAACGAACTTTCTATAGCGCTGTATGGAAGTTTTTGTGGATGACTTTTTATTTTCACGGATAACTCTAGGCTATCCTAGATAATCTGATGAGCTGAAAAATCATCCATGAATCAACCTGACCATGCTAACGACTGAATTTTCATCAAAACCCGATTTTAGCCCGACCTAAAAAGTCATGTGAATTCTGGTACTGTTGATGATTTTCCCCCTTGTTTTTCGAACCTATCTTGTTTTTTTTCTGTCGGCCGGCACAAAGACACAAAATTCAAATCACTCGAAAAGATATTCACGCTAGTCTGGGATACGCGAAAAAGCATTTGGGCTCGATATTGTGCTTTTGTTTAAAACCAATTGTTTTTCTGTCGTAACCTATGACAAAATTATTGCGCATGATTTTTTTTTCAGTTTCACGGATACATGTAGGCTACCCTAGATAATTTGATGAGCTGAAAATTCAGCCAAGATATTTTCTGGCTACGCTCACGACGGAATCGGAACCAAATCCTAGAAAGAGGGTATTTACCCTAGCTAGCATGTCATGTCAACTCTGGTACTCTTGATGATTCTTTCTCATTGTTTTTCGAACCTAACTTGTTTCTCATAAGCTGGAAATAGAAACACGACTGAACCCCAAGAAGTCATACTCGCATTAGTCAGCGTTATGCTACGAAGCATTTTGGCTCAATATAGGACTTCTCTATAGGAAACAGTTAGATTTTTTCTGTGCCGCTCTGTAACAAAATTTTTGGGCACGATTTTTCCATTTTCACGGATACCTGTGGGCTACGCTAAATAACTTGATGAGCTCTAAGTTCATTCATGTATCAATCCAGCATTAATGAGGACCAATTTGACATCAAATTTAGGAAAAAAGCTATTTACCCTACCTAAATTGTCATGTCAACTCAGGTTCGAAGAACAAGGGGAAAAATCATCAGAAGTATCAGAGTTGACATCACATGTTAGGTTGGGTCAATTGTTATAGAGAGCGATAGAAAGAACCCACATTTTTTGAAGAGAAGCACTATATTGAGCCGAAACGCATTCTAGCATACTGCAAACTATCGTGAATATGATTTTTAGGGGTTTCAGGCATGTGCCATTGTTCCAATTTATAGAAAAAAAAACTACGTTCGAAAAACAAGGGGAAAAATTATCTAAAACAACCAGAGTAGACATGACAAGTCAGCTAAGATAAACAGCCTTTTTCTAAAAACTGATGGAACATTTTGGTCGTCAACATGAAAGGATTGACTCATGAATGAACTTTAAGCTCATTGAGCTATCTAGGGTAGCCTACAAGTATCCGTGAAAATGAAAAAAATTCATGCGCAAAATTTTTTTTACAGAGAGCGACACAAAATAGCTAAATAATTTAAAAAAGAGGCCCTACTTTGAGCACAAACGCCTTTAAGCAAACTGCAAATTTTCGTCAAAAGGATTTTCAGGCATATGTCTTTGTTCCAACTACAGAAAAACCGAAAAATAATCGAAAAACAAGGGGGGAAAATCATCAGAAGTACCAGAGTTGAGATGACAAGTCAGCTAAGATAAATAGCCTTTTCTGAAAACTGATGCCACATCGGTCGTCAACAGGACTGGATTGATCCATGACTGAACTTTAGGCTCATCGAGCTATCTAGGGTAGCCTACAAGTATCCGTGAAAATGGAAAAAAAAACTGCGCAAGAAATTTGTAACAGAGAGCGACAGAAAAAACTCAATTTTTTTGAAGAGAAGCCCAATATTAGTCGAAACGCTTTCTAGCATACTACAAACTATCGTGAACATGATTTTAGGGGTTTCAGGAATGTGTCTTTGTTCCAACTTACAGAAACACCAAGATAAGTTCGAAAAACAAGGGGGGAAAATCATCAAATATACCAGAGTTGACATGACAATTTAGTTAGGTTGTACAATAAGTTATGGGAAAACGATATCTAACCGATCATTATTATGGTTTAAAGGATTGCATTTTCAGTTTTATATTACCTAGGATGCCTTATAGACACTTGTTAAAATGGTACACAAATCAGGCGCGATATTTCAGTCTGATAGTGATAAAAAAAGCAAATCAAACCATAAGTTCCTTCCTCCTTCTCAAGACTTAAGCAGAACATATCAAATATGAGAATGATAGCATTAAAATGTGCTCATAGGAGTACTGTCACGGGGGAAAAATCAGAAACGAGAAGGCCTATTAAAACAAGGTGTGATCGAAACTCATTATACTTATGTATTCATTAAATTTAAACAATATAAAGAATCCAGTACGTGTTAGCAGACATTCATTCTTGAGAGTTTGCAACTTCGTTCTTTTTTATCAATTGAGATATATGCCGAATGATCCGCGAAAACAATACTGATCGTACAACTCGGATAGACAGATACGAATCATCTTGAAGGTTACTGCTCAGCAACTGAATAGATTCATCAAAAATGATTAAATAAAAAAACATTCTTCATAGTACAGTTCCTCCGAAGTAGGCTCTTCTAACGTTGTTTTTCGATATTCTTCTTGATGCGTTGTAATGACTTAAGTAATTGTAAAATAAGCTCGACATAATTGCATGGATAGAGGTCAGCCATATCCAATTCTAAGCATATAATGCAGTGCTACATTTCGATTGAATCTGAAAATTACGAACAAATTAGGCCGACGCTAATACAACACAAACACTGAAACAACTCATGTAAACATGTCTCCACATTATTGATATTCAAAAAATATTCAATTTCAACAAGAGCAGGTTTAACACCCAAACCAAAACATCGGCATATTATTGACATAAAATTTAAAGTTTTTGAAGTTAAGAGGCAAACAACATCATCTCAACTGTAGCAAATCAGTTTATGTTATTCGTATAGACATATCAACAAACAGGTTGCAAAAAAAAACAGATTTATAAAATTTTAGGCTAGCTGATGGACCCAGGAGCCCCAAAAATGTTTTTTTTTTACTTGTAAAAACATATCGCGACAACCACATCGAAATATGGGTTGTTTCGTATACCAAAAGGAAGCTCTATTACTGTTATGACCATAGCTTTAAACAGATTGCAAAGAAATTTAAGTTGAATCAAAAATTTAAGCCATTCTTAGGAGCGAGCCTGAAGCCCGAAAAAAAGGGCTTTTTTACTTAAAAAAAATTATATCGTCACACTCACTTCGAATTACGGAACGTTTTATACATCAAAATGAAGCTCTGTTATGGTACTTCCGAAAGCTATAAATAGATATCAAAAAAAACATTGTAAAACCAAAATGTTAGCCAATCTTAGGAGCGAGCCAAAAGCCCGAAAAAAGGTGTTTTTTTACTTAAAAAAAAATATATCGTCATATTCACGTCGAATTTAGAAACGTTTTATATATCAAAATTCAGCTCTGTTATTGGTCTTGCGAATGCTATAAACAGATAGCAAAAAATAATAATATAAAACAAAATTTTAGGCTAATCTTAGGAGCGAGCCATAAGCCCGAAAAAAGGTATTTTTTTAACTAAAAAAATTATATCGTCACACTCACTTCGAATTACGGAACGTTTTCAACATCAAAATGAAGCTCTGTTATGGTACTTCCGAAAGCTATAAATAGATATCAAAAAAAAACATTGTAAAACTAAAATTTTAGCCAATCTTAGGAGCGAGCCAAAAGCCCGAAAAAAGGTGTTTTTTTACTTAAAAAAAAATATATCGTCATATTCACGTCGAATTTAGAAACGTTTTATATATCAAAATTCAGCTCTGTTATTGGTCTTGCGAATGCTATAAACAGATAGCAAAAAATAATAATATAAAACAAAATTTTAGGCTAATCTTAGGAGCGAGCCATAAGCCCGAAAAAATGTTTTTTTTTACTTAAAAAAAATATATCGTCACACTCACTTCGAATTACGGAACGTTTTATACATCAAAATGAAGCTCTGTTATGGTACTTCCGAAAGCTATAAATATATATCAAAAAAAACATTGTAAAACAAAAATTTTAGCCAATCTTAGGAGCGAGCCAGAAGCCCGAAAAAAGGTGTTTTTTTTTACTAAAAAAAAATATATCGTCACATTCACGTCGAATTTAGAAACGTTTTATATATCAAAATTCAGCTCTGTTATTGGTCTTGCGAATGCTATAAACAGATAGCAAAAAATAATAATATAAAACAAAATTTTAAGCTAATCTTAGGAGCGAGCCATAAGCCCGAAAAAATGGTTTTTTTTACTTAAAAAAAATATATCGTCACATTCACTTCGAAGAAAGAAACATTTTATAAATCAACATTGGGCTCTGTTGTTGTTCTTGTGATGGCTATAAACAGATTGCGAAAAATATTAAGAAAAAATGAAAATTTAAGTCAATCTTTGGAGCGAGCCCGAAGCCCGAAAAAAGTAACATTTTACTTTAAAAAATGATATCGTTACCTTCCCTTCGAATTTAGGAGCGTATTTTATATCAAAAATAAGCTCTGTTATTCTTCTGTTGATGGCAAAAAACAGATTTGAAAACTAATAATTTTTAACATTTCTATGACACAAAACCTGTGCCAAGCAGGGATTTTGAAAAAATTGGGTTTTTTTTTTTGAAAACTAATATCTTCATAACCACGCTGAGTTTAGAAACGTATTATACATCAAAAATCAGCCCTGTTGCAGTTCTAACGATTGCAACAAATTGCAGAAAAAATACTGAATACTTTATAACAAAAAATGTGCAGAATATTTTTTGAAGCGATATTTGAGGCCAAATACGGTCCCCAAACTGACCTTATGGTCTTTTTCATCCAGAAACATAGCTGTTAACGCACATCTATAACAAAACTGAATGCGTATCAACCAGTTGCGACATTTTTTTCTGGATATCTCATCCCTGAAACATTTTTGAAAGAAAAACTGTGAAATTTTTTTTAGGGTAGGCAAACATAAAAAGTGCACACCCAAAGCAGCAAGTCGAAATGACAGTTTTTAAAAACTTTGATTTTTTTTTCAATTTGGGTAATTTTCATGCATCGAATTAAGTTCTTTAACTAGAATTACGAATGAAATACTATAGTTCAGCGACAGAATAGACTATTTCAACCGTAAAATCCTGAAAAAATGATACATCGTGCAATAAACATTTAAAAAAACCTGAAAAATCGGGTTGTACCTCGCCCAACTAACCGTTCTGCAACTTCAATGATTACCCTGCTAACAATCAATGAGTTTAGGAAATGTTACTGTCTCAATAGTACCAGAGTTGTATAAAAACAAGAAAACTATGGCATAATTTAAAGAAAATATCGATGAAAATTATCAACACTAGAAAACAATATCGAAATTAACACGCCGTTTTGAGGATTTTAAACTCTTCAATTTGAAGTTTATAAAAATTAACAGCGCGAGACGAGCAGTAAAAGTGCCTTCGAAATTGAGAACCGGGCAAGAGCACAAAAATAACCTAAGATGAACAATTGAAGCCAATCTTAGGAGAGAGCCTGAAGCCCGAAAAATTTTTTTTTTTTAATTCAATAATTTATATCGTCACAATCACTTCGATTTTGCACTCATTTTATATAACAAAATTAAGTTCCTCTATTGTATCTCCGATAGCTTTTAACTTATTACAAAAATCACTAATATAACATTAAAATTGAAGCCAATCTTTGGAGCGAGCCGGAAGCCCGAAAAAAGGAAAATTTTTCATTAAAAAAACATATCGTCACATTCCCTTCGATTTTAGGAGCCTATCATATACCAACATTAAGCTCTTTCATTCATCTGTCATGGCAAAACCTGATTTGAAAACCAATAGGTTGTCACAACTCTATGGCACAAAACCTGGATTAAGCAAGGATTTTGAAAAATTGTGATTTTTTAAAAAAATTAATAGTTTCACAACCACCCTGAGTTTAATAATGTAACACAATAAAATTTAGGCCTTCGAAAAATTTCTATTAATTGCAAAAAACACAGCAGAGAAAATACTCAGTACTTTTTCATATATAGGGCAGAAGATTTTTCAAGCAATATTTCAGGCCAGATCAGGCCGCCCAAACTGACCTTTTCAATTTTTTCATCCAGAAATATTGCTGTTAACGGACTTCTCTAACAGCACTGAAATTGAAATAATCACTTGCCAAATCAGTGTCCTGGATAGTTTCAGCAGTGAAAATTTTTTGTAATAAACTCTCAATTTTTTTGGGGGTAGGCAAACACAAAAAGTGCACACACAAAGCGGCGTCACGAATTGACTGTTTTTTGAAAACCTTGATTTTTTTTTCAATTTTCGATAACTTCCATGCATCGAACTATAATCTCTAACTGAAATGACGAGTGAGATACTATATTTTAGCAATGAAATAGACTCTTTCAACCGAAAAATTATGAAAAAATGATATCACTTGCTATGAACTTCATAGAAACCTGGAAAATCGGGTTATACCTCGCCCAACTAACCATTCTTAACTTAAATCACTTCCTTCTTAACAATCAAAGAGCGTAGAAAATCTTACGGCCTCAACTGCACCAGAGTTGTATAAAAACAAGAAAATTATGGCACAATTTGAAGAATTTATCGATGAAAATTATCGACACTTGAAAACTATATCGAAACTAACACGACGTTTTGAGAATTGTAATCGCTCCAATTGAAGATCTGAAAAATTCAACAACTTGAGAGTCGCAAAACAAGTTTCGTTCAAATAACAGGGCAAGAGCAAAAAATTAACCTAAAACGTACAATTGAAATCAATCTTAGGAGAGAGCCTGAAGCCCGAATTTTTTTTTATAAAAAAAATATTATCGTCACAAGCACCTCGAATTTAGAAACGTTTTTTATATCAAACTTAAGCTCTACTAATGCTACTCCGATACCTATCAACAGACATTAAAAGTCATCAGAGTAAAATTGAAGCCAATTTTTGGAAGCCAACAGCTTCAAAATGATAAAATTGAAGCCAATTTTTGGAGCAAGCCGGAAGCCCGAAAAGAAGTAATTTTTTACTTAAAAAAACCATATCGTCACATTTCCTTCGGAATAGGAGTGTATTATATACCCAAATCTAGCTCTAATAATTTTCTGTCAATGGCAAAAAAAAAATTTGAAAATTGTTTTCTTAACTCTATGATACAAAACCTGCGACAGTTTTTTTTCAATTAAAATCTTCGCAACCACGCTGAGATTAGCAACGTACTAGATATCAAAATTAGCCCTTTTGAAATTCTAACGATTGAGTTTTTTTAAAATGAAAGGCAGAACATTTTTTGAAGCGATATTTCATGCTAAATCAGGCCCTCAAACTGACATTATGAATTGTTTCATCCAAAAATATTGCTGTTAACACACTTCTATAACAGAACTGAATACGTATCAACCAGTTGCGATATTTTTTTCTAGATATTTTCATCCCTGAAAAAATTTTGTAAAAAAAATCAATTTTTTTTGGGGTAGACAAACGCAAAAAGTGCGCACCTAAAGCGGCATGTCAATTTGACTGTTTGTTTTTTAAATTTCGATTTTTTATTTTGATAGTTTTCAAATTTGGCCATTTCTTAATTAGTTTAGGAAAATTAACCTTCTTGTACACATCAAAGTTGCATAAAAACAAGAAATAATTGAGAGCAGAATTCGATCAGCTGTTCAAACCGCATTGTTGTTTATCTAATATACACATATCACAAACAGAGTGTTCAAAAACGATCTATTTTTTTTATTCATTACTACAATAGCTCAAAACTTTTTAAAAACCATTAATTGGAAATTGCTAAAAAAAAACGAAAATTAATTGGAACGCACCAGACCGTGAAAAAAAAATTGCTCACTAGAAAACTATATCGACAGACAAACGCACTATAAATGTTTCTCAACAAAGCAAAACTAGCTCTGTAATTTCGATTTTTTTAATTTTGATAATTTTCAAATTTGGCCGTTTGTCAAGTAGTTTAGGAAATTTAACTTTCTTGCACACATCAAGGTTGCATGAAAACAAGAAATATCCGATTAAAATTTGAAGTTCCAACGATTGAGTTTTTTTGATATGAAAGGCAGAACATTTTTTGAAGCAATATTTCATGCTAAATCAGGCCCTCAATTTGACCTTATGAATTGTTTCATCCAGAAATATTGCTGTTAACACACTTCTATAACAGTACTGAATACGTATCAACCAGTGGCGATATTTTTTTTCTTTATAATTTCATCCCTGAAAGAATTTTGTAAAAAAAAAATTTCAATTTTTTTGGGGTAGGCAAACACAAAAAGTGCGCACCTAAGTTTAACCTTCTTGCACACGTCAAAGTTGCATGAAAATAAGAAATAACCGAGAGCAAATTTCGAACAGCATACATACATACATACATACATACATACATACATACATACATACATACATACATACATACATACATACATACATACATACATACATACATACATACATAAATACATACATACATACATATATACATACATACATACCTACATACATACATACATACATACATACATACATACATACATACATACATACATACATACATACATACATACATACATACATACATACATACATACATACATACATACATACATACATACATACATACATACATACATACATACATACATACATACATACATACATACATACATACATACATACATACATACATACATACATACATACATACATACATACATACATACATACATACATACATACATACATACATACATACATACATACATACATACATACATACATACATACATACATACATACATACATACATACATACATACATACATACATACATACATACATACATACATACATACATACATACATACATACATACATACATACATACATACATACATACATACATACATACATACATACATACATACATACATACATACATACATACATACATACATACATACATACATACATACATACATACATACATACATACATACATACATACATACATACATACATACATACATACATACATACATACATACATACATACATACATACATACATACATACATACATACATACATACATACATACATACATACATACATACATACATACATACATACATACATACATACATACATACATACATACATACATACATACATACATACATACATACATACATACATACATACATACATACATACATACATACATACATACATACATACATACATACATACATACATACATAAATACATACATACATACATACATACATACATACATACATACATACATACATACATACATACATACATACATACATACATACATACATACATACATACATACATACATACTTACATACAAACATACATACAAAAATACATACATACAAATATACTTAGAAAAATCTTTATCACTTATATGGTTGAACTGAAAATTTGATAGGTGGGCTACGAGATCCAATGTTTATCTCAAATAACCTTATTCCTGTTTAGTTAAATGCATTCCTAAATATTTTTAGTAAAATTAAGGTTAAGTTAAGGTAAATTACCTTAATTCAGTTAAGGTAAATTTTACCCTAACAATATTTTAAGGTAAAGTTAAGGTAATGTTAGGGTAAATTTTACCTTAATTTTTTTTTACCTTAACTCATTTAGGGTAATTTTACCTTAACATTTTTTTGAGTGTAGGACATTTTATGTTAGATGTGATGAAGAGAAATTTAGACTGGATGACAAATATCATTGTTTCAGCCAATGTTTCCTCTTCTGCTTCTTCTGATGATGATGCCGATGATGTGGGTGGGGGTGGGGGTGGGGGTGGTATGAATGGGCTCTTTCGTAACAGTGTGCAGTACAAGCAGGGGGATGTGAGGGGTAGCATCCTGGGCTGCATGAACTCTATAAGGCAAAACTCAGGCATCCAGCCTCTCATCTGGGACTCCATCCTAGGTCAGTCTGCTCTCGTATTCCCACAGGCTTAAACAAACCACCACTTCACCAGTTTGCCTTTTCCATTATTACATGTAAACTATTCCTGAAGGTCTATGGAGCAGTAAAAACATGAGGGTCGACACTACCTAAATATTCGTTTCGCTTACAGCAGTCGGTCGACCTTGATGCAATTTCTAGCACAAAAGAAATCTTTCTCGAGAGCGTTTTGAAATGCAACACTAAGATATATTCCAAACTAAATTACTTCCAGATTGAGATTCAAATTCAAATTTTTATGTAATTGCAGTTTAAGTTCAATTAGTGAAGTCAAATCCAAAAACTCCAATATAAAAATCCCCCCAAATCCCAATTTGATCCCAATTGATTATATTTTTCGAACTGAAATTTATTGTGCTTTTAAGGGAATAATACAATTTTTTAACCTCAAAATTATATTGGTTATAATTATATCCGTCAATATTCGTTTTTTTTGTGGAATAACTGAATCATCTTATATGAGCAGCGGGCGAGTATGCTAGGTCTTCAGAGTGTTGTAGGTGATGTTAATGAAGAAATAAAAAAGTTGCGAGCTTTGGCTACTGGACAGGCCAGTAGTATGCATATAGTGCACTAGGATCGGGGGGGGGGGTTGTCATACATGGATGACCATTAGGTATAAATCATAATGGTCACCATGTATTAAATGATCAGCAATGGTCACCATGTAATAATCCTAATTGTCACTATGCATAATTTTATACCTAATAGTCCTCATGTAAAACTTCGGTATATTATTGAGTATTCCCACTGAACGTTGTGGTTACATGTTTGTTGCGGGAAAGGATTTGCCAAATCTTCGTTCTGAAACCAGCTGGAGTGTTTAACTGCGCTATAGACTGTTTGCTCAATTCTTCTTAAAACTTTGATTCAAACTCAAATTACATACAAATACATACAAAAGTATGCTAAAGACACTATCGCTTAAATGAAATTGTTTATATCCCAGATTAATTGAGTTCCAAAGCTGAACAAAAACTCGCACTTAAATACACACTAAACACGGAATAGCGGTAGGTCAAATTTTATGTACAGACAATTCTCATATTAAATAACTGAATTTTATTTACTATACAAAAGTTAATGTGGTGTTTTTTTGTGTTTTAATCTATTCGTCGATTTTTTGACCGTGGTTCTTCTACTTCAACTGCTTCATAATCGAAAAACGAATCGTTGAAGAATGACGACTCGTCCTCATCGGAAGTATTGGCCTCCAGATCCGCGATATCCCCGCTATCAATATCACTGTCGTTGGTTTCTGCTGCCCGAATCAGACCGGGGTCTGGAGTTTGCCAACTGCTATTGACCTGGTCCATCAGTTGTCGAAGCGAGCGATGTGGTTGTGTGTTCTCAACAGCAAAACTATCCTCAGAGTATTCATCATCAATTTCCGGATGGTCCCAATCAACGTTTTGAGTGTTAGCGAATTCTTCAGACACCCCATCTAGGAAATCGTCACAATCCCACGACACTGGTTGTTGACGATCTTCAAAAAATGGCATCCATTTTTCCAAATCGTCATCGTCAGTTGGGTCAGAATTAACAGCGGCTGTGTTATCATCACTATCATCAATGCCAATCACAGTTTGACCCACGATGTTTTTGTGACCGTAGGGAAGAGTCTGCTGACCATCATCGAGGATGTAGCGTTTGTCATCAAAAGCTGATAACGATGTTTTCGTCGAAGTCACTGTTTGCAGATTGTGTGATTCGGATGCGATTCGACTGTTTTCAGTTTTGAATAACGAGCCAGAGGTCAAGGTGTCTCGATATCGCTGATGACTCAACATCTTCTGAGCAGCTTTGGATACACCTTTCGCCGATAATTTTCTGCAGTCTAAAATTTTATTTATATGATTACTAATCAATTTTTTGATGATCACTAATGTGTGGTGGTAAAATAACCAAATACGATGTTTTTTTAAGAGCTACATCATGTTAACTTGAAGGCCAGGTGCAACAAAAAAAAAATACATGAAGGCCAGGTGTGACCTTAAAAATTAGTCATCATTAAAAAAAACAACAATCAACCAACACAAAAAAAAATCCCCGACAAAAAAATTTTTAAAAAAAAATTTTTTGCCGACAAAAAAATTTTTTTAAAAAAAATTTTTCGCCCACAAAAAAAAAAAACCAAAAATTTTCAAAAAAATTATTTTTTTTCGCCTAAAAAGTTTTTTCCAATTTTTTTTAAAAACAAAAAACACTTTTTCGCCCGAAATTTTTTTTCGAACAAAAAAAATTTTTTTTTCCAAAAAAAAGAAAAAAATTTCGCCCACAAAAAAAAACCGCCCACAAAAAAAAAATTTCAAAAAAAATTATACTTTTTCGCCTAAAAAGTTTTTTCCAAATTTCTTTTTTTTTTTGATAAAATTACATTTTTTCGCCCACAAATAAAAATTGCCTTCCGAAAAAAAAAATCACAAAAAATCAAAATTTTTTGAAATTCGTGCTCACAAATAAGGCAAATAGAAATTAATTACCTCTGGACAAAATGGAATAAAGCTTGGGTTTGAGGGATATAAACTCGGTTATAATGTCTCCTGGAAACTCATCCATGAATTTTAAAACAACCATTTTGTTTTTCGGGTCGTAGAGAGGGTGGTTCTTCGGGTAATTTGACAAGTCAAGTTCATTCAAAATATTCCTTTTTTCGGAAATTTCTCGGTATAAATCTTCACTTTTGACTTGGTACAGGAGACTGTCTGTATCAGAATACAATAGTTGACATTCAAAATTTGGTTTCATTATATCGTAATGAAATTTATACATGTGAAACTTTGCTAACTCAAGAACACTAGCTCCCACAATTGTTGGGACATCCCAATAGATTTTTGTTGGATTCGAAGTGAACGCTGCCAAGTTTTCTCCAAAAATTTTGTAGGATTTAAATTCGAATGCACTAATTTCTCGCAAAGCGGCATGATAATCTCTAACTATCCGAACAAGCATCCGTTTGCGCTTCGACTCGCATGTTTTCCCATAAGCACAATTGTTCAGTAGTTTGTACAAATCCTCCTCAAATTTATTTCTAGCTTGTTGTCGTTTAGTCGTGTTCAATGTGATGTATGGTTCTAACCATGCTTCTTGTTCAAACTTCAGCACACGGTGCACTTTTTTAACTTTAAGTCCCAACCTAACAAACAATTGCAATAGTTTGTAATGAATTGTATAATTTGACTTGTCATGCAGCGTCTGCAGTAACTTTTTGGTCTTTCCAATTGAACGTCTTGCAATGTCTTGATTTTTCATCTGCTCGAGTAAATTTGTTTGGTAGGGACTCAACCAATCCTGGGGTACACTTTCTTTAGTAGGAGCTAAAGGGTAATCTTGATGATCCTCATGCAGTTCTTCTGGATACTCGAGATCAACTTCCAATATAAATCCAATCAAAGAGTCTTCAGTCATGTTGAGGATTTGGTTCACAATCACCTCGTCTTCTATATGCTCTATTAGCTCAAAGTTACGCACCGGTAATTTCTCCGTTTGCATGACGCCGCCATAGAGGTTATTTGCATCGATCATAAACCCGTAGGTGCTAGGTTGATCTGGGTTGAAGTCGGGGCATTCTTTGTTGTTGGCTTTGAAAAACCGACTATGGAACACGGATGCAGTACCACCTCGCATCATATTCTCGACCATTTCGAGATGCCTGCGGTCTGATAAAAGCTGAACATTCGAGTCTTTGCAGATACGTTTGAAGGCGTCTCCAGCTAAGTTTGAAGCACTAAAATGGTGCGCGCAGTCCAGACCATAAGTTTGGTGACTAATTTGTCGAAATTCTTCAAAGACGCAAGCAAGAAGGAGTGTATCACACTTGAGATACAAGTTGTGATAATCCTCCAAGTTTTGACATTTGAACACTCTAAAAACTTTCTTTGCATGTTCCAGATCCGCTTGTGAAACTGCAACTTTTCCTCCATTCAAAACATCGGACCAATTTTGCAAAGGAGGCAATTCTTTTTCTGCAAATTTTTCTCTTCCGGTCATGTACGAATAAGGGTAGAAACCTTTTTGTCGTATCAGACACCGTTGCTCCTCCGTCTCGTTTGCAAAATACTTGTTCAAAATTGACATTTTTTCCGCTGGTAGATTATCAACCAATTTTTGCAGGGAAGAATTCAAAAACTTGCATGAGTCAATAAATCTGAGGTATTCAAAAACTTTTTGCTCAGATCCGTTTTTCATTTTTATAGTTTTAATTAGGACTCCAATGCTTAACGATATATATTTTTCGTCGGTGCTAGGTATAACACTCAATGTACTTGTTGGCTCGCATTCATGCAATGCGAGACAAATGTGGTGAAGGTCATAGTTCTGGATGTTATGTCCAATGACTGGGGTGAAATTTACAGTTCGTCTTGCGAGGTTGCATTTTTCATGTGCCCATCCCAAAAATTTTCCAGAAAAATGGCAATGGTCAAGACATTTTTCGTGCTCATTGGTAAAATGTATACAGCAAATCCAACATGTTGATGTGTTTTCTTTGTTCAACGATTCTTGGCTTTCTAGAAATTGAGGAAACTGTCGCTTTTGATCATATATATCTCTCGCTAATTGATGCAACTGATTGAGAAACTTTTTCATGCATTGATCAGAGCTGTCATAGTCAAAGAAGTAGGGCTGTGAATTTCCGTGTTCAATTACAGCCAATGAATACCCACAAGCTTCGTGTTTTTGTACAACTCGGGTAGATGATCGCGATGGATTATCAGGACAAGAATCTACAGGTTTCAGAAATGATTCAAAATCAAAATAAATCACAAGTGGTACAAACCACAAGGCCTGGAGGTTTTTGAACTCGTATCTGTTGGTACCTTTTTCTGCTGAAGGCATGACTACTAGAGCAGGTTCATGATCCTTACAACACTGGATGTGTTGCTCGTGAGTTTCATCACTCCAACTAATGTGAAAGCAGTTTCTACATAAACGTGCAATTGTGCGATACTTACACCCTTTGATTTCGCAGATGAACTTTAACAAATCGATTATAAGTACATAGTGATTCTTTGCAGGCTCATACAAGAGAAGCAGGTCCATGTCAAATATTTCAGTTTGGGTGCTGTTATCTTGGTTTGGTCGTTTTGATATATACATAGGCAACAAATCTCCCTTGTGGTACTGGAACACATTTACCCGCACGTCGTTAAGTTGTTCAAATTTTCCAATTGAAGCGAAACTCATGGGTGAATCAAAATTACCTTGGGCTTTGTGTGCACTTTCTGCAGTGTATGTATCAGGCTGTGTCCGCGCAGCTGCTGGGTTTGCTTTTTGTTGATCAGTTAGAAGTAGGTCAACACCATGCTTCAGACTATAAGCATCGGTAAAGCAAAGTTCGAAGCAATTATTATCTTCGTGATTTCTAATGTTTATCAAATTCTGGGACATTCGAATTCGAAAAGGCAAGTCAATATAAGATGACCCACGGATTGGTGAAAACTTTGCAAGTTTAACAAAAACTTGAATTACGTGTTGCAAAACCCAACCGCATCCATAAGATGCAAAAGTCTCCAAAACTGCTTGCATTTTTTCGACCATTTCAAAAAACTCATCATCTTCTAATCCTAAGCTCATCACAGGTTTCATATCAGAGTTTGCATAAATGTCAATCCGCTCGTCGTGCTCAGTTTTACTAGAATCATTTATTACTTTAGGTTTTACCAAACCTAAATTAGCGCTGAACTGAACTTTTCTAGGTCCTTCTGCAACTCGATCGATTATGAGACTTTGAATTTCATCTTTTTTCTCTTGCATAAATTGCAAAAGGTCAATCGGCTGATTTTCATCCATGGGTTGGTTTCCGCCGATCACATACGTTTCAAGAACACCGAAAAAAGCAGACTCACTTTTTTGAAGATTGGTGCCGTTGATTTCGTCTTCATCGACAGCATGCACATCACCGAGAGCAGCATTAGCAGCGGCACTTGTAGTGGCTAAATCAGCAGAGGCAGCTCTCGTAACAGGAAGACCATGGGTTGCTAGTAAATGAGCTGATAAGTTTTTGGGCGAATGAAAACCCAAATGACAATAATCACAAACACCTCCAAGTTGACCATGAGTGTGAAGAATATGTTTTTGTAAATTTGAAAGCATTTGAGCCGTGAATGAACACTCATTGCATCGATAAACAATAAGTCCTTTTTCAACAAAATGTTTGTCCCGCTCATGGCGACCTCTATTGCTCTTATTTGCATATTTCAGTGGACAAAAATTGCATTTGAACATTTTTTGAAATAAGTTAAGCTATTGATTTTAAGAAAGAAAAAGAATCAAGTGATCTCAAATTACACTCAGAAACAACAGTAAATGGGAAGCATAACTGTTCGTCTACCAATTGCAGAGAAAACGGTTTGTGTTTTGCGCGCGTAATTTTGAATTTGAATTAAAGTTCCCGCCAAAATTTGAATTAGATTTGAATTTCCCGCCATAACTGGCAAACTGAAATTCGATTGGACGAAACAGATAAATTGTTGTTTGAAACGTTAATAATTATTACAAACGATAGAAATTAATCTAAGCCAACCAAGTTTGGGCTAAATTTTAATTCAAAATGATTTTAGAGCCAAGAGAGAAAAGTTTTAATTTTATATTTTATCAATTCAAAATAAAAATTGATGAAAATTTCGAAATTGCGAATAAAAGTTGAGCATGTCACAACACATGATAGATCCTAAATATCCCAGTTGTCATGGGGACAGAATATCCTATAAAAATGTCAAAATTAGTATCAAAAACAGTTGAAATGATGAATAAGTAAAGCAAAAACTGAAAAATGACAGGTTTTTAACTTTCCAGGCGCATTGCTATCAATGATGTCAATCACGGAGCGGTTGCACGGTCCATGTCATCATGAATTTGTCTCAATTGTCTTTCGATTTGAAAAAAAAGTCCGAAAAAATACTTTTCTGTAAAGAGAAATGAGTTTGTTGTTTTAGGGGGGATTAAGGGGATTAGCGTTTTTCTCGAAGACTATTGAAAAAACATCTACTCCCACAATCTCATTAGTCGTGCCCCTCAATGCACTTTCATAATAACACCACTTGCTCATAATAAAAAATTGCGTCTTCTGGTTGAAAGTCGCATTTTTTCGGAAAAATGAAAAAACGATGAGTCATCAATTAAAAAGTTTGATATTTTTCTCAAATATTTAGCATGATGATGAATACTTGTATTTTTTTCAATATGATCATTTTTGGAGACAACAGTATCAATGATCAAATGGTAACTCCAATTTGTAGAAAAAGAAAAAAATTAATGCTTTTTTTCCCTTTTTGTAATTAAAAAATCAAATTTTTAACTAAAAAACATTAAAAAAATAAGTATTTTTATCAAAAAGTTGGTTTAAAACATCTTTTATACTATTTTTCATTATGTTTAATTTGCATGATAACTATTTGAATAAACATATGACAACATAAGTTTTCATCCAAAATTATTTTTTTCCAGTTTTTTTTTGACGTTAATTATCTTTTTTCAAAAGACGAAATTGATTTTTTTAATCTTGTTTTCTAAAAATTAGCATATATATGGATGCTTTTCAGTTTTTTCTCAAGATCACTAATGTAAATAAGAACTTCAATGTTAATATGTTAAATCCTAATTGTGGAAAAAATGAAAATTTTACGGATTTTTTTTTTGTTTTTAATTGAAAAAAAAAATAGTCAATTTATTAAAAATAAATGATTTTTTAAACTTCAATTTTTAAAGGCTTTTGAAATAAATTTTTAATCAAAACCCAATCTTGTGATAATTAATGAACAAATACAAGATACAAACTCAAACTCAATTTTAAAGTTAAATTATTATACACAATAAATACAAACAAAAATCAATTAAACTCAACCTCAGTTTCAAAGTTATATAAGGTCCATATACTCCTGCGCTTTCTCTAGTGTTGTTAACTTCCTTTTTTTCTTTGGCGCTAGACAGAGAGAAGGGGTTAAGTTTTCCATGTGGTTGCTCACAGTAGCCTCAGGGGTACGCTTTGGAGTTGAGCAACCCGGTTCGTCAAGCCATGGTGATACTACAGGGGAAGGATCAGCTTTCGGGGTAACTACTGATGGTGATTCAATCTGTTCCATTCCCCATAAACGATCAAAAAATTCAATTTCTTCAAAGTATTCTAACTGGTTTTCACATATCGGAGTAACATCACAATCGTATTTATACAAAATTTTTTTTACTGGTTTTGATAAAGTTGAAATATCAACCTGAAGAGCAAGAGGCTCGTCAGGATCCGTATATTTACCAGAATTTGTAAGGTAACTCAAATACTTTATATTCAGTTCTTCGTCTTTCTTTGAAATTTTTAAGGAAAGTTTACTGAATAAATGTAAAAAATTTTTGGGAATCATAACGTGATGAGTACAAGTCCACTCATCAGAATTGAAACTTTTTTCTTCGTTAATTATTGCTACAAAATTACCGTGAACGGTTTCATAAAAAATGGTTCTTTCGTGATTGGAATATCCGGCAATAATATAACAAGGCATTTTTGAAGAAAATTTGGAAGAAAATGACAAACGTAACGCGGAGAGAAATGAAACTGAAATGAATTGTGAAAACGCCTCAAGAGATTAAAATAGGGATTGGTTCTTCTAAAATTAGAAATTTCAAGACCTCCTATGTAGTTTTTAATCAGTTTAATAAGGGAGGGCGTGTAAAATATTTATGTTACCTTGCGTGGTATTCTATGTTTATCTAAATTGCATTCAAACAAATAGCTTGTATCAAAAATAACGTTTAAACATTGTGACCTTTAACACCCATTAAAAATTCTTATCAGTTGTACATGCACAAAATACTTATCCATTTGAACTAAATTGCAATCCAATATCTTTGCGATATAAAGTACATGTGTATATAAATTAAAATAGATACAACGCTTTCTTTTGCAGACATATACAATCAATCGGAACCATTCATTTCTTTCTATTCAGTTTTGAATCAAGTTTTTTTGAAAATTTACTCGTTACAATGAATAAAACCAAAACAAGCACCACAGCAAATGCAGATAAAGATTTTGGCGATTGCTATTTCGATATTTCGGAAAACAGTAAAAGACTAGTGCGTGCTACATTGAAAACATATGACCAAACTGGAACTTATGTATTCCTGAAAGTTTTCAAAAAAGCAACTGAAGGCGCTGAATTTGAATGTGTACAAAGACTTTCCTTAAGCAGCGAAGAATTTTCAAAATTACTAAAGTCGGGAAAGTCAATCCGAGCGCAAACAAGTGAAATTTCTGATACTGTTGAAAACAAAGACAAACCGCAATCTAACTGTAAACGAGCCAGGAAATCTCAACTTTCCTCAAACACAAACGATTTCAAGCACGACTCAAATTAATTTTCCTTTACAAAATGGCAGAAGCTATGTTCGAAGTTGTGTTACCTGATTATTTCAAAAAATTTCAACCAAATTTCAAATTTGTTATCACTGAAAAAATTCCTAATTTATCTACTTTTAAAAATTATGCTTTTGGAAGCCACTTCAAATCTGAATATTGCCCTTTTTCAGTCGAGAATGAAAAAAAAATTCATTACCATATATTGATTCAAGTAGATTCAGAGGAACAATTAAACCAATTTTTTCCTTCCCAAAAATGTTTCAGTGTTCCTTGTATTTTCACTTGCTTCAAATACTTAATTTCTCCTGCTAAAGATGTCAAAGGAAACGGTGAGTTATTTGACAAGCTTAAACTAGCTCTCACTTATTCAGCACAACCTGTTGCAGCCAATCTCGATTTGTTAGATTTCACTGCAATCAAAAAACGTTTACCCAATTTATTGCTTTCTGCAACATCATCTAACAAACAAACTTCACCAAATCAAAACGTTTGCAAGAAATCTCCGGCCGTTGGGGGACAGAAACGAATTGATAATACAGTTACGCCTGCTGCATCGTCGACGTCAAACAAATCCGTAAGAATTTCGACTTCAGTTTCAAAGAAACATACAGAAAGCAGACATGTTCAAACAGATGAGATGAATACAGAAACTTTGAAAAGATTTGAAAGTTTAATTAATGGACCCCATTCTGCCGCTTTTTGCAAAATAATGGATATTTTGACAAGTGGATATGGAAAACTTGATGTAGATACTGATGTGCTATTTGTGAAATTTATTGTTGAAGAGAAAGTTAAGTGTTGATTGATACTTTTCATTATTCCCTTTTTATTATATTGAGTTCAGTAAACATGATTTCGACTTTCGATTTAAAACTCATTCATGAAATTTTTATAGACTTAAAATCACAATATCCAGACAAATCAGTCAGATTTCAGTATTTTTTAGCCACTTGTTTGTATTTGGATGCTGATATTAATTTGGATTTTGTTTTGAAAAACAGACCATATGGTGGTTTAATTGGAATAGACAATTCGTCGCTCGACAAACACTTGAAACATTTCAAATTTCTTAGAATACATGCTATATTGCATGACGCAGCGGGATATTTGCAAGAAAAAAATCATACCGGTCCTGGGTACACATAATTTTTTCCTTGTCCAATTAAAAACTGTTACCTGGGTCACGTGACAGGTATTGCGTTTTGCTTATTTCTTAAAGCATTCAAACCAAAGTTATTTCGTTTGTTGGAATGTTGAGTGAAAGTCATGTTAACCCAAAGAAAGAAAACTAAAAAATTGTTTTTCAATCATCTCATTATTTTAGATATTGAGGGATTTAAATGTGGCAAGAAACCTTTGATCATAAAGGAACTTTCCGTTTGCTCTGCTAATACAATTGATACAATTCATTTTCTGCCACCAGTCCAATTCAACAATTTATCAAAAGAAGAGAAAAAAGCGTACAATTGGGTATCTAAATTTCTACACGGGCTTCGTTGGGACGAAGGTGAATACCCTTACTCATACTTGGATCAAATTTTTGACAGCATTCGTTTGAGGAACCCAAATTCCCATTTTTTTGCTAAAGGTACACAAAAATCTGTTTTACTAGCTGAATACTTGAAATTACCCGTGACAAATTTGGAAGATTTTGGCTGCCCAAAGATTGAACAGTTATTGGGTCAAGAAAAACATATTTGCAAACGACATTCTCATTTACTTCCCTCACATCAATTATTAAAGCATTGTACCCGTAGAAAATCCAAAGTTTTTTTCGATTGGTTACAAAATGAACTGTCCAATGATGCAAACAACCTTATCTCCAAATTTGTTGGTTTACGCTTCAATGACTAATCAGAGTCCTGAAAACAATTCAACACCAAGAATTAAAGTTACTCTTACGCGGACAGGCATATTAGATTGTCGAGGAAAACCTCTCCTGCAAAAACTCGAACAAATTACACTGAACGATATCGAAATCGACAATTTACGGAAATTTTTTACAGTTCTTGACTACTTTCACCTGTACAATGTCCAGACTCCAGGAATTTCGCCAGTCAATTCCGTTGTTCAATCTCAACCTGGAAGGGCTGCAACCTCAGCTGGGAGAGAGAAGACAAATCCATTTGCATGACCATCAGCTTCCAGCTGAACTGAAAGAATTAGTCAAAACTGATAACGTTGAGGAAATACATTTAGTTCAAGCCACTTTCAGAGTTGCTGCTCATTTTGTTGTAAAGTTCAAATCTAATTGTAACCATGACAAATTCACAAAATATGAGTTTTTCTTCATTGAACGAGGAGTTGATTTGCCTGTTGAACCGAAATGACGAATCACATACATATACCAAGTTTTGTGAATCATAATAAATATATTTATTGATTGTCTTCATTTTCTTTTGATCTTGTGTGATTACTAGTTGCTAACATGTCGTGTTTGAAAATTCAAAATTTCAAAAAAATATTTTTGCCAAAAGAAAACACACAAAATGTGAGTTTAACAGGTGAGAATTTACCAAAAGAGTTATTAGACGAAATCAGTACCGGAAACGTAGAAAAAATTGTTCGGATACTTCTGACAGACAAAAACATAGCAAGATATATAATAAAATACAAACCAAACGGCAATAGATCAGAGAGAAAAAAAGGCGATTGGTATGCAGTTGTAACTATCAACCTTGATACAAATAAGCAAAAAAGGTCTTCCAGTAAACATGGAAATTGAAGAAACCACCACTGTCCAGAACAATGATTGCGACTTTGTTGACATTGGTGTTGCCGAAAAGTCTTTATCTCACGAAAACAGATCTTGGAAATTTTGTAATTCTGTTTCTCTTCCGTCTGCAGAAGTTGTCTTTTTCACGCAAGTCTGTTTCATTTTCATTTTGCTCTCTTTATCTATTTCAAAATTGTCTTTTTACAATCTTAGTTGTGACGAGACTGCCATTTGGCTTTCAATACTATCCAGTACAGTTGGTTACATGTTACCCAATCCCAAGTTATAATAATGAATAAGATCATTTCAACAAAATATCGTCTGTTTATGTCCGTTTCAGGTCCCTCGGGATCTGGCAAAACTGATTTAATTTTTCAAATGTTTCTCAAAGGTACATTCTATCCATCATATAACAAGATATTTTATTTTTATCTTCACGATCAACCCAAATACCGTTCCTTTGTTTCTCACAACAAATTTGATATTGAATTTATAAAATTGTCCAGCTTTGAAATTGTTAATAACTTACGGCATTGTATGATTGTCTTTGATGATACCTGTGAAGAAATTTTTAATGAAAAAGATTTTGTTAAATTAGCTACAGCAGGCTGACATAAAAACGTTCATGTTATTTATGTCAAGCACAATTTATTTCAGCAAAGTAAGCAATCACGTACAATAGATTTGAATACAACTCACTTAATTTTGTTCAAATCACCTCGAGACATTCAACAAATTGATTATTTAGGCAGACAGTTGAATAATGCAAAATTCCTCCGTCATGCGTATCAGTTGGCAACGAAAGAAGATTTCGGTCATCTGTTGATAGACTTGGATCCCAAAACTTCAGAATGTCTTCGTTATTCGTCAAACATAGTTCCACCATCACCAACCATTTTCTATTTACCATCCTCAAAAGCAGTTATCACATCTCTTGAAAATGAAAGAGAAAGAATTATGTATATTGAAGCAAATGCTCAATAGTCGCCATTGTAGATCAATTTTGACAGGAGCTGATTCAAATTTTATTAGATTTCTTTGCGATTGTTTTGTGAATGTTTTTCTGGGACATGTTCCAGCTAACAAAAGTTTCATCGAGAGTAAGAAAATACCATTTGGAAAAATTGTTGACCCTAAGTTTAGTATCCGAGAAAAACGAAAAGTTTTGGCAAACAATATTTCACTGGTTAAATCAATCGGAGAATCGTGTTACATTTACCTAAAAAACTAGAACCTCAGGCATGTATGCTGAAGAATTCATCCTCATTCCTCGAAAAACATATGCTCCAGATGAAAAAACTGCACCACAATCTCAAATCCTTCATAATCCATTAATTAACGACAAATCATCTCAACTCAATTACATACAACGATTTCGAGAACGAAATATCAGCCGTGACTCTCCACCACCTTTAAACCCAACATCTCCTATTCCTTTAACCCCTAATAATGTAGTACCAAATCTTCGAAAAAGAAATTTATCTGCACTTACTAATTTCAGTGATGATGGTGATGATGAAGCAGAAAAAAATTTTGAATCAAACAATTCACTGCAGCAGACAAGCTCAAAGAGAACAGAAAAAACGATGAAAAAAGTAATGGAAAAACCGCTGAAGTGTTTCGAAAGGTTATGGAATCCATTCAAGAGCTATTGGAAGCTAATAAATTGGAAAGGGCAAACATCGTGCTAAAGCAGTTGTTCAAAGTTGAATCCTTGACTTTAGACGTTGACGGATATGTTTTAATTCAAGGAAAATCAACACTCGTTAAAATTGAATCTTTTTTGTACGATACACAGCAAAACACAAAAAAACTTGAGGGTGTTTTTTATCCACAAATTTTGAAAGAACTGAATCTTGATCCTAGCTTAGTGTCCAACACTTATGCCAAACAGATTCTCCGCTCGCTTAAGAGCGAAGCAGCTAAGCCCTTCTCAACTTCTTCCTCCTTCGTCTCCGACGACAACCCGACAACTGAGGACTCGAAGAGATCAAAACCCTCCTCTTCGAAGACTCGATCGACAACTCTCAAACCCAGAACCAAGCAATCTGACAAAAGAAAAACCCAGAAAAAAGAATTTTTCCCCACCATCAACGACGACGATGACGACGATGATAAAAACTATGAAAGCAGTAAAGAATCGTTTGCGACGACGTCAACAAAAGAATGGAAATCCTACTATCAGTGAAGAAAAGAAACTCAAATTACTCTACACGAAAGGTCCAGCTGCATTTGGTAGCGTTAAAAATTTAACAAATGCTAGTCAACTCTCACCAAAAAAAGTTAGAAATTTTCTGAGATCTCAATCATCACATACAAAGTATGGATTGTTTCGTAAAACATATCCTCGGCTAAAAGTGATTGTTAACGATATCAACGAAATTTGGTCTCTTGACTTGGCTTATGTTGATAAATTGGCTAAATATAACCGAGGGGTACGATATTTGTTAGTTGCTGTCGATTTTCTCTCTCGCTACTTACGAGTGGAACCCCTGAAGACCAAATATGCTAAGGAAACAACCGAAGCTTTCAAAAAAATGATCAAAACAAAACAACCAAAAAAAGTTTGGGTTGACAAAGGCACCGAGTTTAAAGGAGAGTTCGAAAAGTTATGTACTAAACGAGAAATCATCAAATACAATACTCACAGTGAAAAAAAATCAGCGTTTGACGAAAGAAACATTCGATCGCTGAAAAGTATTATGTACAAATACTTGGAGTTTGAATGGACTTACAGTTATATTGAAAAATTACAAAGTTTTGTTCAAACGATTAACTCACGCGTTAATAGAGTAACAAAATTGGCTCCAAACAAGGTCACAAGAAAACATGTACCTGCTTTAGTTTCATTAATTGCAAACAGTTCATCGAAGTTGGTACAGAAACCAAAATTTTATATTGGTGACTATGTGCGAATAGCGAAGACTGACTTGCCTTTTAGAAAAGGTTACAAGCAGATTTTTACAGACGAAGTTTTTGAAATAGTTGCCATTCCTACTGTAAACCCTCCAACATACAGTCTCATTGATGCGGAAAAGGAAGAAATCAGCGGAAAATTTTATGAAAAAGAACTTAGTTTAATTGGAAACAAAGCTGATTATAACGAAAATGGGCAGTGATGAGTTTACTGTACATTTGATTTCAACAGCTTCAATGGATTATTTCCCAGACAACACTTTGGCCAGTTTTAGAAATTTTTGTAAAGAAGAAATAGCTTTAGACGGAGATTGGAGAGTTGCTCTCTCAGAAATAATTTTCCCCACAAAATTAAACAATGTTACTGATGAGGAATTTACGTACTTCAGAGCATCCGAAGTAGTAGCCAGTAAATCCAACGCTGGCAATCGGAATACAATTTCCAGACCCTACTATGGCGAAAAAGTTTATATCAAATCAGGAGAGTACACTTTTATAGAACAATTGATTAATGAGATAAAAACAAAACTCAAAGACAAAATTCATTTTGATGCGATTCCTCAAGAAATCACGAATAGCATGAGTATTTGGATGAACGCAAATGAAGGAATCTCATTCCCAAGTCCCCAAATACCCAGTCTGTTAGGCTACAATGCAAAGCTTGATGAGAACGGTGAATATCACATTGGTTACAAAATGATACCCTCCTTCGATGCATCTTATGAGGGAAACGAACTCTACGAATCTCATTTCCCATATGACTTATCAAGTGGGACAAGTCTAATTTTTGTCTATATTGACATTATTCAATACCAAACTGTTAGTGATGCAAAGGCCCCATTGCTACGCGTCATTGATTCAAATAGACGCATCAAAAACGGTAGTGCCTGCAGCATTGAACCTAATCATCGAAAAAACTTCACTAATTTAGACTACAAAAAATTATTCACTTCATCTGTACAATCAATATCGGTACAGTTGCGCACAGAAACTGGAAGACTAGTGCCCTTTGCAGGAACTGGTAAAGTTGTGTTGACTCTAAAACTCAAGCGCTTTGATTGAAAACCAATGGAACAATATTATGCAAAGCAAGCTTCACTTCCTCATTTCTCTGGACACTACCGACAACGCGGCAGTGGATTTGGCGCTTTGGCTGCTGGTATTGGTCGTGTTGCTATACCGTTTGCACGACGGGTTATTCTACCGGCTGCGAAAAAACTGGGCAGAGAACTTTTGATGAGTGCAGCGCCAGAACTAATTGATGTCGCTATGAAAAAGAAGTCTCCTAAACAAGCATTGAAAAACACTGTCACAAAAACTGCAAGAAAACAACTCGGTGGTGGTAGACGTCGTCGTCGAAAGACACCAATGAATGGATTACGAAGAAGAAGGTCAGTAGGGGCTCGAAAAAGAAAAACAACCATTCGAAGAAAAACCAGACCAGTGAGAAGTCGAGCAGATTTTTTCTCAAACAGAAAAAATGATCGCTAATTTGTTACCCAATGAAGCTACCCATAGCTCTCTGGATTTGTTTGAAAAGCAACCTCTTTTGATTACTTTTGAAAACGCTTTTGATCAAAAAATTGGACATGTCTATTCACCCAATGGACCAATGCTTGAATTTGAAATCACCGGTGACCGTAATAATTTTGTTGACCTGCAAAAAATTTATTTGGAAATACGATGCAAAGTAACGCAATCAAATGGAGCTGATCTGCGATACGACAACACTGATGCTACTGTGTCTGATTCACCGTTCCTTGTAAACAACTCCCTGTATTCCCTTTTCTCTGACTGTACCCTCTCTGCTAATGGACTCAAAATCTCAAATGCCAATAGTAATTTTGCGCATAAAAGCTTTATTGGAACAGAATTTTCTAACAGCAAAGGAGCCAAGGACTCATGGCTTAAGTGTCAGGGATATCGTTTTGAAAACAATCCCGCTGCAATCGATGCAGCTGATTTCACATCTCAACGAGAACTGGTCCGTGAATCGAGGGAAATTTGGTTCTATGGACCCGCTGGAGTTGATTTTTTCACATGTGACAAGCATTTGTTGAGCGGTGTTACCCTCAGACTTTCCTACAGACGTTCTCATGAAGACTTTCTCATTATATCGGAAGATGCTGCCAAGCATTACAAGCTGCAAATACTCGAAGCGAACCTATATGTTAGAAAAATGACTGTGACTGACCATGTGCTCTCTGCCATTGAATCAACTTTGCTCAAAACTCCTGCGAACTACCAATATCAAGAAGAAATTACAAAAACATTTCTTGCAACAGCTGGTCAGCGCAGCTGGCAACAGGAAGATATTTTTGCTCGTGAACCGGTGAGACAAATTATCATAGCATTGAACACAAATAATGCATTTCTAGGAACAAACCGAACGAATCCTTTTCATTATCAAAAATTTGGATTGGAGCAAGTTACTTTGAGACGAAATGGTTTACCAATAGCAAGTACACCAATCAGTACACAAGATCATAAACGTCTCTTCTTCAACACACTATCAGCGCTGGGTTTGTTGCACTGCGGGCTGGGAATCACTCTGGATAACTACCAACAGCACTTTATTATGTGTTTTGATCTCACTAGCACACATCAGGCAGCTCATGACTTCTTGCATCCAGAACTTACTAACTGCTCAGTTTCACTCGATCTTCAATTCTCAAACGCTTTGACAGCAAACCTGGAAATTTTTGTTTGGGGTATACGCTCATCCAATGTATTTATTACCTCCGACCGCAAAGTCACAAAGAACGTCCTTCCCATTTCGACAGTCTGAAAATGGATGAAACCCAGTTGCAGGACCTCATTCAGAATTGTAAACATCTGAAATATAAGTTTTTTGGAGTATTTGCAGCCGACAATTTTCCACCTCTCATCCCAAACAATATCTTTATGATTGTGAACACTTCAAAATCAGATTCTCCGGGGACACATTGGATTGTGATATGCAACAGAAGAAATGTTTTATACTTCGCTGATCCTCGCGGTCTTCCTCTTTGGCAGTACACCAATCTGTATAAACGATTGAACGAGAATTTTCATCAGGTGACTGAATTGATGACAAACTTTCCCATGCAAGACTCAAACTCTACCATGTGCGGTTCTTTTTGTATTTATATTGCACGTTTGATTTTTGATAAAAACTTTAATGGTGATGCTTCTGATTTTGTTTACATAACTGATCATGTTTTGAAACGTTTCCTAACTCACATGCTTACCCATTAACTAACCATTTAATATGGTTGATTTATACATTTTACAATTTAATTTTGAACAATACATTCTTTTAGTAATTGAAATTTTACCCAATTGTTAACTGAATAGCAGTAATTCGAGAAGTTAAGCTTTTTATCAAAGTGAGAAAAAAAGTACAAAATCGATCTATGGGGGGATATCACCATACCAGCAACTGTTGCCTCCTTTCAGTACAATTTCCGGACGGGTTTCGAAACGCCGCCTTTCGGCTGAGAGTCGAGCGCCATGCGTTTTCCTCTACTCGGACCCCAAGAAATTTTGTTCCACTTCAATTTTATAGTAACAAGTTAGGTACAAGTCTTAGAAATGATTGCAGCAAAATTAATGGGCACTTTTGGCTTTCATCAGTGTTCTCGTTTTTCAAGATCTTTAGCCACTTCAACCTTTTAGCTCTTTCAATCTTTCTATAAAATCAAAGCTTTTGTCATAGATTTCAGACGTTTATTTTTCAGTCTCCTGTAGACACGGAAAATGGAAATGTCGAAATTTTCAAGCCAATTTCATTATTTTAGAGTTTTCAGTGTTTCGTAATTTTTCCTTATTTTTTAGCTTCATTTGGCTTAAAGTAATTTTTCATTCTTATTTCGGTCAAATTGATTTTTGCCTAAATAGAGGTGGCGGCCGCCGCACTTGACGAATTTTCCTTTCTTCGAGATTCAGCAATAAAACATGCATTTTTGAAGGAAATCGGTCACCGCAGGCAACAGTTAAGCTACGCTGCCAAAATCTTGTGCTTTCCTATATACCATATAGTTTGGTCGCATATAATAGGTATATAACGTCATTTTACATGTAAACAAACCAATACCCCCAAACTTTAGAAGGGAAAACATGCACCGACCAAAACCTAATTCCATCCCGTTTCCACAACGTTCAGTGGGAATACTCAATAATATACCGAAGTTTTACATGAGGACTATTAGGTATAAAATTATACATGGTGACAATTAGGATTATTACATAGTGACCATTAGGTATAAAATTATACATGGTGACAATTAGGATTATTACATGGTGACCATTGCTGATCATTTAATACATGGTGACCATTATGATTTATACCTAATGGTCATCCATGTATGACAACCCCCCCCCCCCCCGATCCTAGTGCACTATATGCATACTACTCAGGCCAAAAAACAGAAACTTTGGAACAGAACAAAAAAAACTTAAAAAGAAGCTTAGGGAGCAGGAAACATAGACAAGTGGGAATGCGTATTCATTTTAAACCAATCCTTTGATTCTAGGAGGTCTCAAGATGTAACAGTGGACACACTATAGTTTTTTCAAAAAAATTGTGGATAAATTTGTGCAAAAAAGTAAACATAAGTAAAATTGAACAAGTGCTTGTAAAATATTGCCGAGTGCCGCAAAGGGACTCCTGCCCTCGATGATTTGCAAGTTTAGTTGCTTTGTGGACAAAGATGCTCTTCGGTGCTCATGCAAAAGGAAGGTGCATCAACTCCTTTCGTTAGAGCGCACGAGAAGGAGGAGTTGAAGGCATAGAAAAACCAGGCTGTAAAAAAGAGGTTGAATACTGCATCAATGAGAAAAGACTTGAGTGAGAGACTGCCCGCTGAAAACAAAAATTAAACAGGCGTAGCAATTATCAATCTACAGAGATTGAACTGTTAAAAAAATTGGAACTTTCTGTTCAAAGTGATTCGTCTGATTGTGAGTATTAATACTTGCAGTAAAATTTTAATCAGATTACACCTTAAAAAGGACATGTTTCTTTTAAGGCTCGAGATAATTGAAAATTCGTTGGTTTCTTTCAAAAAAAGTGTAAGAAAATTTTGTTCATTATACCTTTTGCGTACTTGCAAACACTTTTTTTTGTTTTCTACTGAACATTTTTTTTCTATGTGCCCTACATGTGAGTCCGCCGATAGTTTTGCGTTGGGTTGTTAAATCGCGACCGGCTAAAATCAAGAACGGGGATTTCCATGAAAAAATCTGTCTACTGTTTTGTATAATAATAAAGTTTGCTGGTGCCCTGCAAGAGAGTCCGCGGGCAGTCTTGTATGAGGTTGTGACTTCAGGACCAGATAAGACCAAGACAGGGGCACATCTAGGAGGCTTTTCTAGGGGGCTTTAAAAAAGCCAACATTTGGGTCTGCTTTTTTTCTTAATACGAAAAATCGAAAGTTATTTTAAGTAATAATTTGAAACAGTTTATGATTCGTTCATTCAGATAATTTTCTCTTGCTTTTTTGTATCTCTTTTTCTCATTTTTGTTTCATCTAAAACAATAGAAAAAAATTATTTTTATCAATAAATCTAAAACACAAAGAAATCACAAAAATATTTTTTGACCTTTTTTCAGTTTTACAATTAAACGCACGAGCAAACAAGTCTCAAAAAAACTTGAAAAACAATTTTTTAAAAAATTCAAAACTTATAAACGCTGAGAGACGGACTCAGAAGGTCTACGAGGACTAATCTGAGATTGCAACTTCGAAATCTGGACTCCTTCATTTTGCAAAACACACGCTCGCTGTAGAGAAAAATTTGATGAGCTTCGAGTTTTGGTTGTTTTAAATAGCTACTAGTGGCAATGTGCCTAACTGAAACTTGGCTAAAAAAAATGATTGTGTTAGTAAGATTTTGACTCTCGAGGGCTATAGTCTAATCTAAAAAAGCTTCCGAAAAAGGGGAGGCGGTGTCGGTGTATTCAAAAGGTAAGACCAAAAGTACACTGTTAAAGGCAAGGTAACGCAAAATAAATTCAGGTTTTAACCATTGCCCTTAAACAATAAATTTTCGTGTTGTTTTATGGTAGTTTTTTTGCGTCCCTATCAAAAAACAAAATCACTTTAGAAAAACTGCAGATTCTTCTGGGTTCTCTTATATTGACACCAAAAACTAAGGAGCTAGTACGTAGTGATTTTAAATCAATATGTCTTTCAATAAAAGTTTAGTTGAATCGACAAACTGATTATCGGAAAATAGTGTTTTTTTGCTGAAATCGGACAAGCCAATGAGAAAAATCGAAAAATCAAACACTTAGTTAGATATTTTGTATAGCAGCCATGACGTAAATGTAAAAATGCTAAAAACATCAATTAACAGATGTTCACGCAGTCAATTTTACGAAACTTGGTGGAATTCAGAGAACGACTAGAGTCCAGAAAAGATGAAAAACATCATAAGGTTTTTTGAAGAGCTGCAAATTATTCCTGTAGAAAATTTTAATGATTTTTTCATAAAAATAACATTAACAGCCCAAAGTTAAAACACGTAAGCTCTGGATTGCCAACCAAGTTAAGAATGCTGCCGCTGAGAAAAATGTCCGAAAGAAATCTATAATCGTAATGGCATTTTTGACGACAGAAAAAGTATGAGAAACACGATATGTTCGTGAAAAACTTATGGAAACTTAATTTGAAGTAAAACGACATACAAAAACAGAAAATTCAGAGAATAACAGAAATTAAAGAGGGAAGTACTAAAAAAACGGTTGAGTTATCAAGGAAAACGAAAATAATTTACCGTGTTTTAATGTCTTTTAAGTCTTTTCGACAGTGGCAAAAAACTGGCCAGCCAGCTCAATAATAGGTTGCCAACCATGAAATAGTACTTTCATTGCTTCAATGTATCTGAATTCAATCAGCCAAAAGGAAGTTTCCAATGTTTAAGAAGCGATCAAGATAATGTTTAGCGCAGGTTTTTATAGTTTGAATCACTACTTTTTGAAAAGTATTAATGGGCTATGTTAATAGGCTACAAAATGGTTCTCAGATTAAAATGATAATGCCGTTTTTTCAGATTGCCTTGATCAGGCCATGTAAATTCCAGTCTTTAATGAGTGTATCATGTATATTTCAGTATATATTAGGCCGATCCCTCAAATTTTGACCAATAGCCCTACTGCCCGACGAAAAAGTTCGATGCAACAGCATGATATCTTATTTCAACAAATTGAAGCAATCATTTCACTGATTGAAAATATTAGACACATTTTTACGCTCAAACAAAACTGACACTATGCACTTTCCTTGTTCAGAAAAAAAGCAATCGATAGAGTTAACATCTTAGTGCTGTTGAAAAAAATGCGTACTGTGAGGAACAATTGGCCAGTTATTGTGATCTTGTTTGAGTCATAGGAAGCAATATGTAGCCACTAAATTTGGAAACTCAAAATTAAAAGAATTTTGCTTCGGTGTACCTCTAAGATCTATTCTTGTTCCACTATCGAAGCAAACCAGGAAAACACAAACTTAATACTATACGCAGGTGACACTTTAACCAGGACATGAAAATAATTGAGAAATATGCACGCTGAGTACCAGGGTGCTTTGAATAAAAAAGCAGATTGCTTTAAACAAAACAATCGAACTTTGAATGCAGGTAAAACGAAAACCTTCATTTTCAGCAAAGCAAAACGGAAAAAAAATTCAAAAATGTTATCTTGATTAATCAGCCAATTGAGCGAAAAAAGTTTTATCGTTCTCATGGAAATCATATAGATGATCTTCTGAACTTTGATGAAGAAGTTGATTTTCATGATTCCAAAGCCACGAAATTTTACGGACTTTGTAATAACTTGCAAAAGTTTCTTTCGGCCAAGCACCTTGTAACTACTTAGAAAACTTTCGGGCAACCTAACCTACAGTATGGTGTTTTGCCTAGCCTACGCGTGTACACGAAGAAGATCAGATTCGATTTCTACGTCAAAAAGTGAAGCTTTTGTTCAGAATTAAAAAGCACGTGAAAACCAAACATTTCAAAGTCAACGATTGAAAAATAGACTGTTTTTTGCTGAAGAGCTCTATTTGTATGATTTGTGAAAATAATGTATAAAATTCTCAAATGTGAAAGCCGTAATCAAAATGTTGATGATCTCAGTGTGGTTAAGGAAGCGAAAAAATTTCAGAGAAGCGCAGTACAACAAAAAAATTACCTTTTTGTACTGAAAAAACTGAAGAAAATTTGATTGAAATTGAATTCAATATGTTATTATTATTAGTTTTGGTTAGTTTTGATAGTTTCAGCTATTTTTAGGATCAATTTTAAGTCTTTTTGTATCGATTCAAACTAATGTTTGAATTGATCCAAATCAGTTTTTTTGATGAATTTTTTATGATTACGAGGCCAATTTGTGCATTCTCTGATTACTAAGCGTATGCGCCAACAGGCAAATAACAGCTTTGTTGCGGAACTCCCAACGTTGGTTTCCTCGGTGACTTTTTGTGCTGTTTTAAATGCAACGGACAAATAGCTAAAACACAGTATGGCTCAAAATCGCTCAAAATACAGAAAAGGTTGCGAAATCCGCAACAAAGTTTGGGGAATTAATATATGTGTAGAAAACCTAAGCTGGGGAAATAAAATATATGTAGGAATTTTAAACTGTCGTAGAATACGAAACCGTAAGTGGAATCCTTAAAATTTGATGTTTTCTCTGTTGCGGTAAACTGTCTGTACGTCATCATGCTATCTTTTTCGGTCTGATTGATTCGTGCTACTCTTTAGTATGGTGTTGTTATATAATTATGCTTCCTGTTTGGATACTCTATAAAAAACTTAAAAAGAGCAGAGCAAAATACTTTTGGAACAAATGAAAAAATGGCAATAACTCTACGAAGAAATTTTTTTCACCAGTGGAATATTATTTGTTAATTATAGATTTCCTAAAAAGTTCAAAAAATAAATTATATTGGCAAAAAAACCAAAAAACTTAAGTACTTTATGCTAGTTTTGAAGTCTTCCAAGAGATTTCTACTCTTTTCAGTCGACCACTACTCATGTTAGATATTATAATTGTTATAATGCAATGTTTTTGATAGAAACAGAAAATGAAAGATGGTGGGATTATTGTGCTGGTCAAAAGAAACAATCAGGATTTTTCAATTACGCAATAAAAGGTTACGAAAACTCAACCATTTCTATTTCCTGTCGCATTTTTTTCCGGTCGGATTCGTTCGTGCTGCTTTTAGTTTGATTTTTTTGTTGTATGGTAATGTTCCCTGTTTTGAAACTTTTTGTTGTATTTTATTGTTTTTTCATTTTGTTTGAATTGATCCAAATCAATTTTTTTGATGAATTTTTTTTATCATTAAGAGGCCAGTTTGTGAATTCTCTGACTTCTAAGCTTATTCGCCAACGACAAATAACAAAGTTGTCGCGGAATCCTTAATATTGCTTTCCTCGGTGACATTTTGTGCTGTTCTGGATTCCACGGACATTTAGCTAAAACACAGGATTGCTCAAAACCGCTCAAAGAACAGAAAATTTTTTCGGAATCTACTACAATATTTTGCGGAATCTGTAAAAGTTTGAGGAACCGTACACAAATCATAATATATGTGGAAAAAGCTTAAGCTGTCGTAGAATACGCAAATGTAAGTGGAATCCTAAAAATTTAGGCGGAATCCTCATAACTTTGCAGAATTTTCTTACATTTGTGGAATCCTTTTATACCTGCAGATTGCAGAATAAGTACATATTTTCGCTCGTTGCGGATTAAGCGAGCAAACTACTGTCCCGACAAAATTACGGTAAAAGTATTTGTACTGGAAAACCACAGAAATTGTGTATTGACAATCCACTTACCTTTTCGAACATGTTTGGAGACTTATCTCTGGAGCCCAGGAATATGAAGACACAAAACTGTGCACCTATGCAGTGCTCAGTTTGGTCTCGTAATGATCGGTATTAAAATGCTTTCCAGCTAGTTTTTTGAGATAAATTCAAAAAATGATTCCAATCGTTTCTCGCTATTAATTGTTTTAAAACTTCGACCTTCTACTGAAAACATACCTCTAAGATCAACATATGACAAGCATTGTAGAAACGCTGCAAGTCTTCTTGCTTACCATTTCATTGATGATTTTTCTGTTGCGGTACACTGTCTGTTCGTCATCATGCTATCTTTTTCCAGTCTGATTGTTTCGCGCTACTCTTTAGTATGGTGTTGTTGTTTAATTATGTTTCCCGTTTGCAAACTCTAGAAAAAACTTAAAAAGAGTAGAGCAAAAAAGTTTTGGAACAAACAAATAAATCGCAATAATTCTACGAAAAAATGTTTCTCACCAGTGGAATATTATTTGTTATTTATAGATTTCCTAAAGAGTTTCAAAAAAATTTCTGTTGGCAAAAAAACCAAATACTTTAAGTTTTTTATGCTACTTTTGAATTCTTTCGAGGAATTTTTGCTCTTTTCAGCCGACCACTAATCATGCTAGATGTTATTAAGCAAAGTTTTCAACAGAAGCAGAAAATGAAAGATGGTGGGATTATTTTGCTGGTCAAAAGGTACAATCAGGCTCTTTCAATTACGCAATAAAATGTAACGAAAACTTAACCGTATCTTTTTTCCGGTCGCATCTATTTTTATGTGTTTTTATAATTGTTTATGCCGGTTTATTTTGACTTTGTTGTCGTATAGTCATGCTACTTGTTTTAAAATTTTTGGTGCTTATTTTAGTTTTTCGGAAATAAATTTTCTGAAAGAAGGAGTTAAAATGAGCAGAGCATACAAGTTCTATCAAAAACTATTTTTCACCAGATGAAGTTTGTTTGTAAACTATTATTTTTCTAATTGGTTCCAAAAAAGATATTTTTCGTTTTGCAAAAAAATGAATATTTCAAGTTTTTTTGCGATTTGAAGTCTTTCTCAGATTTTAGTCTTTTTCATGGACCATTTTCCTGTAAAACTTTATGCGCAAATTACGCATTAAAGGGTAACAAAATTTGCGATATCTTTTTTTGTTTTTATTTTGCTACGTGGAGAAATTTTGAGAACCATGTTGTTGAATTTTTGATGATTATAGGGTCAAAACTTCGGTTTTCCACTAATTTTTACAGGAGCGTAGCTTATGCAATCTAGATTAGGCAACTAAGAGTGATACTTGAAACGGTAGGCGATATCAGCATGATAATTCCAAGTGCTTTGAAATTTGAATTTTGTTGAATTTTTGATGATTATAGGGTCAAAACTTCGGTTTTCCACTAATTTTTACAGGAGCGTAGCTTATGCAATCTAGATTAGGCAACTAAGAGTGATACTTGAAACGGTAGGCGATATCAGCATGATAATTCCAAGTGCTTTGAAATTTGATTAGTAATAAGCTGACACAGCTAATGGTTTTTTAATTTATCAATTGAGTCAAAAACGCTGTTTATTTCATAAAACAGTATAATAGTTTTTAATAATCTCTATTCAAAAATTATCGTTTCAATTTACTTCGCAAGGTTTTTGAAATGCATAAAAGATACGCTTAAAATTATTCAACACATTCTAATTTTTTATGTGCAAATCGATTTTAAGGGAATCCCATGAAAAAAATAACCCATTTAAGTTATCATAGATTCACGAAATTCAGACCACGAAATCGATGATACTGAGTTATGATCTTTGGTATGTACTCATAGAGTAATTTCAGATAAGGTACACCGTCTGTTCGTCACGCTACTCTTATTTTCGGCCGGATAGATTCGTACAACTTCTTAGTCTAATACCAATCTTAATCTTACTCTTATATATCTTTGACGTTTCCGTCAGATAGTGAAGGAAAAACGTGCTAGTAAAAATCGAATACTGACTTAAATAAGATATATAAATAGATAGAGTAGAATAGAGAATGTAGTGTTAAGGTTTCCAGATTGAATATAGATTGACAAAACTTTCTTGACTAGATTCCACACCTTAGGCTTTCGCAACTGGCATTTTAACATTGTAAAGTGACAGACGAAAAGACTGGTGAGATATGTTCTTGAATGAAATTACTGCACTGTAATGAATGGATAATAAGACATAGTTATATAAGATATACATAAAAAACTAGAATAGAGTGAGGTACCGAAGGTCGCCTCATGACATTTCCCCCTCTTGATAAAAAATTTATCAAAGCATAAATTTTTGGCTTTTGACTAACCAGAATGAAATGTTAATACGCTATCGCACCTGCTGAGAGTCGAAAACAATCTAACAGTTAAGTGAAATATGAAAAAGTTTGAGCGAGTCTCAAGTTTAAGAGTTATTTTCAGGTTCCTTAATTCTTATCCTCTTGAGAGGGGTAGCTTGGTCTTTCCCTTTTTCGGCCGGTTGGGACTAATGGTGTAGTAGGCGCCTGCTATAGTGCTGGTGTTTGTGGCAATGGTTCGGTAGACTCTGATTTCGTGACACTCTTGACAGAGACTCTTGATTTCGTGACATTTCTTGGAACATCCTGAAGACCAGGTTGAATCAATCCTCGCTTGATCAGTGACTTCAGTAGGTTCTGTGCTAGCAGCGCCCTGAACCTCTTCGTGTTGACCATCCCCTGACGTTTGTGGCCTCGATTGAGGTGGCGGTTCAAGAGGCGTCGCAAAATTTCTTTCGACGAGGTTGGAGCTGTGGCAGTGGTTAGTGGCATAATTGTTGTCTGCGGTGAATCATTCAATTGAGCTGCGATTTGAGTCGCTGATCCGGGTGCCTCAACTATCTCGAGCGGTGGTCCAGTGATCAACGAGTCCTCACTTGACGACTCCGCAGTAAGGTCTATCACCTTACCTCTGGAAGGTTCGTTGGTTTGACGCTGAACCGGTGAAGTAGTTTGTTGAGAGTGAGGCCTGGGAGCAATCCGTCTTTGGAGTCTCTCTCCAACTGTGCCAGGCGTAGCTGAAAACTTACAATTATGTCTTAAACTTAGATGATTTTTCCGATAGATTTTTCCCTTGTCGGTAATGTAAGTGTGATCTGTAATACGGACAACCTTGATTTCAGCAATTTTGAATAGAGGTTTCCAGACTTCCGGTCAAGCACTTTTCGAAGGACTTTGACTCTTAAAAGGTCTTGAAAAACTAGTTTTTCTAAATTATGTATCTTTGAGAGTCTTTTTGGCCTCGTTGAAGACGACATATTCACTCGCTGAGAATGTGATAAGGCTGACACCGGCGTGTATCTAACGTGATCATAGAATCATAATGTCTCCTTCGCGATCCCAGACTTCAATAGGGTAGCTAGGTCACTGTTTCTGGCTGTTAGTTCACGAAGAAGTTCGCGTCCCCGTTGCGGTTGCACATTCCGTTTCAGTTGGGTCCAAGTGTTTGCCGCCTTAGCAAGATTCTCCAGGGCCTTTTATAACTGGCTGTCCGCTATCCTACTGCCCACTCCAAAAAGTGGTTTGAACTTGAATGTAATGTCCTGACTGTGTGAAACTCTTTTAGGCACAACGTTAGCCCTATCGCGGCTGTAATCCTGACTCGACCGCTGCTCCGGTGTTAAGTGGTTTCTTTCCAATCCTTGCGGTGAAGTAGGTGAATGAACAACATTATGACGTGCTTTTGAGAATTCCGTATTAGGCTTTCTCCCATAATGTAGCTCAAACGGAGATTTTTTTTAAATGTAGCATGTTTTGTTTTTCGAATATCGTCAACGATTTGTTGTAATGTTGACTTCAAGTTTTTAAAGCTAGGATCTAATTTTTCGGTTCCCAACTTGCGTTTAATGGTTTGAATTGACTGTTCAACCGAACCGCAACTTCGACGATCACCCACCGCTGTGAGGAGATGTTTTATGCCTCTGCTTTTGCAAAATTCCTTAGCAACATCAGACTTGAATCCAGAACTGTGATCCGTTCTAATGATTTCCGGGATGCCAATATTACGAATGTAAGATCTTAAGAAATTGACTATTTTATTTTCATTCTCGCTGTCTTAGTTAACAACACCGAAGAGTATTTCGAAAAACGGTCCTTTTCGACTAAGATATAAATCTTTCCCTCTTTATCATCAATTATCGGGCCCGCAAAATCAAGTTGGATTTCTTGATTTGGAGCTGACTGCGGTGGTAATGGCTTAACAGAGTTATAAGTTGTTGAAGTTTTGATATTCTTACCAAATAGAGTACATTCCGGGCATTTTTCGAAGACATTAATTATCTGCGGATTGAGGAACGGCCACCAGATGTATTCTGACGCATCCTCCACAGCCGCCTGTCCAGGATGCGATCAGTGAAGGCGAGTCAGAATGGCACTCGTAGCTGCTCGGATGTAGCCAGCTTGTTATCTATCAGAACACAGTTGTTCACCACCGCAGCCTTCGTCCAGAATTGGGTCTTGATTGCCCCCAGTTTGTTAAAGGATTGCACATCCTTGTTGATAATCGCCGTCCGCATTGGCCGTAGGAACGTGTCTTCTCTTGTCAGCTCCCCCAGTAAGTCGACGTCAAAAAGTCCCGGGAGGCCGACAACTTGCCACTTATTCCGAGTGACCATGGGCTTAGGGTTGTTGATGGCATTGACTCCCATCCTGACCACTGCTTCCTGTCGGGCCTTCTTTGCCAATCTCTGCCTCCGGCAATTGTTCAAGAATCGAGCCAGGCCCTTTCGTGCGGACTGTCGCCGAGCGACCACAAAGCCGTCTTTTGATTGTTTCAGCCTGGCCAGATTTCGGGTCCGTATTTGATCAGTTCTGCTCGGGCGATTCTTGCAGCTAGCTCTTGAGGGTCCGTATCTTTGTTGACTTGGGGTGCGGAAATTAGGGGAAGTTGTACTAAAGTTTTCGACGATGTTAAGGAGAGTTGCTTGTTCAATCGTGTTGTACGCAAAATCAATAGTATTAGTAGATGTATTAGAAATATTCAGATTAGAGTTTTGAGAAAAATTTTTTGAAGCATCCATATCGTGACTTGATTTTGAGATGTAAGGTCGGAGACAATGATTTCATTCACAAACTTCCGGTTTAGCGTATCTCATTTGCATAAGAGGCTGTGATTGGTCGAGCGGATCGGAGCATAAAAAGTCGACCTCTCGCAACGAGAATGTAAAATCGCGATTTTGCATACTAGCCTGTGATTGGCTCATTATCTGAGAGCATTGTTGAACGCCCTCTAGCGACGAGATATTGTTACTAGAAATTAGCCTATCCTCTAGTGATTGGTTTGATATTTGGTTAGAAAACGCGACGCCTTCTATGGACGACGGGCTTAACTGGTTGCAGGAATCCGATTGGTCAAATGAGTCAATAGATGATTGGTCCGCCGCTTGAGTTAAGAGGTGGCGAAAATCACCTACAATATTACCGGATGTTTTGATTGGCTGAAATCGATTATGATTTGATACCTGCCCCACAGGCACTGTTTTTGATCTGAACGGAGTTCGGATCGAGTTTAAGGCCTTATGAAAATTCTGAATAGATTTAATGACGCTTTAAATGTTGCGTGTCTCGACATATGATCCACAATGCTCAGGGTTGAACCCGGTACAAGTTCAATTTCATAATCAAAAGGAATGAAGCGACCCGCCCAACAAGAGAGTCGCGACTGATAAGACTTCTTGCGGTACGTTTCATTGAGTGCTGAGATAATAGCTTTGTGATCATTTAAGATAAGAAAACGTTTACCAAGTAGGTATGAACGAAAATGTTCGCACGCCCACACAATGGCCAAGAGCTGTAACTCATTAGTGCTATATTTCGTTTCTGCGGAATTATGAAATCTAAAGGCGAAGACTATCGGGGCCCAGACATTTGGTGCCACCTCCTGCTCCAAGCAAGCTCCTAGCCCACTGTGACTTGCGTCTCACTTGACTCGAGAAGCTTTTGAGGCATCATACTGATTCATGTTAGGGATGTCCGCAATGGGGTCTAAAATTTTCTGAAAAGCTGTACCTTGCTCTTCCCCCACAAAAAAGATTTCTTTTTTTTCCGCTTTTAACGATGCTCGGAATACGACCGTATGTTTATGCAATTCTGGAATAAAGCGCTGGAGATGATTGAGAGTTCCCATAAATGATCTTAGTTGCTTAAGAGCTTTCGGTAGCATAAGTGATTTGATAGCTTCGATTTTGAGAACTTCGGAGCGTAACCAGATTCATCAATCTCGTACCCTAACCAGACTAACTTGTTAACTGAGAACTCACATATGCTTAGTTTTAGCGGCCATCCTTCTTCGTTCAGTCGATCCATGACTTTTCGACTAGAGTGTTATGGTCTTCAACTCGTCCTTTAGTTACCACAAGTATATCATCAAGGTAACATATGACTCCTTCCAATCCTTGTAGGGTACAATCCATCGCTTTCTGGAATTCCGAGGGCATATCCGTCAATCCGTATAAACCGGTTTTAAATCGATACGTGCCTGTTGCTTCTCCACACAAAATACTAAAGTTACAATGACTACTGGTTAGATCCGATAAAGGTAACTGACTAAAAGCATATTTGAGATCAAGAAATGTAAACCAAACTTTTCCAGGTGTGTCTCTAGTGATGATTTGAGCCACCGAGTCAATCAATTTATACATATTAGGCATTTGGTACTTGTTTTGCCAGATTTGGGCATTCATTGGTTTAGCATTGAATACAAGTTATATCGAACCGTCCTTTTTTGTAGTTAGTACTATCGGTGCAATAAAATGGTCCGTGGTACACTTATTTAGTTTTTCAATATGTATATCCTTGATTAATTTTTTAATCTCGGCCCTGACTCGGTCTTGTATGTGAATGTGAACTTCTCGGCCTTTAACTTGCCTAGGTATCAAAGGGTCCTTAAAGTTAGTGAACATTTTATGGCTTTTCGACCTCCCCAGTCTGCTGAACACCTTAGGGTACCTATTCACAAAATGGTCCCTCCAGAACTTAGAGGTTGGGTCCATTTCGTTCACATCCTCCGCAAAATTAACTCGAATAGTTTCAATTCTCAATTGTTCATGAGGGTTTAACCCGAACAAGTTCCGTGTTCGATTTTCGGACACCATGAAGCACGCGTTGTCGATCTTCCATCCTTTTGACGCAATCGGAATCTCTAACGAACCGAACAGCTTGATTGTTTTTTTTATAGCCCACGTGTGTGACACCTAATGGATATCTCCCGAAGTCCTTGAACTTTACCTCTGGAAGCCGTCTCATCAGTGTTTCCGCCGTTTTCTTGCTCAGGAAAGAAACGGGACTACCGGTGTCCACCGTGCCATAAAAAAAAGTGTTACCGGATTGTATCTGGATATTGAGGCTCCTCGGTTGTCCTCCCTCTGCCTTTAAGAGTTCTACGGTGTTGATCTGTACAACATCTACCGCCACAACTCCATAATCCGGTCCACTATCATCATTTACGTCAATAAAGTTGCACTCTTGATCGGAAGATGTCTCGTTTCATTGCACCAAGTTAACGCGACGCTTTGTTGTGGTGTTACATACTTTGGCAAAATGGCCTTTCTTTTTACAAGCATTACAAGTAGCTTCTCTGGCTGGACACGACCGGCGGTGCTCGAGGGTTACCACAGAAGTAACAGGGCCTGTTCTGACTTTGGCGTTGATTGGAACGGTTTCGACCTCCTCCGCGACCGTTGTTTCCTTAGTTCCTGAACTGCTGTACCAAAGAAGTCGGTTCTTGTTTGACCCGAATAGAACTGGCGTTTATCGAAGGCGAGTTGTTTTTTTTTCTGGTAGTATTTTTTGAAATTCCTCCGATGTCTTAGCACCCTTTTCATTCTCCAATGCCAATTGCAGAGTATCATCGATGTTGGCTTTCGCCCTGATTAGTTGACGTTGGACCTCTACATCCCTAATGCGACCAATAAACAAGTCCTTTAAGGTAGCTTCCTATTGATCGATCGGCCAATTGCACAACGCGGTTTGAGCGCACAGTCTTGCGGTGCGTAGAACGAGGAACACGAAGCATTCTCCTGCATAAAAATTGTATTATACAATTTGATTCGTTCGACTGTATAATCTCGCTCTGCCTTAAGGAGGTCTTCACAACACTTGTGAAAGTCGATGAAGGAGCATGTATTTAGGTCCTGACGGGGAATCCAAAAATCTTTTCTTTCCCTCATTTCCCAATGAGAAAAAGAGTCTAGACTTCAGACGCGCCTCTGCCTCAAAAAATACCAGTTATGACCGATGCGAGGGCCTTTCCGTCTCCTATCTTCGTTGTAGTCATCGATTCTTCTATTCGCTGCTGCAATTTGAAGAGTCCTATTAGCGGCTTCTGCTGCAGTTTCATCGATTCCCGGAGCTTCAAGCTTCGGGTAAAATTCATCCACCAATTCCGCTGGGGCAACTAGCACCTCCCCGGCGAGATATTGTCGTTTTTTCAGTGGCTAAATTGTTTTAATTAACTAATTTTTTGATTGCTAAAAAAACATAAACACCGGTTATTGGCCCTACTGAATTGGAGTAATTGAAAGGCACAATAGGCTTATGACAAAAGTCTGATCAATGATCCTGAAATTTTAACGGCGCAAGCCAAAAGGACACAGAACATGTTATTAGACAAAGACGGGGTATCTAAACCAAGAAGAAAATCGGGAAACGCAAAAAAAAACAGATTGTAAAACCTCCTTTGAAACACATTATTACAATTTGAGCTTTAAAAGCCAACAATAATAAAGTAGAAAAATGAGAAAAACTGAAAAAATAAAAACCACAATTATCAGCAAATTAGCTCAGAAGTGATGATCGAGTTCAATTTGACAGAAATGCATACAAAAAATTAGAGGAGACACAGCTGAAGGAAGGACACAGACATCAACAGAAGAAGAGCGACGGATGAGAAAGAAAACTCGGAGCCGAGGGAAGAAGCAACAGAAAAAAAATGGATGAAAAATTGATTAAATTTGTGTAAATAAAAAAAGCAGAGGAAAACTCATGTCCCTAAGTTTTTGGACGTCAACCATTTGGAAGAACTATAAAGTCTTCGATAGTAAAGAAAACAGGCTGTACATTTATACTTTTTTGTTACCACAACCCGCGACATTTGCGACTTTGACCTCTAAACCAGACAGTGAGAAAAGAGACTTTTAGTTTTAGGTTCACGAAAATTATAGGTTTAGAACGTTCGTTACTTTTTGCTACTTGTAAAGTCTTCAGCTATACTTACTTGACAATATCTTGCATCTTTTTTCCAGGTTTGTTCTGCTCGGAGAATTGCGGAAAGGATGAAATTATAATTTTACAGCAACAACTGCTAAAATGAACCTCAGCAATTTTTCTTCCAAAAACATCTATGCCCCTATGCCCTAATTAATTAATTAGACCAATTGTGGTTTCTGTGATTCGCACACAATATAAGAAAATCTATCAGTCCTGTATAAGCGTAGCCTGTTTCTACTATTTTCACATTTTCCGGATTGAGTTATTTTGTAGAGCGGAATTCTTTTTTTTTGCTGCTCATGGCCGTTTTTTACGTTTTAAATTTCACGTGGTACCATAACTGTAGGCAAAGTTGGTCAGGCTGTGGCAGATCTGAAGCTAGAGGTCAATAGAAAGCTCATCTAATTTTTTTCTTGTAGCCTGTGAACATAATCTTAAAGTTGAAACTGATTATGATTTTCCACTCACAGATTTTTCAATCACTTCATTTGCTTCACTTGGCGCTCCAAGTTATACCATATTATTAAAATTGAACTTAAAAAAAGTGTCCAGTTTTTTTTGTCGAAAACCTAGGTCTCAGTTTTTTTTGAAACGTTGCAAAGATAACTGCAGTCATTTAGAGCCATTACTAATATTTCATAGCTCTAGTTCAAGTCATCACAAGAAGATAAAAGTAGACGAAATAAATCAAATCGAAACTAATTGTAGTCATATTTGTCCAACAATTAATTTGCTACTTTTGGCCAACAATTGGTTTTTGAAAGTGGAATTATTCGTTCTTTCAAAACCCCTGTTTCTCTGTTGTAAAGCATATTTGTTGGAAGCGCAAAAATTTAGATTGGAAAACTGTTGTTTCATTTCTGACAATGTATTCATATATATTGATGATCGCATATCTGTTTGTGACACCTTTATAAGTGTCTCATCTGTGTTTTAACATGGATACTACAATAGAGAGACAGAACTAGACAGAGAAAGGGGAAAAAGAATAACTAATATTAGAGAGGCATTAGAGCTGTTTAAAAATATGCCGCTTCTAGATTTGCCCAGAGTGGCTTTGAACTTCCCTCTCCTCCTTCCCTCCCCCTCCCCCCTCCCATTGGCTGAATCAGCTCAGATTGGGAGCTGCAGTACAGAGAGTATGCACACATACACATACTCCCATCCCCACTCAATAGTGAACTGGGGTGGGGGTGGGGTGGGGGTGATAGAGTTAGTTGGAAGGGGGATTGGTTTTGGCGTCTCTGATGGGATACGAAATGAATAAAAGTGAAATTAACACCAGCTTTCATCTCTCTCTCTTTCTCTCTTTCTCTCTTTCTCTCTTTCTCTCTTTCTTTCTGATTCTATTCCAGACCAGACCTGACCCAGACGTGGCTGGCTGCCTTGCCTGTTCCATCATTTCCACTTACTCGGCACACTACAATACCAACACTATACTTATACACCTCTCTCTCTCTCTCCTCTCTCTCTCTCTCTCTCTCTCTCTCTCTCTCTCTCTCTGTGTCTCTCCAACTTTACCACCCAATAACTCCAATCTCAGTTCAGTTGCAACTTCAGAAGACAAAACAGTTAGCACTAGTTAGTCATAGTCTCCCAAACAGCAGAAGAAAGCAGTCATAAAAAAGTTGGCAAAGACAGAGTTCAAAGTTATTCCCTATTAGACGCCGCAGTCGCCTGCTGCATCTCATCATTGCAAATAAGTCTAACAATAACAACACATCAGTATAGTTTGTTCCTCTTATTATTTATAGTGGCGGCGCATAATGCAGCTTCTTTTTTTCTGTTTCCACTTCATGTATCCATCTATGGCCCTACTGTAGAGAGAACTCATTGGCACACATTAGGATACTTCAAGGCCATACACAACACCCCTTCACCTTGAAATAACTCCACACACTCTTTTTCAACCTCCCACCCCCGTCTATTCTATTCTTTGTTACCCCAACTAAATTGGTTGGAATTGGTAATAATAATCATAATAGGAAGCACAACAACCATAATAATTCATGAACCACCCCGCTTTACAAGCTGCATCGACACAAAAACAACTACAACAAAAGTTACCCTCCAACAAAAACACAAACCGATTCATCCTCTTCATAGCAGCAGTGTCACTATAAAACTATCTTCCCCTCCCCTCCCCTCCCCTCCCCTCCCCCCGTACCAATCCCACCCTTACCCTATAGACTCTCGGCGCATAAAAGGTGCATAAGATTATGTTGAGAGCAGTAAGTTGAGAGCAGTAAAGAAGTTAGTAAGTTACTTTCTGTCGGCTAATTCAACAGTATGGTCTGCGATAACTTTCTTCTTCCTCTGCTTCTGCTGCTGCTGCTGCTCTGTAGAAATCACATACCAGCGAAAGAGAGAGAGAGAGAGAGAGAGTGTGTGTGTGTGTGTGTGAGGGTGGGGGTGGGGGGGTGTGGTCGGGGGCACAGTGGTGTACCACTTTATGGCACTGTTGGTCCCGCTAGTAGTATTGGGGAGGATTGGTTGGATGGGTATGGCGTTGCCTCCTAGTTAGATTAGATCTGCACTCTTCTGGTCTGCATGTCGGCGGCGGCTGCGGTTGCGGTTGCGTGGCGGCGGCGGCGTCTTTGTTCTTCCAAGTGTGCAGTTATGACCCCCCTGGGAGACGGGGAGACTGCTGCTACTGTTGACTGTCGTTGAGTAGTTGCGATGGGGCCAAGTTGTTGTTTGGTTGTAAGTTTTGTGTGCGAGAGAGAGTGTGTGTGTGAGTGTGTGTGTGTGTGTGTGTGTGTTTGATGACGATGATGATCCCTTCTGGTCGAGAGGGTATCAGCTAAAGGCTAATTGAAGACACACACACACACCACCACCAGCAGATCAGAGGAGCACGGACACCCCACCCCCTACTTATACAATCCCATCATCTCACTTACATCCTCCTCGCCCTCTCTGCCGGTACACTTAGTTGTCCAAACCCCCCTCCCCATCTCACTACTCCCTGATATGTCGTCCTCGCAGATGCCCACACCCACTCTTGCATTTATACATATCTGCACCCCCTATTCCTCAGATATAGCCACAGATCCCAGCAACCCTCCCCTCTTCCCATTATTCACATCCTCACTTTACTCAAGTTCCACAATGATCATCACAATTTAATCTGCTCAGCATCTGAACACACTTTCCACCCACTTACCTTCTCTGGACTTTAAACATTATTTCGCTTCCTCTCCTGAAGCCTAAGGAGACCAGGTGAGATTTCTTCCTTTCATTTCATTGTTTGTCATGTTGTTCTGTTTGGTTTTGTTCTGTTTTGATTTGATTGTTCACCTTTCACCCTCTGACCCTAACTGTGCGACTGACTATACTGTGGGACTGTGTCTAGTTTGTGCGCATATTCGGGCAAAGACCAACTGCACTCTCTCCATCTCTCTCTCTCTCCTTCGGATGAGTCATCATCTGATTGGAAGGATGGGTTGGATCGGATTGATTGGTATTGCTTGTATGTACGCATACTCACCAGTTCACGATATCACACACACACTTAGCCTGTCAAACTATCACTTTAGAGCTGTAATAGTCACCCACCCCTCTGATTGCACTCTCAAATTAGAATTATTCTTTCTTATTCCCACGTTTGAAGGCATGCATTATATTGTTTCAAACTCTACATCCAGCTTTCCTCAAAAGCCTGTTGGTGTTACATATTCTATCTGTCTTGCTACAGTTAACCTGTTCTCAATCTTTTCATAAATTTGGCAGAAAAAACGTTGGCTCACCAATGACCTTACCCGGTTTGCATAGCCAGAAAAAATACCTTGGATTTGCTGCCATTAGTTGAAAAAGTCCAGGGCATTCCAACACTTCATGGTAGGAGACACTTCCTGATGGATTTTCCAATAAATGCGTTTTAAACCTCAAATCTCCTAATCGACCAAATTTTGAAGCATCGAAGTTTTCTAATAGGAAACAAAAAACCCTTAAAAGCCAGGCCCTGAACACCTGATTGGCACATTTTGAATCAATCTCTAAATAAAAACTCACATCAGACAAAAATTATTATAAAGTTTTCTTAAAAGAAAACAATGTTAACTATTTGAAGGACTCTGTGAAACATGAAATCTCAAACAGATCGCGTTGGGGTCCAGAAAAGTTTTAATCACCAGAAACTACTCGACAAAGAAAACCCAAAAACTCTTGACTGTTTTCAGTGAAATCATGTTCGAACTGTCTGACTTTTAGTTTGGGTTTTTCAAGAGTTTTCGTTGGAAAAAATATGATGCAAACATTTTCTAACGAAACTAGACTGATTATATGTGCTCTAAAGTGTTTTGACGTTGTGAGATTCTTTTCCGTGTTTGTAGCTGTTTTATAATGTTTAGTTGATGCTCAAGTTTTACTGCATGATATTGTGCAATCAGGTTCTCTCGTGCAGCTCACCACTCTCACTGGTAGCTAGCACAAAAAATGAGGTAATGTCAAGGGACACAAATATCCTGATTCTTTTGCTAGTTACCACCAGAGACCCAGATCATTCATTTTACTTACTTTACTTAGGCTTAAACGTATTTGTTTTAAAAGCATCGTCCGAGAAAAAGAAATAGAATTTTTGTAAATAGTTTTTTTTTCAACTTTTTTTTTGCAAAGAGCATCTCTTTTTTCTCTTATCAATATTTTAAATGCAAAGTTTAAATTCTTCTGCTAGGGAATACATTTTAGTGCGAATTATGCTGAATCTTTGAGGCTGTTTCAGGACGTAATGCGACAACTCGCAAGAAAAGACAACTCGCGTTGAAAGACAACTCGCAAAATACTCACCGCCGCGGTTGCGCCAACATGTTGCGAGCTTGCCAACAGAGGATAAAACTTTTTACGAAATTTATAGCTGATTATTGCGGCGAAGCGCTGACGTACGCCCACCGGCGTCCTTGAACCGAGAGTATAAAGTTTCTAAATAGCTTCAAAAGTTTGCGAGTTGTCCCTTTCCTTAAATTTGGTGAATTGTCTTTCGTTGCTAGTTGTCTTTTCTTGCGAGTAAAATTTTTTTATCTCAGTTTTGTGTTTTATATCTTTACAATTTCGTTTTCGGCTTAATAAGGGCCAATCTATGATTTTTTACGAGCCGCTTTGTCAATGATTAAGAGTAATGCACGTATTGAGTAATCTTGTATAGGTCTTGCTGATTTTTTTTCGAAAAAAAAATTTTTGAAGTTTTTTAAAACTCAATTTTCGTGTGCTTTTTTTAAAGTTCTGTACATTTCTAGTCTTAAAAAGAATGCAAGCTCCACTATCGAACAGGAAAAGTGGAAAGGTCACGAAAAACTTGATCGATCTCTAATTTTGAAAGGAAAGTAATTATCAGATCTCCCAGCGGAATAAAAGTTGTACCTATTGATCCAGTTTTCTCGAATTGGTTCAATTTTAACAAAAAAGTGTACATCAAAAATTGTTCTACAAATTCAAATAGCACTAAGGCCATCTATTTTGTTCTTCGAAATTCAAAAGTTTAAGGTTTTTGAAAACTCAAGTAGTTTTTTTTTCAGTTTCTTTGCGTTCATTACTCTCTTCTAACTGCCAGTTGGCTATGTTTTCAAATACGTGTTAAGGCTGTTTTTTAAGTTTCTTCAAAAACAAAGGTAACAAAAATTAGTACATAAATGTTTCGTGCGCTTATCAAGTTATTTTTTTTCAGCTTAAATTAAAAAAAATTTCCTTTGGATTGTTATCAATAACTTGTTATGTAATAAGTCCTAGTTTTTTTCACCTTAGTTGCTGCTCGATCAAGGATTCTCAAGGCTTGTTGAAGCTGTTTAAAATCATCGGCCGATACAAAGGTATGAAATTTTTGTGGACATTTACTTTTTTGCGAAAAAACATCCCTCCTTTCGCTGATTATTATTTTAAATGCAAAAGTTAGTTTCTTCTGCTAGTCAAAAATTGCTGCGCATTTTGAGTGCGAACAATGCTTAATGCCTGTTTTAGGAGGTAAGGATCGTTAAATTCTTAATTTAAAAATTTTTATAGCTTGAAGTTCTCTTATCTCCACAGTTTTGCTCTAGAGTTCAATTTTCGACTTGAGGAGGGCCTATCTAAGTTTTTTTCTCAAACAAACAGTATCAAGGACGTTCAAATAGAAAGATGAATACAACTGTTTGCTAACTGTTCATATGATGTCTTTTGAAACACATGAAATATAGTACTTGGTTTTGATCCAATATTTTACATGGAGAGGAAAACTGTCTTGTTAGCTTGAGAAAAATTCTTAAGAGTTTAGAGGAAAAACCAAAAACCAGTTTGTTTGAAAAATTAAAAATCGAATTAAAATACCAATGATATACCGACATTTTTGGTTAAGGTAAACACAAGTAATTTTGTCTCGCCATGCAAAATCATGGGATAGAAGCAGCTTAATTCAGTCCATTTTGCACAGAATTTTACAACCCTTGTGTGTTTAGGAATTATAGAAAATCAAATAAACAAATTGGGTGACTAAAACGGAAAAATTTCCTTCCATGAGTTTTAGTTTCGTGGTGGGTACACTAGCATGAGTTACAAAAGAAGTGCCTCGGTCATGGTTGCAATTAAGTTTAGGTCCGGAGTGGACTTCTCATAAAGTAATTTTGGATACAATACACCCTCTGTTTGTCACGCTATCGGTTTTCGGTCCAAAACGTTCTTGCAACTCCTTAGTCCAATACCAATCCTAATCTTACTCTGTCTCAAAAGATCTAGAGATATACTGGCTTAATGCGAAGTATCCTGTTTTTTTTTGTACTAACTTCACAAATTGAATTTTTAAAATACCAATGTGAAGTATTCAATTTTTATCATAAAGATCATAGACTAACATTTTATGTGCGACATGATAGTTTATTTATCCTCAAGTTGAATCATAACAGGACCGTATTCTAATTTTTCTGATGAATTGAATCTGAAAAAAAATCATCATTGATAATAGTTCTTATTTTGTCTATAAGGCTTAGTAACTTAAAACAAATTGTAATTCGTCTTTGCTATTGTCAGGATTGAGTTGTAAAAATCGTTCAATATTGCTTTAATAGTATGATTTGTGATCGAATCAAATTTTTATGTCTGAAACTTGTGTAAAATACGAAGTTTTTATGAGTTTCCAGCCTACTTGTAGATCCAGTTTTCGAAAAACATCAGCGATGAAAGTTGATTCTGAAATGCGTTCAGCTAGTAATGCAAGGACATTTGTCCTTCTTGGTAATGGTCAAAGAAGCTCAAGTGCCATGACGGTGTTTAGTTCTTCTTTGGGGACTGAAAGATCAAGGTTAGCGTACTCTATGATGTTATATATCTTGTGGTTGAATTTCGTGCCTTAGTGTGCCATTGCAGGTTAGTGCTTTCACTACAATAAAAAATTATCAAAAAGTAACGTGATGGGAAATTGGAATTTTCCAACATGTAATGATCACGTGGAATACGTGAGGGTGAATACTGTGCGAAGGGTCTTTCAATAACACGGTAGTAAGTGTGGTATGAGGTAGTTTAGTCTCTTATATTAGTTCATGCGTGCAATTTACATCTCGAATTTGAGTTGCTAAAAAGTTAAAGGTTTTTTGGAAATTATCAAAATGACCAAAGTAAGGTTTATAAGTCGTTACGTTTTTAGTGCGTGTTCAATGACGTAATATAATTGTTTGTCAGTTATTATTGAGACAAAGATGTATTCTTTTCTGTGGGTTGACTGCGGGACCAGTGTTTTGTGGAGAGTTTTCTATGTATCCGTGAACATTATGATCATAGTGAGCGATGGGAATGCATCTATATAGTATTTTGGACAAAGCGATGTTAGTGAAAACTTCAAGGTGAAGCGAGCAAAGGATTTGACGAATATCTGCGGAGCATACGTTTTCAGCGTCGGGTTTTCGTTAGACTTTTATGGGGGTTACAAAACTAAAACATTAAAACCATGCAATTGTCAGGGTTAGGCTTTTTCGTTTTT